>NC_054556.1:18836303-19156303 GCF_017654505.1 Polyodon spathula
GGGTGTGTAGAGAAGGGTATTCTTCAGACAGGTGAGCTGGGTGTGTAGAGAAGGGTATTTTTCAGACAAGTGAGCTGGGTGTGTAGAGAAGGGTATTCTTCAGACAGGTGAGCTGGGTGTGTAGAGAAGGGCATTCTTCAGACAAGTGAGCTGGGTCTAGAGAAGTGCATTCTTCAGACAGGTATTGTATTGTAAAGCACTTTTTTTTTGTTATAAATGATACCAGAAAAGAGAAAAAAAAAACTAAACTCTGAAACAATCGAGGGCCATCAATATAATTTTTTAAATTCGTCTTTTTCTGCTTATCAATTACTTTTAATCAACATCAACAACAACAACAACTTCAATTTATATATAGCACCTTATCATGTGCAGACCTACACATCTCAAGGCACTTTACACAGTTAAAAAAAATACAATATCTAAAAAATCAGAAATAATTATTTCCTGTGATACACCTTGGTTATCTAGATTTTTTAGAGAGTATATGTACTGTAGTATAAACAAAGAAAATACAATGGTAAACAAATAAACTAAAAGAAAAATAAGATAGCGCGCTCAAATGATACATTGTCATTGCACTTTAATTAAACATTCAATTATTATTACATTTAGTCTTAAAGAGTGGTGGAATATTCAACTGTAACAATCACGGTCACCCTTGGTCAAACTCTGGAACTCATTAGCATTCTAGTGTCCTAACCGCAGAGACAAATCTTAAAGGCAAGGTCACTTGCAAATGTTCTCTATGCTTATATAATTAATACCTGAAATAATTTTAGCAATTAAAAACAATATAATTATAGGGCTCTAATTGGTTTTAATTATGCAGTTGTAGCACTACAAATCTATAATAAAGGTTTTAAGGTTTAATTAGCATTGTGTAAACCGACGAGCTATAATTTAGAAATCTAAATGAAACCATAATAGGGTACAGTCGGCACTACTTTATCAGGAGACCTCAGGAGAAGTAAAGTCCCCGTTAAACGAGAGGCATTTGAGACAATCTTAGTCACACTTTTTTGTTTTTAGATGAAAAGAAAAAAAATGAATTCACATCACATTATGATTACATGTGAAATACATACTTTAAAATATGAGTCAGTTGGGTTTTTTTTAGTCCTAAACAAAATTAACCGCTGTTTTTTTTATTTCTGCATGAAATGAGAGAATGAAATCCCATCTTATCACAAGGTGAGGCACCTGCGATGTGGACAAGCCAACTTTCTTTGAACAGCAGTCTGAGAAACCATAGGATACTCCTGGTTTACACAATTTATGCAGATCACAGCGTAATCAAGTACTGATTGTACTGTGCTAGACGAGCCTGTCTTGCTCTGAAAAGCAATCTACGCTCATCATTTGAAAATACTGTATCTCAATGAGACAAAGTGACATCCCACTTAAATGACATAAATAGCATTGTGAAGAACTGACTCTTATAGCTGTATCCCATTTAAGCAGAAATCCCGATTATCAGTATCCTGGTTATCCGTTTATCAGTATACCAAAAATCCCAATTAGGCGGCTCCGACTGTACTGGGAGACAGGAAAAAACAGGTTTTCCCTAAAACTAAACAACACCCTTTTTCCTGGCCATCACAGCTTTCACACAACACGGCAGAGACTCCATTAGGTGCTGGAAGGTGCCTTGAGGGAATGATCTAGTTCATTCCAAACATGCTTGATTGAATTGAGATCTGTGAATTGTGGTGGCTAATTAAGATAAAGTCTTTGTCATGCACCTGAAACAATTCTGTCACAGTGGATAGGAGTAGCATGGCCAACATCATCAAAGTATAAGTGTAAAGAGTTAATGAAAAGATTATAAATACAAAGCTGTGCAAAGCATGCTATTATCTGACTGCTATCAGGGAAAGAATGCTTTATTGCCTGAGAAAGTGGCATTAATCTGACCTCACCTGAACAGGTGCAAGCAGGAGTTGCCTGGTCAGGTAAGCAAACTATGAAGCTTTGCGTGCAAAGGGGTGTAAAAACTATATAAAACAGCAGGTAAGCAAGAAGCATCAAGATCCTCCATGAACACACACACCAGCGCAATGTCCGATGCTTCCTCCAGAAATCACTAACTCATATCATTGCTTCATTTCTGTTAATAACTAGTGGCCTCATTGCCTTGTCTAATGATAATGATTAAGCTATAAAGTGTATCTTTTGATTATTGTGATCAATAAAGGAAATTTGCTAAGTTCTGTTTATATCCTTGTTGTGTGCAATCCTTCACACAATGAAATACAGGAATAAATCATTTGGTTTTTGTTTGGACTTAGGATATATGAGAACATGCTCTACACTATGGCACATTTTGTGAAGAAAAAGATATCTCAAGCGTCTCTTTTTTAAAGAGGTCCTTTTCTCCTGCTAATTAATAGATATTGGATAGTCATAACTGAATATCCTTCTGTAGATTTTGTGACAAGTTTACTTACCGTGATGTTTGAAGTTACTGATCATAACTCACGTAGCCGAGAAGTACATTCAGCTTTCATTACTCAATCTTTTGTAAGGCAATACAAAATTTCACAAAGACCTAAAGATCTCCTGAGAAACACCTTTTATTACACCTGTTGCAATTAGGCTTAAGTACTTTTATTAATCAATGAAGAAATCTTAAGTAAACGTTGAGATCTCCATTCAGCAATATTTGCATACTCTCAATTTAAAGTATAGAACCAAAATATCTTCAGTACAAGTGGAGCAGTGCTAACAATGCGCTAACAAGAGCTAGGTACATGGATGTGAAAGCCTTGGTTAGCTCTTGTGAATGATTTAATAACTAACAAAGACAAACCCTTCAGATGGTCATCCCTTTCCAGTGAGTTTGTGCAATGTGAGCAGTACATACTGCAGTTAAATATATCAAGAGTGAGAGTATTAATAATGTGTAACAGTAGCACTTAAGAACCTGTAATTCCAAGCTCCCTCTGTTGGGCTTAATGCACTGTTTGTAAAATGCCTTTATTGGAAAAGTAATAAAGATCCATTAGCGATTAATATTGATGGCCTACTTTGCCTGTGTGTGTGTGGAGGGGGTCCTTATTACAAGTGTGTCAGTCCTAAGAGAACAGAAACAGAGCAGAGAAAGTACAAAGTGTCTCAGTGGACTATAATGAACTTATTGAAAAGGTAAACACAAAATAACAAGGAGCATAGTCGGTAGCATACGTCCCTTCACTTCTGCTCTAATTTTAATACAAGATCCATCTGTATTATAAAACAAGTTGATTACCATGACATATATCATGTAGATGGTTGAATGTGTGGAGGGAAAGACACCTCCATATATCCGCAGAATCCAACACTTTCAATTCGGCATGCTAATATCACATTTCATGACAACTGGGGAAGCACTTCTCCAGATATCTGCTGTTTGTGTGTGATATTCAGACAGACAGATGGATGGACCAAGAGACACCATATATCCGCAGAATCTGATATTATTACTAGCCCATGCTAAATAATGTTATTATGAGCGACAAGGGGATAAGTGTTTTTACTAATACAGTATATGGAGAACTCTGAAGTACTGCCACCTCTATATCTCCTCAGAGCTGGTGGCTTGCTGGTTTTCAGCTGCTCATGCTGATTCAGGCTGGTTAAGGAGCTGGTTGAACTGATCCAAGAAGAAAATGGTTCATTAAAAACCCCTTTATGTAAAGATCTGAAGTCAGCTCCTTGCTGTCTACACCACTGCATTCAATCGTTTACTATAAGCCTCGTGTGGGATTGTATACAGCAGTGTGCACGTGTATTAGAACAGCCCATTGCTTGTGTATATAATACAGCAGTGTGCACATGTATTAGAACACCCCATTGCTTCTGTAGTTTTGATTTGTTGTGCACAGGAAATCAAACCAATGGAACTGAACATTTTGGAAAATGGTAAAAATAGACAAATTATTGATTGCCTTATTTTGTTAGTGTTAATAGGCCTCCCATGCAATTAATTTAAAATAGTAAGAGAAAAGGAAATGAATTTTAGGAGTTGTTTAAGAAGCCTCATTAAAGCACAAAGTGGTAGAACATTTTCACACAAGTGCCTATTGTGTCTATATTAGTGATTACTGAGTGGAAATTGAAATTCTCAGATTCTGAGGTTTTAATGCACGTAGGTATATAAAGGATGACTTCATTGCTAAATAGAGTCCAGTACAGCTAACATAGTTTGGCGATACCATTCAAAAAAACAAAAAGAGAGAAAATTGACAAAACTTGACATGCTGCTCAATAAAAGACACATCTTGCGTGTTCTAATATATTTACACATCACTGCATACATGCTGTGAGCCCAGTAAGAGGCCAGTGAATATTTCTTGCCATTTCCCAGCAGCTCTTCTCTTTTGATGAACTCCTGCATGTAGGCTAGACCCACCATCACCACATTTTTGGGGGGTTACCATTAGTCTGATATTGATTTATGGGTGTTAAAAACATACAATTTCCATGGAATTACTTTACTGACATGTATAACCTACTGCAGCTGTAGTACCCAAGCGTGTATGACTAGTTCCTGGAGTGACAAAATGAAGGCTGCTGGAGGGAGGAAACCTGTGTGTTGGGAATGTAAACAGACTGGACAGCCAACAAAGACATACTAAATCTAACAGGGGGGCATGGCACAAACCGGCGTCCAGGCACAGAGCAAGTGAGAGTCTTAACCACTGTGCAACAGAGCCGGGCTCATCTGCATTTGTGATTAGAGAGCTTTTAACCTCATCTCACCGACAGGAGTCAGAATCTGTTCCGGCAGTGCATCATACAACATTACTGTTACGTAAAGAAATGTTCTAGAAAGAAAAAGAAAGAAAGAAAGAAAGAAAGAAAGAAAAAGTGCTGGTTCTCTGTCAGTTCAAGGTTAATAGAATTTCATGGCTTAAAGTGCATAAGCTCCTGCTATTCCCAAAAAGAAGGAAAGAGCCATTAGAATTCCCCCATCTTCTGAATACATCAAAGTCGAGTCTTTTCAACAGAGCACCGTGGTATTGTGGAGCGCTCCATGCTGGTATTACAGTGCCTGTGCTGATCCTCACATGAATTTGCAGTGGATTCTACAAGGGATGGTGCCGATTGAAGTGAATCAGCATGTCTCCCAAGCTAACAAGGCTATTTCTACTGGGGACAGTGGTGACTGAAGTAAAGTCAGAATGTCCATTATAGCTGGCGTGGCAAGCGTTACTATTCCAAATCTGCAACTCTTTGTAAAAATCTTATATTTTAAGAAAGTTGATAAAACACAATGGGTCTACAATTGAACATTTCCCTTAAAAATAATAATAATATAATAATAATAAAATAATAATAATAATAATAATAATAATAATAATAATAATAATAATAATAACTATTTGCTTGTGTTTGTAATTATTCTCAGTGGTGCTGGGCTCTGTAGCTCTCATATGGAGGTATAATAATAGCTCTCTTTCCCTGGCTTTGAGCTTGTTTGGAGTATCATTAGTGTTCGCACTGAACAGTCTTCCTCATTCCACACTGTGACTTTTCAACCTTCAGCCCCACCTGCATTATTATATTTAGACAGAGAGAGTCGTGGGACTGGCAGAGATGAACGTTCCATTGTCATATGATTTGAATGGAACAGCGAGGGCTGTTAGTCCCAGCACTTACAAAGCCACATGAAGGCAGAGTAAAATGAACTCGCTATTGAACAGAACCACTGAGAAGGATTGCAAACACCATGACACAGGCAGGGGGGTGTACAAAAACAATTCACTGGAGCACCATTATAGTGCAGCTTTTCTTTGTTCTCGAGTTTGTTTATGTGTTTTCTTTTCCTGATGTTCTTCAGGATTACTATCATGAGTTAATCCAGACAGGGACTCACACTGACTCAAAACAAACACAGACCTGGGATTTGAACAAGAGTCGAACAAGAGGCCAAGCAACACCCAATTAGATAGAGGAAAGAACGAGACTTTAAAAAGAGATTTTAATAAGATCTAACCATTCATAAAGTATCATAAAGTCAAATGAAATCTCCTGAATAATGCTTACGTTAACATATTGATTTACATACCTCTTTGTAATTTTCCATATACTTAACGAGAAACTGACACCATTTAAAAAAAATTGAAATCTGACATGAAATACTGTACTAATATTGTCATTTATATCCTTTATATACCAATCTGCATGAAAACCTCCGGGTGTGAGAATTTCAATTTTCAGTCAGTAATTAGTGATGTAGAAAAAAAAAAAGGCCCTCTCATGTGAAGTTGTTAGACCACTTTGTGCTTTAATTAGGCATCTTAAACAACTTCTAAAAAGTCTCCTGCATTTGATCATTTGTGGCTACATGTTCCTTTTCTCTTACTATTTTAAATTAACAGCATGTGTGGCCTATTACATTCATCAGTTAAATTTACCTATTTTGGCATTTTTACAAGATTTTCAATTACAATGGTCTGATTTCATATGTACAGCAATTCAAAACAAAAGAAGCAATGGGGTGTTGTAATAATGTGCACACTACTGTGTGTGTGTGTGTGTGTGTGTGTGTGTGTGTGTGTGTGTGTGTGTGTGTGTGTGTGTGTGTGTGTGTAAATAGAAAGAGAGAAAGAGAAGAGGAGACTATACCTATCAGGTAGGTAAGTAAGGAGTGGTATAGACTCCACAAGATGCTGGAAAGTGTATTGGGGGATTTTAATCCTTTCAGTCATTATTCTGTCACACAATTGGTGCTCAAGTAGACACGTGCAGGGCTGGCCTCTGTCCTCCAGAGGCCCGTAGCTCGCTGACATCTGCTCTTGAGTTCCTGGGTGTAAAGAGGCAGTTGACTTGGTCGATCACAGTACCCCCACTGACCTTCAGTTCTCCTGAGCTGTTGTGGGTAATTGCTGAGGTGAGGGAGCATAATTGAACATTCTGAATTGGGAGGTTGAAATGATTGGGTACACTAAAAAAAAAGAAATCAAGTTGAAGATCATTTGGGGAGGGTAGAGTAAATGCACTCTGCAATACACATGCATAGTCCCCATGGTAAACTACAAGCTAAAATGATACAATGTTTTTCAAACCAGGAAAGAACAGATCAATACAAATATCAAATTGGCACTTTCCACTGTACCAGCAGCCCTTTCCTTCCCTCTCACTATTCCTGTCACAAGTTTAAATCCAAACCAGTGAATGGGAAAATGGAGATAAAAGCCAGCACAATCACTTGCAGCTACAGACCTTTATAGATTCTTTTAAGCAGCAATTCACTGGAGTGGCTATTTCAATAGCCTCTGATTACTGCTGTCAGACCAAGTTCAGAGAAGTGGAACGTAGTGATTCCACTCTCCTCTATAGACACACTCACACTTTCATCTCCCCAGGTTGGATTGGACTATGCCAAATTTGCACAATAGAATTGCTGACCATATATGCATGCTTTTAATACCTGATGCAATTTTAACATGCTTGCTTAAGGTTTACTATATGTTAGTACGTAGTGTGTAGGGTGTCTATTGCTGAAACACATAATGGGTAGGGTGTCTCTTATTGTAAAATATGCAAAAGTACATCTTGTAATAGGAGACACCTTACACGCAGTGTACTACATAAGCTTATTACAAGTCACAAAATTGAAGATTGCCAAGGAAATGCTATTAAACGTAAAAAAGTGTTGCTTTTCTAAATGAAGCACAGTGCTC
Organism: Polyodon spathula; assembly: GCF_017654505.1. Classification (NCBI taxonomy): domain Eukaryota; kingdom Metazoa; phylum Chordata; class Actinopteri; order Acipenseriformes; family Polyodontidae; genus Polyodon; species Polyodon spathula. The sequence continues at coordinate 18,843,974 of NC_054556.1, forward strand.
TATGCACATCGAAAAATGTAAACTACATAACAAAAAAACATGCAGCCACCACTGTTAATTGATATATCAAATATATAATCAATACTTAATATAAAAAATATATATGCATATAAAATTATATAATATAGATTTATATATACGAGCATTATTAAGACTATTGCATAACCTGAATGGGGATGGAGCATCTTAACCACTATGCATAAGAGCCGGGCTCATCTGCATTAGTGTTCGAGCTTTTAAAATCATTTAAACTCGCCGATGGGACAGAATCAGTAGCTGCAATGCATTACACAACACTGGATAAACGAAATTGCAATTTCTAATATGCTCTGCCAGATTACCTGGAGCTACAGTTCAATAATGTTTTATTGGCATGGCAGCTAAGGCAAACAGCAAGGGAATTTAAAAAGAAATAAAGAAGGATAAAAGTCAGATATGAAAAGAGCATCTGTTAGAGATGTGTCTGAAAACAAAGCAAAACAATCTGAAACAAACAAAGAGATTGGTCAAATTAAAAAATTGGGGGGGGGGGGGGGGATTGCGATAGGTTAGGTTTTCAAGCTCTATTTTATGTGGCTAAGATTTTTTTTTCATCCTGTACCACAGCATCCAACAGTATGTGTTGGATGTCATTTTTCGTTTTACTTGTAGTTTATTGGAATTCCTGATAAGTGGAAAGCACTTTTTGATGGGAATTCACAGCTATGAGACATCTGTCAGGCAAGTGGATTAAACTGCATTGATTGACAGGGAAGGAGAAATTAAAGGGAAAGTTAGCTATTGATTAGTTCACTTAAAAAAAAAAAAAGATCCAAGTCCCATGTGTCAAGACAGAGATAGGGATATTGATATTGTTCATTTTTGGGGTTTTGACCATATATATATATATATGTGTGTGTGTGTGTGTGTGTGTGTGTGTGTGTGTGTCATCCTGTGCACTTTTTTTTTACGTTTAATAGCATTTCCTTGGCAATCTGTATATAGTGATGCAGTGTATGTTCTAGACACTAATGTGGAGGATTTAGGGCCCTGGTGTTAGGGACATACACGCCATCTTATGAAATGTGTCTCTGGGTTAATTGTTACACTGATTGTAAACACTTGTATCCCTGCTCCAACTAATTGTATAATTGTATTTTGTCTAATTGTGTAAATTGCGATCAGCTGCGACTGATCAGAGTGAGGGCATAAAATGCTCACAGTTAATTTGTTCTCTGATGGGGTTTGGAAGGGGGTTTTGGAGTGGGTGGTGTGCTTGTGAAAGAGTGGTAAAGTGACAAAGGCAATGGTCTGGAAATAACAGAGATTTCATTTATCCTGCCCTGTGAAAGGTATGGAAGCATGTTCACTGTTTAGGTAGAGCCCAAAGAGCAACGAGGTTTTACTTTGTTTCATTTGTGTATTTTTGTTTTCTGTATTTCCAATAAATCACACTGTGGTGTTAAAACCAAAGATACTGTGTACAGTGTGTGCATTTAAAGAGACAGACGCTGGTGATCTGTCATTCAGTTTGGTGGGACGGCCTGATCCAGGCAGGGTCTTTGTGGTGCCATACACCTTCCACATCGTAATAATCATCTTGACCATGCTCCAGTCCATTGCTCTGAACAATAGACTGCAAACATGTGCTACTAACCCCTCCAGCTCATTCCGAGCATCTGTATATGAATAGAAAACACAATTTAACACTGCACCCCTGACTAACTGAAATAAAAACAGACCATTTATATTTGGCTTATCGGACTCTAATGATAATACGAGTCAGTAGTATTTGTTGATGAAATTGAAATTTGTATTAATGAGAATTGACTGTCGTCCTGCAAGTATCATAACTTGTCAATGCGGCACCATGATCTATTTCATGTTACTATACAGGTAGCCTACAGGCTAAAGTAAAAAGGAAGCGTGCTTGATTTTACTTCTGTCTGCTGTATAGGCGTATTGTTGATAATGTAATGTGTAGCCTATCCAAAACACTTTTGTGTTATTTCAACGCAATGATTTATAAAATACATTGAGCACTATAAATGTATGTGTGTGACTTTACTGTATTTTTTTTAAACCTGACGTTATCCTTCGGGCACCCTCTGCTGCAGCAAACCACAACTCAACTCCCACTATTTATATGAAGAATGTCGCACGACTCTTGCAATAGAGATCTCGCTAAGAAGTCACAACAAACATTTAAATTAGTATATTGCTGCTCTTTCATTAACATATTTTCTCTTAGTAGATACAACAAAATGTATACTCTGTGCAACGTGTCGCAACGAAAATGTGAATTGCAGTATGTTTGTGCTGTGATCTACCCCAACACTGGAATAATTGGAATAAGAACCACAAGAAAGGAAACAGTAAAATGAGAAAATAGAATGTGAAGCGAATCAATCTTTATGTAAGAGAGCATCAAAAAACAAGTCTGTAGAAGCAGTGGAAAAAGTGAGGAATTAGAGTGGTTTATTCCCTCCGAACAAGAATCCAACCATTTATTAAAGCCTGCCTGTGCTCCTGGCTGATAGAATTCTCTAATCACTTAATTTATTAGCTCACAGGTGCTTGATTGGCTGTACAGAATAATCAATATGGAAGAGCCCTTGTATTGTGAGCTGGAACGGAATGATTTTGTATGCTACACAATTATTTCTGAAGTCTTTTTGGCATCAACCTTGAGGAACCAAAGGGGAGAAAGTCTGGCTTTCAAAGGTTAGTTTGGCACTATACATCTGAAAACTCCCACCTCCTTTCTCATCTTGAACACTGCAGAATCTCAGCATGCTCTGTGGAGTCATCTACAGCCGTTTGGAGAATTCTGACAGGCAACCTTAATATATTTCAATAATATACTGTAGTTTTGAGCAGTATTTTTCTATAGTTTTTCCCTAGTTAGTTTGACACATACACACCAATACGATTTATATATATTATATATATATATCTATTAGTATATATATATATATATATATATATATAGATAGATAGATAGATAGATAGATAGATAGATAGATAGATAGATAGATAGATAGATAGATATCAATACAAAATAAAACATAGTTCTACTGCTTGCTGATTCAAGGCTCCAAGTCTGGTAGTTGATCACCATGGGAGTTATGCGCCCTGAGCCGAAGGAATTTTTTGAAGAGGGCACTATTACTATAGGAAAATCGCTATTATTAGCCCACATTTCCTCCAATTCACACAGTCCCTAACTCTAACCACTAGACCATCTGCTTCCCTCCTCCAAGATGCTCAGCTGTAACCATTTGACCACATTTCCCCACTCAAAGTCCTTCAGCTCTAACCACTAGGCCACACTGCTTCCAGGGTGCATATTTGGCGCTATGGCACTAGATTCTAGCACCAGGGTACCTCATATAGTGCCAGCAACATTACATTATGGCACCAGTAGACATGTTTTTGGTTTTGATTTTATTTATTTTTTAATTCCTGCCCAACCATAGATGATGATAGTTTCTCCTTAGTAGTCTGGACTACTCACATGACCCACCCATACGCATCATCATACACAGGAGAGAAGGTTTATGTCCTATGAGAAGTTTAACTGCAGAAACTGGTGACAAACGTCTTCGCAGCACACTTTTACCCAATTATGAATTAAATCAGCAAGTAAAAAGGTATGTGGACAATAGTAGACTTAACAGGGAACGATAAAGGCATGTTATGGTTTTCAAATATTGTAAAATAATGTTTTGTGTTCGCAAGCCTCTTCGTTTTATCGCAAACATTAAAGACTTAATTTAGACAGATTTACGGTAAAACCTAATCAGTTGTTGCAGCTAATTGTAAATCTAACCATCAATAAAATTCATCAACAATATGCACAGCTTACCTGTGTAGCTGAATTCATAAGCTCTTGTTTTGTTAATCTCTCGAACATTTGGGCTACTCAAGTTTGCCATCTTCAGTTTCTTAATATTGCAATTTTGGTCTTGACCGATTATACATATAAATATACAGTAGACGATTGTGTCTAACACCGTTTACCACTAAAAAATCATTGTCTCACTGGTGCTAAACTTTCAAAACGATTTGCATGCCTTCCACAGTCCTCCTTCTCTGACCACTGGAGCACACTTTCTGCCTCCCAACCACTTAACTCTAGTCACTAAGCCACACTGCTTCTATCCCAGTTCTTTAGGTATAACCACTAGGCCAGATTGCTTCCCTCCCAGTCCCTGAGCTCTAAGCTAGATCTCACTGCTTCCCTCCCAGTCCCTTATCTCTAACCACTAGGCCACACTGTTTCTCTCCCAGGCCCTTATCTCTAACCACTAGGCCATTCCCTTCCATTCCCTTACTTATAACTAAGGTCTACCCAAATCTTGAAATTGAGGGGTCACCGCGAAATTCACCTCTTTTAGGGACCAATGCATAGGGACAAATACTGAGATAAAAAAATAAAAATGAACTACTGCACAACTCAAGAGACGCAAACTACCTATGTTACTTCTGTAGATAGCCCTTTTTTATTCCTTCGCCATCCTGCGTGCATTGAACTGAAGCAAGAAACAAACAAACAAAAAAAGTCCACAAATAACATTAACCAAAAAAAAATATCCAAAGCGTTTAACGTTGTTGTTTACTATTCAAATGACAACAAAAGTTTTAATCAGCCTATCAGTGCGTCTGTACTGCTTTTCTGTGACCTGTACTGTGCAGTAGTGGGTGGGACAAAGGTGGTGCTGCGCTGTTTTAATTTAGGTTGCTAAAATCTAGTTTTCAGCATTGGAGGTAAAATAGCAAAGTATATTTCAGCAAATGATCATTTCAGGATATTTCCCAAAGAAACTGTACATGCAGACTGAGGTAATTGTTTTGCATATCTTAACGTGTCTTTGGAGAAAATACGATCGATCGCTATTTAGCTTCAGAATCACACATTAAACAAAAGGCTACTACAGATGCTGCTGAACAGAACTTAAAATAAAGAGCTTTCAGAAACCAAACTGGAAAGTCAGCCCAGACAAAAAGTAATCCTGTCTGCAAGTTAAATCAGTACTAAAACACTCAGTACTAAAACATCAGTACTAAAACACTCAGTACTAAAACATCAGTACTAGTACAGCCACCTCGCTTCAGCCTGCGGCTTACTTTTTCACAGTTGGAATTTTAGACCCGAATAGCCACGTTTTCTTTGTTTTGACTCGCTACTAATAAAATAAATTATTGGATGGGACCAATAACATGACAACGAACGTGCTGCATACATTGCCTTTATTAAAGTATTCCAGCTGCCCTTCGGTAGTCGAGTTTGGGGCTGTTTCTAGTCGATTTCCACATCTGTATCTTAGCAAAGCTTTGCCTTAACACCAATTCAGTGGATGCAGAACGTGCAGTCTCAATGTATGGGCAAGTCAACTGCAGGGGAATGCTGCACGCTTGCCTTTAACAAAGGACAGCACTGTTTTAGTAAGGAAACAAGTACCACTATGTTTACGCTTTATAGTGCTCTGAAATACTGTCTACTTAGGTTTATTTAATATTTTAACAAGTTCGCTAAATGTCTGCGCAATCCTAATTTTATTCCGCAACTTACCCATGAAAAATACATAAATTTAGCGCAATTTAAGTAGACCACCAGTTATAACCACAAGGCCACTGCTACCCTCCCAGTCTCTTAGCTCTAACCACTGGGCTAGACTACCTCCCTCACATACCCTCAGCTGAAACCACTGTGCCACACTGCTTCCCTCCCAGTCTCTTAGCTCTAACCACTGTGCCACACTGCTTCCCTCCCAGTCTCTCAGCTCTAACCACTGTGCCACACTGCTTCCCTCACAGTATCTTAACTCTAACCACAAGCCACTGCTACTCTCCCAGTCCCTCAGCTATAACCAGTAGGCTCCAGAAAAGTAACTGAACATAAAAACAGAACAGTTGTATTTCAGAGCTATCAGATAATACAAACTCAACAGGAGATCACACTTTTAATCTTTTTTTAAGGAGAACCAAGCGAAGAAGAACTCACCCCCAAAACTTCACCAAACAAGGGAGGAGGAGGAAAGGAATAGATAGATGCTTTCTACATTTGTTTGAAGCCAAACAAACACCAGTCAAATCAAGTTATGATTTTCTTTTTTCTTCTATCTTTTTTTTAAAGAGAATTAATAAAATCAGCTGTCGAAAAGGCACTGGAATATAAATTACAATCATTTTCACTGAGTGAATCTTATTTATCTTGTTTCAAAAGGATGGCTAGCCCTGAAACAAGGACTATCGCTTTTCTCTTTTTCTTTTTGTTATTGTATCTATTATCTTTGCACTGGGTTATTCATAACTAAATTCTGTTTCATTTTTGCAGCGACATGCTACTGTTTGGTTCTCTCCCATTAACAATCACATGGAACATCTGTGAGAGGGTGTCTATCCCTTTTCATTTTCTTCTGCATGGTGTTGAACTAAAATAAAAGGTTTCTAATCGAATCAGAATCTGGGTTATTGGTTCTTGTGTGTCCTGACGGCAAACTAAATCTGGTTAGTGCGCAGCATGCTTTAAAAATCCTAACAACTAAAAAAATTATACCCCTGGCAGTATCTAAAAACGTCCAGTTATTTTGTTCTCCTCACTGCAGCAATTGTCTACATAGCTCAAGAGATCTGAAGGTTCAGTGGGGCAGCTTCATCTTTTACACCGAGGAACTCGAGAGAGGATGTCAACGAGCTACCGGCCTCTAGAGGACAAAGGCCAGCCCTGCAACTGTCAACCTAAGCTTACTAGGCACCTGGCCAGCAGTTCTCTGAAGCGCGATGAGAAGCAGTAGCCCCTGCCAGTTTTGCCTCCCTAACCCACAGGAGCACCAAAACCAATGTAACGCTCCCTCCGAAATCCCCAGCAAAGACAGCGACTTCACACAGGCAGAATGTGAACCCACGCTCCCCTGACTGTATGACCCTGCACACTGCATGGCTGTGCTGTTACCAAGTGAGCCCCTCAGCGACCAAATACCTAATTCTACCAGCATGGATATGATGGAGAAAAGACTGATTTAGATTTTTTAAAAGTAGTTTTACATTTTACATTTCCTTACAAACATTTAGCACAATACATTTGCACAATGATTTTCCATGCTTTTCTCACATGCGTTTACCATAGTTTACTACTGTAAAGAAAAAGAGACAAAGGAATGGAGGATGGTGAATTATTAACAATGCTGTTTTCAAGAACCACATTTTCTATTGAAAAACAACAATTGGTCTGTCAGCAATCGGGAGCTGTGTAGACCTCAGAGCAGATCAGTTTTGTATTGATTCTGCACACAGAACTGATCTCTCCACTCAAATCAGTCTCTTCTTTCAGTTCAGCACAAACTTTCAGGGTTACATTTCCATTTGGATCCATGTTAACCGCTATTCTCTGGATGTAATTCCATTATAAAACTGTTTTTTGAGTTCTTGAATACATTTTCCTGTCTTCCCTCTTGGGAGAATCAGAAACATATTGAAATTCTGATAGTACGTGGTTTGCAGAATAGCTCCATACGTACCATCACCAAAAATAATATAATTACATAAACGTTGCCCTTTTGCACTTAAACTACATAGTTCTCAGATGTGCAGCACATGTGTCTTTTCATTTTAAAAACAGACTTCTGTTACTACACTAAGTTCTCAGTTTGTTTGCCTTGCCTTCCAGGAAGTCTGTTACTGCCTTGGTCATTCTACCCCAGCAGTGTATTCTGGGGCATGTTACTGGCTGAAAACATGTCAGCCAATAGGGGAAGCAGCTGACTGGTTATTGAAAGGAAAGAAGCCAATGAAGGGGTGGGGACAATTTCATTGTCCAGGTGACCCAAGAAGTACAAGACAGTCTAAAAGCATGGCTTGCAAACAGAGATGCAAGTTAGCCTAGTATAGTACCAAGTATCATGTTTAAAATTAAAAACATGCTAACACAGTTGTTTCTTTCAAAACTGCAAATGTATTAAATGGATGTGAATGGCAGAGAACATTTATAAAACCATTTTTTTAGCTACTATTACTTTAAAAGCACTGCAGTGGTCTCAAGAGAGCTGCTAAGTACAGCTAGTAAACCAGAGTGCACCCATTAACCTGTCCTCCTGCAACATAATTTCTTTGTATGAATAACATTATCACCAGTAAGCTATCAATAGGGCGTTGATACACCGTGGACAGCAGGACGGTACTGATTCAACCTAATGATTCTGCATGGATAACTTTTATTGAAAGTGGAAATGTGCATTACATATATGTTCATCAGAATGACACTAGAAAACTGCTACCTGTGCTGAATCTGACACTTTCTGTACTGAGATTATATCACATCCAAAAACTGTGTAGTCTCTGATGTTTCTCTTGTGCAGTTTCCATTTTCAGTGTTAGTTCTCTGTCTCTTGCACCCAGGTCACAATAGAGACATTTATTTTCTGTCTTTGTGTGCGGTTTACGTACGCTGGCCAGATAAGACTGAGGCAAAAAAACAATTAGAATGCATGTGTTCACTGGTTCATGTCATGTACTGTGTTGCAGGGTTTCCAGCTAAGTCCCTATGCTTGTCTTGCTGCAGATTGCCTAGCTAGAACATGCTTCTAGTCCAGTCATACAATGTGCTCTTGGAAAATCATCTGTTGCACTCCCCGATTTCTTTTCAGATCTTTTCCTTCTCCTGGTTCAGAGGTTCTTCAGTTTGTCTTTGTGTTTGCTGGTCCACACTTCAGTTGTCCTCCGTCAATGTCTTTTAAAAATTATTCCAATTACTATAGCAGCTGCTGAAACATGATTACTGGAAACGCACGTTAAACATTGCCTTAATTTTACATTATTACAGATTAGGAAATAAGGGGAAAGGGGTTGGCATCTTTAATATGTACCCAACACTTTGTTTTGGTAGTGAATTTGGGGTTATACGTCCTTGGTCTGATATGCCAGGCTATGTACTGGTCGAGTAGTATGTTGCCAACATATGATCGTTCAAATGTGACGTTCATATTTTGCCAGATTTTGTTTATGAATTCAGCTGAAGTAAGAGTTTCTATTGGCCTCTATTGACACTAGCACCCAATGTCTCACATTGGTTGATAAATGTTGAGTAAGTTCTGGAGAACATTCTGGAGATGTGGGGACACATTGGGTTAATATGTAACTTCAGCATTGTGTGGTCATTGTCCAATAGGCCCTATTTTTGTTTGGGAAAAATAAATGTAGAATCATTACTGTGTTTTCTTTCTGCCTTTGTGTGCAGCTTGAGTTTGACACTAAGGCAATTCCCTGGATCAAGCCACCTGCTCTATCAGGATTTCAGAGACTAAATCCCTCTGCTTGTCTTGCTGCAAATTTTGTAGAAATGCTTCTAAAATGCATCATTTTCCAATTCCCTTTAGGCAAAAATCATGTATGGGGTCATGTGCCCCCTCTGCTGACGTCCCTGTATTCCGTGTATTCAGAAGTCGTGACTCGAATCATGTAGTTTGGCCGCTGCCAAGGTTGTGTAGTGATGCACTGCCAGAATACTAAGGGGATTCCCCTTGGGTGGGGGGGTGGGGGGGTGGGGGGGGGGGGGGGGGGTTGTACCTCTGGAATGGAATGTATCTTTATGTTTCTTCATTTTTGGTGTTTCTTTTTGAGACGCACAAATAAATCACTTACCTTACCTAAGAAGATGAACATTTACAAACAAGAGGCCGTTCAGCCCACCTGAGCTTGCCCAGTTCCTAGTAGCTGATTGATCTCATAATTTTTTAAACCTGTCAATTGTAAGGTTTTGCCGTCTAAGGAGATAATAAGCAGGTATATCCTGGTAAACGTAACAGTTACACTTTACAATATTGGCCTCTGAATTCCAGTGCATTAGGTGCTATTCCTGTTGTGTTCTACTTCAATTTGTGACGATTTTGTGGCCATTTTTTAAAATTATCTTCAGCACCAGAAAAATATATAGAAAATAACAACAATCCTATAAAGCTGAAACAAGTTCATCACTGGCAAACACATCCAGCACAAGACCACTGCAGAATGCAAGCATCACATATCCAGCACAAGACCACTGCAGAATGCAAGCATCACATATCCAGCACAAGACCACTGCAGAATGCAAGCATCACATATCCAGCACAAGACCACTGCAGAACTCAGGCATCACATATCCAGCACAAGACAACTGCAGAACTCAAGCATCACATATGCAGCACAAGACAACTGCAGAACTCAAGCATCACATATGCAGCACAAGACAACTGCAGAACTCAAGCATCACATATGCAGCACAAGACCACTGCAGTTGTAGGAAACTTTATGAAGCAGTTTCATGCAGCATTCAAATATGTTTTGATCAAAGATTTAAGCAAATAGACTGGAGGCATGTTTTCAGTGTGATTGAGAGGTTAAGAAAGCTCTGTTCCAAAAAGAAAGGGTCTAGTTGTTATTTTGACTTGAGAAAATGATTATAAAATAAGAATACGACTTACAATGTTTGCACCTAACACAACAATCATCTCATCATTGTGCTTGTCTCAAATGTACGGTTTTTGAACATGTTTTAAACATTTGGTACTGTACTAGGATAAAGATAGTTCTCAGTTTGCTTACCTTTAAAAGTGAGTTTGTGATTGTTTCCCTCCTAAGTTATTTCACTTCAGTGTTGTGTTTGGGGTCATGTCACTGGCTGCAATGTCAGTCCACAGGGGAAGTAGCTGATTGGTTAATCACAATAAATAAGCTGTTGAAGAGGTGAGGACAATATTACCCTCCAAGTGATCAAGGAAGTTCAAGTCTACTTGACAGAAAGGTTTGCAAACAGATTTTTTTTTTTAACCAAATCTGTTTTAAATTTGAAGTACATAATTTTTCTTTTTTAATAATATGTGTTTCTTTCCAAATGTCACTCATTAGACCTATTTAACGATTATTATTATTTTTTTAGACACCCCTTTAACTGTAGGTCATTCTGAAACCCAAGATTGTGTACAGGGCTAGTGTACGTTTGTAGGCTGGTGGTCCATGTGTTTGCCTTCATACCTACATTACATTTTTCAGTCATTGTTTTCCCAATAAAAACAATTATTCACAGACGAGCATGGGGGTGGGGGGTGGCGGTTGCTTTCCTGTGCAAATAATGTATTTGCCTGAAATCTTTTCTTGGAAAAAACAATCCCCAATTGGTAGAGGCATTATAATTGCAATCTAATAAATGTGTGTATTTGAACTTCAATTGATTACTCCAATATATGTGCTGTACATAATTAGCAATACTAATATGAGATACAAACTTGGATAAACACTTTGAAAACATATCCCTAAATGAATTGATTGTGTTGCTTTGGGTTGTACTGCTGACTGAGTTAAGTGTTCACTGTGAAAGATGTTTGCAGAGGCATGCTGTTACTTATATTCCCTTTAAGAAGTTTGAAGTTGTTAGGTATTAATTAAATGCAATACAGACATACTGTGGGGGGACTGGTTTATGGAATTGAGAGTTACAGACTCTGATTAAATACATTATTGAAATACTGCTATAAGTAATTGTGGCAATGTGGTTAAGTGGATGCAGGTGCAGGAGTGATGAAGTGTGCGATTAAACAGACAAAGAGAGCTGTAATCCAGTTGGAAAGGAATTTTATTGTATCCAGGTCTGGTGACCAAATAATAAGACCCCGGCAATACACAACAATATGTATTGCATGGAGTAAGTAACAATGGGTTTCAGTCCCAAACAATAAACACAAATATCCACCCACAATAATACCAACACGGTCACTAGTCCTGGATGCATGTAGCAGTGCTTGTGGTGGGTGATACAGTTTATCAGTGACAGTAGTGCAGTGCTGTTCCAGCTTGTGCTGGCCCTTGGCGACAGCTCCAGGATCGTGACACGGTGTAGAGGATTTGGCAGATAAAGGGTTGATTTTTCTTGACACGTGAGAATGAGTGGAATTCTGGGAGTGATTGAGTCTCCCATTGTTCAGTTAATCAGTATCCGTGAATGCCCCAGTATAAATGTAGGTGTAAGTTTGTAACTCTTAGCCAAAAGACACTCTCCTACTCATTAAACCTTGTGCCATCATTAACAAGTGTGCAAGGCTGTAACCAGCTACAAGGCACCCAAGGCACAGGCCTCGATTAAAATCATACAAATAGAGATTTATTTTCCCTCTCTTATAAGTTGCTCAGTCGCAGTGCATGGGCAATTGCCTTGATTTTTCAAGGCTGGCTAGTGCCCTGAGTGTGTCAGAAACATGCATTCTCCACCAGGGTTGTTAATTCAAGATTCTAGCTATCAGTATGATGTGTAGCAACAGCGTGTTCAGAATAGCGTGGAATAAAAACTGTGGATAGATACAGCCGTGTGCACATTTATTAGAACACCCCACTGCTTCTGTGATTTGCTGTGCATATGAAATCAAACCACTGCAACTGAAAAGCTTGGAAAATTTTATCAAAATAGAGGCAAATTAGTGATTGTCTAATTAAATTGAGTTCTTTAATACTGTAGGCCATGCATGCAATTAATTAAAAACAGGAAGAGCAAAGGAAAACATAGCCACAAATGGTAAAATGCTTTTTAGAAGTTGTTTAAGATGCCTAATTAGAGCACAACGTGGTCTAACATTTTCACACGAGTGCCAACTGTTTCTATTACTGACCAGATATTGAAATATTGAATTGAGGTTTTCATGCAGTTAGGTATATAAAGGATATAAATGACGAATCTTGAGCTGTCCTAATGAATTTACACACTACTGTAGTGTAATTGTGTATGTGGTCTTCAAGACCTACATGTCAATAGGTGAGCAAACGATGTTAGTATCATGTTATAGTGTTTATCTAAATGAAAGTTTCGCTGTATGTGGAATAACTTGTGTTCTCAAAATACACAATATATCGCTCGTTTCGGGGTCCAGTATAAATCTGCTATATATCGAGGGCTGCGATATAGCGAGAGACTAATAAAAAAACAAATAGGCTAACAAATAAATACTGTACAACCATGCCCTCATTTTATGGTGGGCATCAAGGTCCAGTATAAATGCTCTACGCACTCTGCTTCTTCTCATTTTCCGTATAAAAAGCAGCACACCTTTTTAATTTTTACTGCGGAGGGTAATTGCTTCTCATCAACTTCAGTTTCCAACTAATTTCATGAGTCTTTCTCTCCTTTCTCAAATGCACAAACCCGCTGAATTGAAAGAATCCGTTGCCAACAACAACATAGAAGGCTTGTTGCTAGGGAGCTGACGTCACTGCCTTGTGGCTTTTGCTAGTGCATTGCTGCCACATGTGAGCACCTCGCTGACTAAAATAAAAACCACTTCAGCAAGTAGATATTTAATTTGCTTTGTGTTATTGTGCAATGCGTGTCTATATGATAACAGTACTATATTAATGCTTTGTTTTTAATTGTTTTGTATATTGTTGTTTGTGATGTGCAGTACGAAATAAAATGAACAGTAATTTTAAGCTCCTATGTATATTGTAGCTAAGCCATACGCAGTGAGTTAGACAGTAAAAATGGGGAGCCAACTCCAGGACCGCAATATATCCGAATCTGCAGTACAGCGAAGGGCAATATAACGAGGGGTGGGTGTACTTGTAAAACGTGTGATAAACAGACAGCACAGAGAGACACCTCCATCTATCCCTGTAATCTGATGCTCCCAACAGCGTATGACAAATAATGTTAATACCAAGTTTGATCACAATTTAAAAAGCTTTCCAGATAAGTGTGAAAATGTAAAATGTGACAGCTGTATGCATGCATGCATGCAACGACATAGAACCGCCTCCACTGTATGCCAGGGGTTTCATGCCCTGTGTGGGGTAATAGTCATTGTATCACGTGGCAAAGCAGCTCATGAGGCTTCATGCATGGTGATCAAGTACATTTCATATAGTAGCTGGTTTGCTTTGCAGAGAAATCGACAGAGAGAAGCAACCCAAAACACAGGCAGGGTTTGAGTACCAAACCCCCTTTCTTCAGTCCCAGATGTTTACCAATTCACACAACGGTATACACACATTACAAGTGTCTGCAACCCTGTACATTGCTTGAGAGCTTTAAATCAATACTGATTGAGCCTGCATTATTGTTTTGAGGTTACATCCAATTTTACAGAGTCATGCGTTCAGATCTATACATTTTGTTACACACAATGAAAAGTGCTATGCGCTTTATAAACTTCAAAACAAATGTTGCCGTTTGAGCGAGGTTTTATTTGTTTAATTATTTCACCTAATCTCTAAGGGAACGCTCAACAGCTCTACAGTTCTGCTGCTCTAGACAAACAGCTCACAACAAAGTAGAATACGTTTAAAAGCACTTATACAGTGTGACAGAAAAGCAAGGATATATTTTAGAGTAACAGTCAGGTCATAGAAAGAGTGTACAGAACAATCTAGGTGGCACAGACAAACCCTAGGTTTATATTTGAATGAATTCAATGGTAACTGTGTAAATTATTTACTGCTAATACAGTGTAAAAAGCTGGTTGCCAATCTGATATAATGATTGTGGTTCCATAATACAATTGCCTCTTTAGACCCAGGAACTCGATGGCGTGTGTCAGCAAGCTACAGGCCTTTGGAGGACAAAGGCCAGCCCTGCAGTGTCCACTTTGAGCACCTGTGAGCATCAGAGGCAATGTGATGTGCTAACCTGTGCTCCCTACCCTGCACAACATTAGCTCGTGCCTTTAGCAGGTGAACCTCTCGGGATACCTGGAATCAACATTTTATTTTAGAGAATGAAGTTAGTACAGGAGTCCTCAGGGGACACTGGTATAAGCCACATCACATAGCTAAACATAATTTGTCAAAACTTGAGTGGAGAACAGGATGTTGGAAAGGGTCTAGCTTTCCTGGGGAAGAGAATTAGCCTCATCATGGTGTGGAGGTTGTATAAAAAGACAAGTACAGATGAGTGCAGTACAGAATTTATGTTGGGGACAGAATTCAGATGAATGGGAGTTAATTAAAGGTCAGGTTTGTCTCTGATCCTCTTAACACCAAGCATGCATATACAATTAATTGTCAAACCGGAAACAAATCAGGTGTTATCAGTGCACTCCAATGCCAAAAGACAACATGACAACCCCATTTTCATCAAATGTAGGAGATATAACAAAAAAAACAAAGGAGCAGGGGAAATGTAGCTTCCTCCAAATCCTTTGAAGGGTTTTATTCTAAAAGAAAGATAGAAGGAATTGAGCAAATGACTTCAGATGTGTGGTTTCTCCTTGATTTCCCACCTATGACTGTAGTCAAAATTTGAATACATAATAAATCCGCAATAGCCAACAAAAAAAATGTTTTGTCCATGAAGCCACAAAAGCAGCTTAAAAGAAGCACTTGAACTTCAATGTAGTTGTCTGGCACCATATCTGACTGTTTCTAGTGTCATTGTCACATGCTTTCCAGGAACACTACTGATGCAATTTTAAAAAAGAAAGAAGAATATTTGAATTTGCAGCAGCAATAGTTGCAGCTGCTATGTTACCCCATGCACCAGCTGAATCTTCTGCAACAAACAAAAGACACATGTATGCCATCAGACTCATTTTGGTTCAAGCTGATATAACTGAGTCTCATCAAATCAGCCACTGCGTCCATCTGGTACACTTTAAGAACCATGGGGAAAAAACATGTCCAGATGTCCACATTCAGCACCAAAGCTCCTCCTGCAGATACACTGATCACTGTGTAAGGTGCATGTAAGGACACTAAATTATGTATATTGCTATTTGTTAAGGAGCCCACACAACAAGGATTTAAGCAAAATTTAACAAGTTCCCTTTACTGATCCCAATAATCAGCATAATCATTATCATTAAAACCAATAATGAAGCCACTAGTTATTAACAGACATGAATCAATGATATGAGTTGGCGATTTCTGGAAAAAGCATCGGACACGGTGCTGGAGTGTGTTCATGGAGGATTTTCATGCTTCTTAAATACACTCCTTTGTGTGCAATGCTTAGTTGTTGGCTTATCACTGTGTGTCAGCAACATTTTGACCAGACAACTCCTGGTTGTACCAGTACGGATGAGGTCAGTTTTATTGACCTTTTCTCAGGAAATAAAACATTCTTTCCCTGACAGCAGCCAGATAACAGCATGCTTTGCACAGCTGCATGCAGAATCTGAGTCTTTTCATTACATCTTTAAAGTCTGTTATAGGGCAACAACTCTCAGGCTGTAGCTGGTCATAAAAATTAAAGTTTCATCCAAAGCTTGCCAAAGAGTAAAAGAATACTTTGGTAAGGGGGCTCCCAAGTGGTGCATTCAGTAAAGGCACTCTGCGTGGAGTGCAGGATGGCCCCCATAGCGTGGCGGTTGCTGGTTCTGGTCCAGGCTCTTCCACTGCCTGCCATGGACCGGAGTTCCCAGAGAGCGGCGCACAATTGGCCGAGAGCCACCCGAGGAGGGAAGGGCCTAGGTCGGCCAGGGCGTCCTCGGCTTTTCCCGCACCAGCGACCTGTGTAGACCTGTACAGTGACCTGTGTCTGCAAGCGGCCCAGAGCTGCAGGGTCCTCCAATACTGTAGCTCTAATGATAGTTGCATGGCAGGCTTGCAGAGTGAAAAGAAGCAGGCGGCTGATGGCACATGTTTTGGAGGATGCATGAGGATGTTCGTTTTCATCTCTCCTGAGTCACCCTGGCGGTGAGCCAGGCTTAAAAAATTAGGCATTTCAAATAGGAGGGAAAATGGGGTAAAAACCAATTGCCAATTTCCAGTTTAAAAAAAAAAAAACAGAAAAAAATAGGGCTATCAATTGAGGAACTCTGAAGTGTTATATGGATTACTGGGCTCCACAATATGACTCTTTTGATGTAGACATGAAGTATCCCATGGCCTTTGCAACTGCTTACCTGTATATTTGAATATGTTTAGTGTAGTTTTTTATTCAATATGTACAGCACATGTCTCTGTTGTTTTTCTACACTTTTAATCAATTGGATTAATACAGATTCTCTGTTTTTAAACTGGTTTGTAATTTGCATAGTATCAATCTGAATGTCGCTAAGGATTTACTAAACTAATTTCTAAACATCTATCATTACTGAACACAAGCTACCCTACGCATTCAGACAAATCACTTCGACCCATTGTACAGTCTCAGCAGCCAGGCCTTTCTGTGAAGAGGAGCTGTGTTCTCGAGGCATTCGCCAGCAAAACCTCCACTTTCTGAACACTGTGCTAATCCACTCACCCACCTCGCCGCTTACACAGCAGGAGACATTAAACAAAACAAATGAACTCCCCTTCCTTCTCCCCAGTGGTCAATATTTCATTACACTGATTTGCTTTGCTGCTTGAGTAATTTTAGTAAAATGTTGTTTCTCAAGCGCTGTAAAGAGCTGAACTGTCACTTTCCGCACAGCCTCCCAGTAGGATTGCATTCATTTAGAGTTTGCAAGGATCAGTAGATAAAACAGAGCAAAAAAAGAAAAATATATATAGCTGTATTAAAGATCTAAGAAATCTCCCTGGACTACAATCTTTCAGACATGCTACACTTTCTGATGTATTCGTATTCAATTATTGAAACACATGTACAAGCAGAAAGGAAGAAGGAATCACTTTGCTTTCATTCTGTAATGCTAATTTAATGCTTCTTGTTGCAACAAAACACAGCACAATACATAGGAATATAATATATTGTAGTTTTGGGGGTTGTGTACTAGTAGCTATGTGTATATATATATATATATATATATATATATATATATATATATATATATATATATATATATAGTGATGGAGTGTACATTCCACAGCAATGTTGGTCAGCTGTGAGGCCGTGGCTGTAAGGAGTACACACTCCATCTGGGTAAAGGTTGTGCTGACGCTTTCAAAGGAAAGTAAAATAATAAAATGTGAAGACAACATAAACTAACTGGTCAGCAAACAAACTGGGAAATGAAGTGATGGGTTTTAAGACCATGGGGAACAGACTGTTCTCTAGAGTAATTAGCAATTGGTCTTAATTGTGTAATTGCTTGATTGCCCAGCACTTAAAACGGGTTAAGCTGAGATGGTCAGAGAGAGAGAGAGAGCGGAGAGACAAAACGGTGAGAGAACGGAGAACTGTAAAAGTGAAAAGGAGACTTTGTTTTGAGGGTAAGCAGAATTAGCCTACCCCTGTTTAGTTTAAAGGGAAAAATAATAAGTGTTTAGTTTAGGACCTGAGAACGGGGTAGGTTTTGTTTGTTTTCGGTTTGTTTTGTTTTCAAATAAAACCACACTCCGGCGTGTTTCATTTCAAGTATGACTTTTGTTTGGATTTGTTTAACTATTTTACACAACACAACGTGAACCTGGTGAACTATATATATATAGACAGATAGATAGATAGATAGATAGATAGATAGATAGATAGATAGATAGATAGATAGATAGATAGATAGATAGATAGATAGATAGATAGATAGATACACAATGCATGTATTTAGATTTGTATTGCACAATATTGTGATATATACTGAAATATATTGGACAATACAGATGCAGCTTTTCATATACGGAATAATATTTTCATAACTATATTTAAATATATTTCTAATTATACAACAATCGGACACTTGTACAAGCTGTTCTGTTATTACACAATAATGAAACAGCAAATATAGCACGGCTGAGAGATGAAATTAATTAACGACACTTGCTCTTTACTGAAACACTTTTCACATGTATGGTCAAGCCCTCAAAAGGTTAACCATTTCATTAAACTATAATGCTTTTAAGACAAAGTGAGGTAAATAAAGTCACTTTAAAAAGGTAAAGTATAATAGTAACTTTGGATGGTGTGTTCCAGTGTAATAATGGAACTGCCTTGTTCAAATAATGGCTTCATTGACTAGGCAGTTATTACCTTCTAACACCACAGAAATTATTATTATTATTTATTATTATTTATTTCTTAGCAGGTGCCCTTAGCCAGGGTCGACTCACAGCTGTATACAAAATAAAATGCATATCAAGAATAACAGAACAATTAAGAGCAAGATACAAAATACAATGACTTCAGTCCTAGTAAGAGCAAATACAAAACACAGTACAATTTGATATCGGGGCAGTTCAAGAGCAGATAACAGTGCTGATAGTTACATCAGGGTTAGATACGAGTAAAAGTGAAATACAAAATACAACAGATTGGATTAAATGCAGGATTAAATACAGTAAAATAGGGAGTAGATAAGTGCAAATAAGTACAAGTGCTATATTGTTCAGAAGGGAAGAGTTGAGTTTTACAGGTGTTGTCTTGAGGAGGTCGTGGCATATATCATCTGCCAGGGCGGCCTGAGATCTTCGAGCCTTCACCGCATGACGGTTCGGCTGTTACTGTGGTCGTAGCCCCAGCGAACTCAACCACGCCACAGATCTCCTCTGCGGAGGAGGTACCCTGGCCTCGGAATGGCGTCTCCACCCCAGGGCAGTGGAACGCATCTGGGAGTGGTTCGGCAGAGCAGACGTAGATCTCTTTGTCTCGCAGGAGTTACGCACTGCCCTCTTTGGTTCTCAATGAGAGACCTTGACAGTCCCTTAGGAGTCGACGCCCTGGCCCACGAGTGGCCCTCTTGTCTTCTATATTCCTTCCCACTGACACCACTGCTCCCCACCTTCCTAGAGAAGGTCAGGGTAGAGAAAGCTACTGTGCTTTTGGTAGCTCCTCTGTGGCCCCGAAGGACCTGGTTTTCGACCCTGGTGCAACTCCTGCATGGCCAGCCGAGGCAGATCCCCCTGCAGGAGGATCTCCTCTCTCAGGCCCAGGGCGATCTGTGGCACCCAAACGCCCAGCTGATGCAACTATGTGTCTGGCCCCTGAATGAGAATGCCTGTCAGCTCTAGGGCTGTCATCGCAGTTATTGACACTATTCAGAGCGCGAGAGCTCCCTCTACCAGGTCGCAATACCCGTATAAGTGGCAGTTATTTCAGGACTGGTGTCTGGCCCAGGGCCAGGACCCATTTACCTGCCCCATGGCAGTTATCATATAGTTTCTCCAGACACTATTAGCTGACTGTAGGTCCCCTTCCACATTGAAGGTGTACCTGGCAGCCATGTCTGCTTGTCACACACTCATAGATGGGTTATCGCCTGGAAACCATTTCCTGGCGTCCCAATTTCTTAAGGGTGCGAGGAGGCTGAGTCCTCCCAGGACATCTAGCCTCCCCTCGTGGTGCCTTAATGTGGTGCTGGAAGCCCTTACAAAAGCCCTATTTGAGCCACTCCACACTGTGCATCTGAAGATCATGTCCTTAAAGACTGCGTTTTTACTGTGGAGTTGATGGCATTCCATCCTCCTCCCTTCTCTTCTCTGGAGGACCAACGGTTGCACATGCTCTGCCCGGTGCGGGCATTGAGGTGCTATATTGACCGTACAAGGGGTGTCAGACACACTGAACAGTTGTTTGTGTGCTATGGTTCTAGGATGCTGGGTCTGGCATTGTCTAAACAGCGCCTGTCCCATTGGATAGTGGACACCATTGCTATGGCTTATGAATCTGCTGGCCTTTCCCCTCTGGGGCAATTGAAGGTGCATTCTACCAGGGGTATGGCGACGTCCTGGGCCCTCTCTCAAGGTGTTCCAGTGTCTGAAATATGTGCTGCAGCTAGCTGGGCTACGCCACACACTTTCTTGAGGTTCTACAGACTGAATGTGCTGGATTCCTCTGCTCCACTTTTTGGAGCTTCGGTCTTGGACTCTGTTACACCGGTGGAAGAGACCACTTAGTGTTAGTCTGGATTAGACTGCTGTACTCTTTGAGTACGCTCTCCAGTGTTACCCACGTGGTAAGAGTATCCCAGTACGATATTGTACTGTTAAAGATCCTCTGTTCATAGAACAGTGTTAGGACATTGTCTTTCGAACAACACGCTGAAGCGCTGTTCTGTGTATATTTTTTTACATGTAGACCGATCCTGTCCTACTGCCACATGGTCTCCCTCGTGACTGCTTTGGTACACAGTGCCCATTAGTTGATGGCTATTTTTGAATTGAAAGAGAATGTAAGGTTGTGGATGCAACCCAGGTTCTCTGAAACCGGGGTTGCATAGCCAAAAGTAGCCCTTGCAGTCTGAAGCAAAAGAGGCTGGGCTTCCTACACCCTGCATAGTCATTCAGCCCCCGAGGGGCGGGGCGCTGACATCAGAACTACGAAGGCCTAAAGGCAGCTTTTATATTAAGCTTAGCATAATCCTATCACCTGACAGTGATACCCATTAGTTGATGGCTATTTTCGAATTGAAAGACAACCGGGGTTGCATCCGCAACCTTATGTTATTGATATAAAACACTGTGGCTAAGCTGCACAGAGTTAAACTAACACGGCTTCATATTGCAACCATAAAAACACCTCAGAGTAAGTTATGTATAGCATAGTAACAAAACGACTCATTGTAAACAGTCATGCTCCCTCACAGGTGGAGACAATTTCACATGTTTCAGTCTACCTGAAAGTTTGGTATAAAAATTCCGATAACACTTGACATTAAGCGTCTCTAATTTATGTGTATTTACAGAGTAGTTACTTAATAAATGCATGTGTACTTAGACATGATTACAGTGTTATTATGTATAGTTACAATGTACTTAATGTGTACATCTTTTTGCATGATATAACCCTAATCCCTCATCCAGGGTTTCCCAATCCTGGTCTAGGGGACACTTATGTCTCCTGGTTTTCATTCCAACTGAGTTCTCAGTTACTTAATTGAACACGTAATTGAACTATTAATTAGCTTAATTAGACCTTTTTAACTTAAAATTTCCCAATAGGATTGAGAACCCCTATCCTAACCCTTTTCCGATACAATTGTGTACTTGCGTATGTCGTTTAAAAAGATATGTTAAGTTAACATCTATGCCAATGACGTAACTATACCTATCTCTGAAACCAGTTGACACTCAGATAAAATACAGGTAATGTTTCTACTGTAGGTTCCAAAAAACAATTTTGTGCATCTACTGGAAACAACTTCCACTTTGCACTGAAGGCTGACATGAGAAACTTAAGTGTACTTTTTGACCCAGTTCTTTCTCTTGAACCTCATATTAGGAGAGTAACTAAAGTGTCTTTCTTTCTTAGAAATATTGTCAAAATAAGACCTTTTCTTTCACTACAAGACACAGAGAGACTGATGCATGCCTTTGTAACATCTAGAGTTGATTATTGTAATTTTCTATTCTCTGGCATTCCATGTCAAGTTTTATCTTGTTTGCAATGTACAAAATGCTGCTGCCAGGATTTTAACTAAAACAAGAAAGTATGAGCATATTACACTGATATTGGCTAAATTGGCTTCCAGTTTGGTTCCGGGCTGATTTTAAGCTTCCGCTCATAACCTACACAGCTTTCCATGATCTGGCTCCTTCTTACCTGTATGAGCTTCTAATTCCATATGTTCCTAGATGGCCTCTCCAATCCCAGGATGCTCACTATTCCAACATTTTAAAAACTAATATTGGTGGCAGAGCTTTCAGTTTAAATTATGGAATGATTTGTCCATTTCTGTAAGGGAAGCACCAACGGTTGCAGCTTTTAAAATAAGACTGAAGACACAGTTTTATAATCTGTCTATTCTATCTTAAAATGATTGTTTTTTTTTTTATCGTCTGTGGTTTTATTGTCTCACTGATCTTGTTTTTATTTATATTTTTTATCTACTTATTTATGCATTTAATTTTATTGATCTTGTTTTATTTCCTTCTGTTTTTTCTGTGTATTTATGCATTTATTCTCCTGCTTGTATTTTCTGTTTTAGCCATGTGAAGCCCTTTGAGGCATTGCTTTTGTGAAAGGTGCTATATTAAATAAAGGTTCATTGATTGAAGTACATTATAACTTTGAACTACTATGTAAGTCCGCAGTAATTAGGGTTCCAATGAAAAGTTTACCAAGTTTTCTTTAACCCTATATGGTACCAGATCTTATTTTCTTTTTAAATGAAAAAACATTGCAAGTGCACAACAGGTAATATTTATTGAATGATTTAATCAGATAGGACCTCTTTATAGTCTTCATGTTTGGAATTTAAACTTGATTAGCTTAATTGATTTTTAATAAATACAAACAGTAACCGCTTTGACATTCATTTTGCGAAAAGAAAAAATCATGGCCCGCTTCACTAAGTCAGCTACTGGAGGGAAATTATTACAATATTTATCAAACTGTAAACTACTTCTTATAACACAAATTCACTTAACACCAATTTCCTGTTAGTTATTACATTGGACCCCCCACCAGGGAGCCCCTAGCAGGGAAGACAAATGTGAATTAAACTAATTGCCCTAGTTCAAACAGCTGAGAGTAAAGGATATTGGGGAAATGTATTAACCTGCATCCAGATTAGTGCCTCTGTTCTGTGTTTTAATGCTGTTTTGGGACTCCTGATCCTGTGATGCATTTCGAGTTACCATAGTGTTCACACATGAATGCATAGCAGAATGGAATATTCACTAGAAACTATCCTCAAGACATCAGATGATTTGAGTGCATTTGATCAGCACTAACCCTGACCCTAACTCCTACCTTTCACTTCCCAAGCTCTGCACCTCTCGACCCACCCTTACCCTATTCTTAACTCTAACCCTAAACTCTTCAACATTGACTCACCCTTACCCTATTCTTAACCCTAATCCTAACCTCACCAAAAATGACCCACCCTTACACTATCCTTAACACTAACCCTAACCCTACAATGTGTAACATTGACCCAACCTTACCCTTTCCTTAACCCTAACCCGAATCTCTGCAACAATGACCCACCCATACCCTATCCTTAACCCTAACCCTAACCCTAACCCTAACCTCTCCAACATCGACCCACCCTTACCCTATCCTTAACCCTAACCCTAACCTTACCGCTTTAGAATCATCTGATGTCCTGAGGACAGTTTCTAGTGGATAGTCCTTTGTGCTGCCATCAATGCCATTTCCATGAAGCAGCTCAAAAACATGCATGATCCTTGCAGACAAAAGTAGAGGTGAGAAAGCGGTGGATGGTGCACCACAGTGCTACTGTAACTTCAATAAAAACTTAGAGCACGCATTTGGCTTAGACTGCTGATACTATGAATTACTGATAATGCAAATTTTCTTGCTGGTCCCTTGAAATTCATATTACCTAGAATGGACTGTATTGAGGAACTGGACACGTATCCCTCCAGAACAATGAATACACCTTGGAGACCTGTCCTTGCTGCCCAGGGTCACCCTATTAACATTAGAGTCATGATAAGTGTTTGAAATGTTGAAGCTCTCCCACACTCAAAAGAGACTCCACAACAGGAATTAAATAAGCATGTCAATTCAACCCTTGGGTTAATTTGTGCTGGATCACAACGGATCCCAGATATGTGCAATAAAAAAACACTGTCCTGTTCCACAAACCGAATGACAAACGTGTACTG
Source organism: Polyodon spathula (assembly GCF_017654505.1). Classification (NCBI taxonomy): domain Eukaryota; kingdom Metazoa; phylum Chordata; class Actinopteri; order Acipenseriformes; family Polyodontidae; genus Polyodon; species Polyodon spathula. The sequence goes on from NC_054556.1 coordinate 18,868,355, forward strand.
TAACCATATATTTTAGGATGTGCCATTCATGAGTAAGACAATTACTATATTTCTGCGCAGCCCAAATCATCAGATTAGTCAGTATTGTTCAGACTTGAAGATGTGAAGAGATGGCTAGGCAAAGGCTGGCATGCAGCTACCAGCACAATAAGCTGAAAATCCCTTAAGCAGATAAGAAGCATATATGGAAGTGTGACAGGATAGGGCTGTGGCCCAAGCTGAACCAGTAGGGAGACTCAGAACCTGCAAAGCTGCAGTTTACAGCAAAGGGCACATTTATTAAGCACGAAACAAAGATAAAGGCACAAGGGCTAAAAAAAAGGTTCACACAAAAACAATACAGGTTCTATACAATACAGTCTACACACAGTACATACCCTCACCTAACTGCTTCTCCAACACAATCTAAACACAGGACATACCCTCACCTCACTTAACTCCTCCAAAAACAAAGGTTTTACACCACTTTTATACAGGTGGCCATTCTTCAATTAACACTCAATGACCTCAGTGGAGAATGGCCACACCTGTGATTGTTGGCAGGGACAGAATTAACCCCATCCCTGCCATCCTTCCATTCCCACACACTGTTTTCGCCCTGCCACAGGAAGCTACTATAAATCAAGGTCAGTATATTAGGTCTGGAAATAAAAATGCTATCTCTCTTCCTTAATAACAAGATCCGGTAACTTTCTGTTTACAAATGGACCCTGATTCTACCAATAACTACATTGAGATTGGAAGGGGTTCTAATGTATAAATGATCTCTTCAGTTTTAGTTATTTTATGGTAATCGCTCTCAAAACACTAAAGTAGCTGTTCGGAAAGGCATCTGTGTTCTCTGTATGTCCTTTCAGAGATATTTGGGTTGCACTTTACATGAAGTGTCTCTAATTACTGCGTATTTATATAGTTTTACATAGTAAACAACAGCATTACAATGTTATTATGCATAGTTGCAATGTACTTAACGTGTACATCTTTTTGCATGATATATGCAAGTACACAATTGTATCAGAAAAGGGTTAGGGGTGTTAGATTCAGAGTTAGGGTTAGGGATGGGGTTTGGGTTAGGGTTAGGGTTAGGGTTATATCATGCAAAAATATTTACACATTGAGTACACTGTAACTAGGCATAATCACATTGTAATTATGTGTACACATCTAACGATGTAACTACTGTGTAAATAAAAAGAGACACAATGTAAAGTATTACAAACATTTTTGAACTGGAGATCACCATGGAATACTATTTGAATTCAAGCCTAAAGAGTAAGCAAGGTTTAAAGAACATGCCTTGACCCCATTTACACTGCTGGGCTGAAAAGTAAGAACATAAGAAAGTTTACAAACGAGAGGAGGCCATTCGGCCCATCTTGCTGGTTTGGTTGTTAGTATCTTATTGATCCCAAAATCTCACCAAGCAGCTTCTTGAATGATCCCAGGGTGTCAGCTTCAACAACATTACTGGGGAGTTGATTCCAGACCCTCACAATTCTCTGTGTAAAAAAGTGCCTCCTATTTTCTGTTCTGAATGCCCCTTTGTCTAAACTCCATTTGTGACCCCTGGTCCTTGTTTATTTTTTCAGGCTGAAAAAGTCCCCTGGGTCGACACTGTCAATACCTTTTAGAATTCTGAATGCTTGAATCAGGTCGCCACGTAGTCTTCTTTGTTCAAGACTGAACAGATTCAATTCTTTTAGCCTGTCTGCATATGACATGCCTTTTAAGCCTGGAATAATTCTGGTCGCTCTTCTTTGCACTCTTTCTAGAGCAGCAATATCTTTTTAATAGCGAGGTGACCAGAACTGAACACAATATTCAAGATGAGGTCTTACTACTGCATTGTACAGTTTTAACATTACTTCCCTTGATTTATTCAACACTTTTCACAATGTATCCGAGCATCTTGTTAGCCTTTTTTATAGCTTCCCCACATTGTTTAGATGAAGACCTTTCTGAGTCAACAAAAACTCCTAGGTCTTTTTCATAGATTCCTTCTCCAATTTCAGTATCTCCCATATGATATTTACAATGTACATTTTTATTTCCTGCGTGCAGTACCTTACACTTTTCTCTATTAAATGTCATTTGCCATGTGTCTGCCCAGTTCTGAATCTTGTCTAGATCATTTTGTATTAGCAGACTTTCTGGAAGGGAAGGCAAGTAAACTAAGAAATTTTTTTTTGTTCTGTTTTGTTTTTTGAGTAGTTTAGTGTTCTAAAAAGCAAATACCTGCTTTCTATAATGTATGTTTCTTTAATAACTGCACATTTGAGACCTCTAATATTGAAGGACAGCATGATAGATACGATTTATAAATGGATTTTGTAGCTGCTACCAATTCTCGTTTTAGACCAGTGGTCGCTCCTGGTTTAGGATATTGTATTAAGCACATTTACAGATGAACTCTACCACACTTTCTGTCTAAATCATTTCCTCAGTATTTAGGACCATTTTCAATTTTATTCATTTCATTCTGTGTGTTTTGCATAAAGCCATTGCTGATTTTAACTAGTTGTTCAATTTCAATTCCACAAAAGGGCTTATCTTGATTTACTTTCCAGAACAATTCCCATTTCAAACCCCCACAGTGGCTTTGCTTTCCATTGTGTTCCTTGTTGTTCCAGCAATAAACAGAACATATAAGATCAGTACTTGTACATTGCATCTGCCTGAGGGAGAATATTCATCACCCCAGCTAGTACACACTGTACAGCAAATTACTTCTAATATTCCATTTACCAATTACAATGAAGTGCTTTAATGAGACTCTTACCCCTAAATGAGAATGTAACAATATTTCCTAAGCTTGTTCGAAGCCCATTGAGCCATTTATATTATGCAAACCAGACTTAAAGTAAGACAAATTACGAAGTGGAGTCCCACACATGTATGTAAGTATTATATGGGCAGATTAGAGCCGTCATGCATTCTTTCAAATGCAAATTGATGGCAGAGAAGATCAAACAGTAGAAATTGCTTGCAGTGGCAGTTTTTGGATTACAGCTGCTTAGTATTCCAGTTGCCATACGATTCTCTTGTAAACCTTCAAAAAAACTCATCAAGACAAATAAGAGGAGAGATTTTATGATTCACTTTGCCAGTTTTTATGTGGACATGGATTAATAAACAATCCATCAGAAATGTAGGTTGTGATGTGATACGGATGGATAGAGCTGGTCATTCTTTGAGCTCAGATGAGGATTTTAATAGGGAGTGTCTTTCAGGTCTCAAATTTGTCTGCTACTAAAGGTCCCGGGATCATGGACAACAGAACAGAGGATATTATTTGAATCATCCCACTGAGAAACTCAGTAGCAGTTGTTAAGCTGTGATTTAGGGGTTAGGTTTCTATGTGGTACTGGAATCCATGGGCAGGGGTCGGGGGGTGGGGGGGCAGGATAGCTTTCCTCCCCGTTAGAAGGAGCCAAAAAAGCAGGTGGAGGCTGGGGAAGAGGGATTAAGATATAAACCATTGTTTTGCTTAATTGATGTCAGTATTATTCGCTCATCAAATGGTTTATGGCTAATGAATACAGTAACATGGAAATGAAAAGGTGTTTCAACAGCGCAAGTCAAACATTACACTTCACATGAACAAGCTTTTTATATCCTCTTGCTTTTCATTGGTGTCAGATGCAAGTGAAGAAAAAACAACTTTGTTTATTGATATCGTTTGAAATTAAACAATAAAATACAAGGAAAGACCAAAAAGAGTCCAGTGATAACATTGTTTATGCCAATAAGAGGTGAGGAAATAGCACTCCTAGGGGTACACGATTTACAATTTATATAAATACAATAAACAAAAACACTGCTCACAGAGCAAAATAAAAGGGTGAAACAAAACCAAATCTCGAACACAAAATCCAAATAAATACAGTGCTGGTGCTTCCAGCACGCGTAGTAACTGTTTACTTATAGTTGTGTTTTTGAGTTCTTCTAATCCTCCACTTTCGCTCACATATTCCTCCTCTTTCAACACCCACCCGGAACAGAGACAGCTTTTACATGGTAACCATCTCCCGATTAGCAACACATTAAATAATTAATTAAATTGGGAGATGATCACCTTCTGTTTTAGTGGATGGGTTACTAGTTCCTTCCACGCTGCCATACACAATAACAAACACAAAACATTGTATTTTTAAACACAAAACATTCTTAAATCATACTAAAACACCCAAAGCACTCTTAAATTATAATACATTGTTTTTAAATAAAGACAAAATACATACACACGTTTCCAATAACCCAAACAATACAATATTTATAATACATTTATTTACATGTAGGGTTTTGCCCCACCCTGTTCTATTTATATGCAGGGTTTTAACTCCACCCTGTCACAACTCTATATGTGACTTTCCCACCAGTTTAACACTGAGGCAAATTTACATTGACACTCTACTATTAACACCCTAAGATATTGCTATGATCATGGGCACCATAAATAATATGCATGTTTGCTGTGTCTAATAATACAATCTGTTTTGCAGGAGTTCATTCTATTTGGGATCATTTATTAAAAGCTTCGCCACATTGTTTTCACGAGCAACTAATCATAATACACCAGCATAATTACACCATACGTCAATCAATTCCCGCAAGCATACGTTTCAGTGAGTCATTGTTTATGCATTATCTGTGCTTGAGTACATCCTGTACAAAACAGCAGTAGAAACCTACTGCCTGTACATAATCAATACTGAGCATCTTATTTCAGTTTAGCAGATGGTTTAGTGGAGTGTTATTACAATACCGTTATTATACACTTTCCCATTTTTTTCTATTGTTTATAATCACTTATAACTGATAGCTAAACTAAATTGTTAGCATATGCTGTATACAGTGAACACCTATGTAGAGAAAATATGAAGTTACTGTAAAAATGAAAAAAAAAATGCAATTAAAATAAAAATTTGACAAGCATCTTGGAATTGCCCTGCAATCAAGTTAAGATTTAAGACCATTTCGTGAAAACCCAACATATGTGACATTGTAAAACTCATCAACAGGACAATTAATATATTAGCTCTTCATATTTTAATCATGGTGTTTAATAGCGGTTGCTAAATGAATCTAATTGAGTGGTGTTATCAACCGTATTTTATTGAATTCCAGCAGACAAGAAATCAACTGTTTGTTTTAATAAAACCTGTATTGGTTCTCCTCTCCTGTAATACTGTAGCTGGCACCAAAATGAATAACTGTTGGCAGCCTCTGTAAATAACCTCAGATGACATTTTCTTACTGTCCCCTTTGCCTTTCTTCTGCTGTTATGACTCTCTATAATTACAGTACGTTCCCTTACCACATCAACTGCCACAACAGCTCCTGACAGCTGCCAGTGGCCGTCCTCAAATCCTGCTACTAAGCCAATTGCTTTTTTACACCCAGGAACTCGTGAAGAGATCTCAGTGAGCTACCGGTCCTAGGTAGACCTGGCCATTAAGGGCTGCTGAGGAAAAACAGTCCTTCTTGGTTTGCTTCCCCAACCTGCAGGAGTGCTGTAGCCCAGGCAACGCTCCCTATGGAATCCACAGTGAACATCAGCAACTTCACAGCTCCAGGACACAAGCCTGCACTCCCCTGACTGTATAACCCAACACGCGGCCATGCCTTTACCAGATGAGCCCCTCGGGGACACCCTAATATTCAATCTCTTACCTGTGTATTTTCTATCATTCTCTATTGCTGTGTTCTGCTAGATCATTGCTGACTAGGCTTACTAACCACTGGCCTGGGGCAGCGATTTGAACTGCTTTGAAGTTCTGACCTCACTAGTATAATAAAATTAGATTGTAAATTAGATTGTAGAAACATGTATTCACAGTGTAATGATAACACTAACTCTTTTGACATGTCTAAGTATGACTCGGTTTAAAGATCAAGGCACAGCATTGAAAGATGTAGCATGCAATGATTAGACTGGCCCAGGGTCTCACATTCTGGGCCAGCAGGGTTGTCCTCAATTGAGGAGCGGCCTTTGACGTGGGTCAGAGGTCAGTGAAGATCTATAAAATGTCATAGAGCAGAAGATGATCATTATCAAATTTTTCTGGAAAGGGAAGACCATATAAAAATAAAGTATGATGGCAAGAATCATAAAAAGGCAAGAGACTGTAAAATAAACTGTTAAAATGTCATTGGAGACTATTTACTTATTAATTACAGAAAATGATGAGCTGCAGCTGTAAGCAAAAGAGTTGTACACTGTACCACCCCATCTGCCTAAATGCCTCTCACACAGACCTGCCATGAATCAGCCTCTATGTTCAAGGCAGGAAACAACAGCACATGCAAAAAATAAACCACAGTTATTGTAGCTAACAAAATCATTTCATGGGGCTCCCAAGTGGCTTCGTAGGACAGAGTGTGTTCATCTTTGCCGCTCCCGAATCAGCGCAAGGGGTGGTAGCAGTGGGCTGAGTCTAAATACAATTAGGCAAATATCTATATATTTATATATATATATATATATATATATATATATATATATATATATATATATATATATATATATATACACACACATGTAAAACATGTAAAACAGTATACATGTAAAACATGACATGCAAAACATGTCTCCAGATACTGTGCTTTGACTTTTAAAACGCTGTGAATGTAGAATCCTTTAGGCTACTTTCACGCGATTTGATTACACATTGTTCTCTATTCATTGCTTTCATTCCCCTCAACACGAAAGCTAGTTTTATATAAATAAACTGTATATGAGCATAATTTAGATATTTTGTTTAACATCATGTAAACAAAGAAATCTAAATGATATTGAAAATGTCTAACACAAAGCTATAGTAGCAGTACAATATTTCATGTCAAGGTTAGATTTGGAAATGTCACTTTTTTTTTTTTTTTTTTAAGTTTTTTATTAAGTACAGTACATGGAAAATTACAAAGCAGTATGGAATTCAATGCTGAAACAAATATACCTAATTTGCCCTGAAATATAAAAACTGGGTATTTAATCAACCACAGTAGTGTTACACTATACACATGCAACACATTGGGTCATAATTACAAAGTATTTACTCCAGTCTTTAATTAACGTCTATTTGTAGAAAGCGGTCAAACACCTTTTACAATTTTACAAAACTATAACCAAACAACTGAGTAACAGAAGTTCTCTTAAGTTCTCTTAAGTTCTCTTAAGCACTCTCAAGTATTTTTTTTTTTTCATTTTGTCAAACATTTACATTTCATTTCAACATTTACATTTTTTCTCTTTTCAAAAAAAATAGGAGTTAATTAAAGACTGCAGGAAGCGCATTGAAAGTACGGCCCACTGCAGCTTATTCAAAATGAAAGAAAGCTGTACACACACAGAACAGTGGTATGTGTGCTATAGTGTGCAATACTACTTTATATTCTGAACATTTCAATACCATACAGCAGTATACATGGAAACCGTCTAATCTTATGCCTTTATTTCTCGAATGTGATATTAGATGGGGTTGAATTCAGCTTGATTGATAAAAGTGAGTGATATTAACCAGTGGCTTGTCCTCATTGTCTCCCATTATACTGCGCCGGGGCATTTCAATATGCAAGGCTGACATGAGCAGGGATAGTCCGTGGTTCAATCGCTTTAATGTACACGGGTTGCAGCTGAGCTGGGTTGTCAGCAGAGCTCCAGAGAAGGTTTTGGGCCATTGAGTAATTTACTCTCCAATTCAGACTCCATGTGAGTAAAATGTATTTTGGGTGAGTAAAATACAACTTTGAAGTCATGAGTACTTCCAATAAATACAGTACATTCTTGCTAGCTTATGGAGTATGCATTAATTACACTTTATAATTGTAATGCTACTTTGAACTACTGTACAAAAACGTGGTCTTACAATAAAAACAAAACCAACAATTATTCTTATTTGCTTTATTGACCACAAACAAATTGGCTGTGAAGCAAATTAACACAGAAACTGAACTTGTTTTAAAATGTCAACGCTGCAGGTGGAATATACTTATCAAAAGACCTGCATTCATATACTTTACATTTATAAATTAATGATAATATTGCATTCCTGATTTGAGATGACATTAGTCACACTTTTTTGTTTCTGAATGAAAAGAAAACAAATAAAATCACATCACATTATAATTAAATGTTGAATGCATCATTTAAAATAGGAGTCTTTTTTATTTTGTATTACTAAGCAAATTTAATCAGTTTTTGTTTTTTATTTCTACGTGAAATGAAAGAGAATGAAATCCCATCTTATCACAAGGCGAGGCACCTGCTCACTGCACCAAGCTACGCGAAAATGTCTTGCTCTGAAAAGTGATCTCTGTTCATCATTTGAAAATAATGTATCCCAGTTAAACAAAGTGCCGCCCAACAATTAAACGACATAAATAGCATTGAGAAGAACCGTCTCCCAGAGTTGTATCCCATTTTAGCAGACATCCCAATTATCTGCATCCCGATTATGCGGCGCCGACTGTATTGTATTTGTTACATAGGTTTACCTTCCAAAAATGCAGTTGACAGCTAGGTAAACTGGCAGGTTAGGTTGATAGGGACTAAGAAGGATGGCACCGAGAAATTCTAAGGATCAAGAATCCAGTCGCTTATTCACCAGTCACAAACATACATTGGAACTAAATGGATTGAAGTAATGAGCCAGGGATGGCATCTTATATACATATAAACAAGCACTGGTCCTACATCCTTGATGCTTGTATCCAGTTCGTCAGTTCTAAAGCAGGAACAAGGTCTGTATATTTCTGAATTGAACCATACGTGTTTTTGGCAATTCCCAGGCAGGCTACTATTAGCTGTCCTGGCATTTCTATGATCCATTCTCTAGCTATCACATGCAGTATATTCACAATTAACCATTGAGACGCTGGGAACCAATGAAGTACAAGAAGCTTGATAACATGTGAACTCAAGCTGTGCAGCAAAATTGTTATGCATATTCTTTACGCATTAAATTGAAGTATCATTCCTCATATTTTTTCAATACGTAAAGCACCCAGTACTGTACAGAACTTACCTGGAGTGCTGATCACTAGTATATTATAAATATATGTGGGGTTTTTTGGTCCCAAGCTGTTAAATGCCAAGGTATTCTGCTCATTGGAAAACACTGTATTAAGAGATTATATCCAGAACCTGGTCCTTTTCTACAACGATCAATCCCACAAAATATTTCACTGCTCAACATGCCCTTTGCACGGCAGTGAAATGTTTCAGTAATCACTCATTACAATTTCACTTTTGAACTCCTGTTCCAGTGTACCGGCTTTGCATAGTTCAGGACAATTAATCCTGACTGGCTGGGATTCTCTGAGACGCACAGTTAATGCGATTAATGTGATTCACAGGAGGTTGCCTGGCATTAGAATGCTGCTTTTTACTGTCAGACTCAGGAAGTTTTATCTGTCGACTTCAGAACAGCTGCAAAATAACCATAACATACAATGATACACTGGTGCGGTCCCATTGCTAGATAGACTAAGTACACTGCTAATGAACCCGCTTGGTTTGAGAGTCACATTACAAGGGCACCTGCCATTTGTGGCACACACTTTTGTGTGTAAAAAGGGGCTTTTAAAAGTTTCCCATACTAAAAGCATGGGCAAAGCGTAAAATAGCACAGTGAAAAGCATGGTAAAGCACAGGTAAGCATTGTAAAGCTTTAGATATGGTAAAGCCTATTTAAATCTAAGGTAAATGCATAGTATAACCATCACTGCACAAATTTACCTGGTAAACATTTATAAGGGGGGCCTTTACATTGTAATATCCATCTCTGACGTGTGTTTTGAAATATAGAATCAGCATAAGATACTGTAGTACTAAAAGAAACAGTTCTAACATGAAATGTGATCTATTGCATATGAAACAAATACTGTCTGGCTAGCAGGACCTGTATGTCTGGAGGGGGGAGTGTCCTCCTGGTACACACTGGGTCCCTTGATTACTAAGGCCAAACAAATAGCTTGCTAAAATATAATTGCAGATCAAGTCTACCCTGTACCTCTACCACGTGATACTTTCAAGATGATAATAACAACAATTCACATTTCTATAGCGCCTTCCATCACAAGGATCCCAAAGTGCTTCACATGCACATAATAAAATGAACAATTAAACCGTTAAATTAAAAACAGAATACAGAATTTGATTTAAAAAAAATATATTTAAAAAGAGATAACATTTGCTTTTAATTGTAAAATTAAAAAAAAAACAAACATAAAAAAACAGTTAGAACAATGAAAACATTTTTAAAAATCATTCATTAAAATTAAAAAAAGGACAAAAAGAAAATAAAGTGAAAAGGCAATCTTGTAAAAATACATTTCAGGTTCCCTGGCAGAAGACAGGGCATTCCATAATTTAGGAGCACTCATCCACCGGGCCAGGATTGTGTGCGAATGGTTTGAGAAGCACGACAGAGACATGAGGCATCTTTCATGACCAAAGCATGCTTGGGATGAACGCAAACCACACATTCGTCGTCACAATCCTCTGCCTATCTCTCCAACTGCGTGACATGATAACGACTGAATGGGTCCTTTGAAAACACTTCCAGCAGGATGTGAAGTCTATGCCACCTTGAGTTAATAATCTGAATGAATCCCTTGAGACACCTTCCACACCTTGTGGAGTTGTTGCCACGCCGTGTCAAGACTGTGATCGGGGCAAAATGGCCCAGTCTGCTTTTAGATACAGGTCCTAATGAAGTGTCCAGCCATTGTAAATCTAATTGCATAACCATGTTGATTTTTTTGTAGTTCTCAATATAGAAAAGCTGCATCTCCCTGTTGCAATTGAAATGCAGTCATGCTGGAGCACCACAGAACAGATCTGCAGTCTTTGAAAGATGGATGATCGTAGGCATTTGATTAACAGGTGCTTCTGAGAGAGGAATTGAAAGAAAAATAACATTTTCTAAGTGTGCTGTTTTTACACCAGTATGGTATTTGGATTATGTGGCAGGATGATGTCCAAGCACTGCAGCAGACTCTAAATGAGTTCTAGAGAGCATCTTCTGCCAGAGTAAACTGGGCAAAATGTGACACCTTCCTGTCAGGCAGCTGGGATGAGAGCACACCTCCTGTCCTGCCTGAGGGGCTGGAATGGAACAGAACAGGCATTAAAGTGCTGGGGGTGCACTTCGGAACAGAGAACTACATGAAAAAGAACTGGGAGGGTTTGTTGGACAGGGTGAGGGGACAGCTGCAGAGGTGGAAGGGACTGCTGGCCCAACTGTCCTTCAAGGGCCGGGTGCTTGTTATTAATAATCTGGTGGCCTCTAGCATGTGGCACAAGCTGGTATGCCTGGACCCACCCCGGGGCGTGGTGAAGGAGATCCAGAGAGTGCTGCTGGAGTTCTTTTGGAGCGGGAGACACAGTTTGAGGCCAGCAGTCCTCTACCTCCCTATCGATAATGGGGGGCAGGGGCTAGTCAGCATTTTCAGCAGGGTGGCAGCCTTCAGACTGCAGGCGGTTCAGAGACTCCTGTACACTGAGGAGGAGGCTCAATGGAAGAGGCTGGCCTGTTTCCTTCTCAATAGAGTTGGGGGGCTGGGGTTAGGAAAACACCTGTTTTTAATTGAGAACATCAGTTTTAGTAAAGCAGGACTTCCTCCTTTTTATCAAAGTATTTGAAATGCTTGGCAGCTGGTGAGGGTGGAAAGGGATGTGAAGTCCTTGACAGGGCAGGACCTGTTTGAGGAGCCCCTATTTTTTAATCCACTCTTTCCAGTTAAGTTCCTCCAGTCGATGACGCTCTGTGCCAGTTTTTTAAAAGCAGGTGTAACCAGGATGGTCCACCTGTTAAACCTTGAGCTCTCCTGCTGGCTAACTGCCTCCCAGCTAACTGCACAGCTAGGCTGGCACTCAGAGAGGCTTGCAGAAAGATTATTGGGTGAGTTGAGAGACTGCCTCTCCCCGCGGCTCAAGGCAGTCCTGAGGGAGGAGCTGTCCAGAGGCACAGAGCAGAGACAGCTTTCCTTATTTCCAGGGATGATTGTGTCACCAGCAGTAGGTGAGGAAGGAGAGGGGGTGGAGAGAATGGAGGGAGTTTGCTTAAATTGCAGAATGTGGAGGAAATTGTCTTTCACACAATGAATAGCAAACATATATACAAATAGTGTGATAAAGCCATAGAGTATAGTAGGCTAAGGGGTCTGGTAGACTCCAAGTGGAGAGCTTACTTGGCTGTAGAGGAGGGGCACAGGCCGATGTGGAGGGTGCTGTACAAGCCGCCTCTCGAGAAGAGAGTGGGGGACTTGCAGTGGAAGATTCTACACTGCATTGTGTCCACAGGCAGGTTTCTCCATAGAGTGGACCCCAGTATCAGTGAGCAGTGCGCTTTTTGCTCAGCAGAGGAAACTCTCTTTCATGCCTACAGTGAGTGTGAGAGGCTGCAGCCACTTTTTAATTTACTGCAAAGAATCCTGAATACTTTAGTTTTTAGTAAGGAACTTTTTATTTTTGGGGTGCTGTACAGTTTTAAAATGAAAAACAGGTGTGTTCTTATTAATTTTTTAATTGGACAGGCAAAATTGGCTATTTTAAAGAAAAACTCTCTGGTTCTGGACTGACCAGTTTAGTGGTTCAGTTCAGGGTGCTTGTGGTCAGCCAGATCAGAGTAGAGTTTGAGTATTTTAAACTGGTCAGTAACCTGGAGGACTTTCAGGAGAGGTGGTGTGTGGGAGACGCCTTGTGTGCTGTGAGTGAGGAGGGGGAGCTCCAGTTTTTGTTCTAATTTTAATAAATTTTTTTGTTTTACAGTGTTTTTATTTTGGCTTTAATCTGTTTTCAACAAGGAAAAAACAGATTATTTTTTATGATCCTTTTATTTTGTTTAAAATCTGTTTTTAAGGAGAACATGATGTATTTTAGGATTTTTTAATTCTGCTGAGGCAGTAGGAATCTTAACTTTTGTTGTGTTTTACCTTTATTAGAATTTTAATGGATTTTATTTGGAATATTTAAATAAAGGATCTTAAAAGTCAATGCTACACTTCAAGCGAAGGAGCACGGTCGACACTGAAAGCACATCAGTCACAGGAAAAGCAGTGTTTCGGGGAGTTTGAGCTCTTGAAAAGGAAACAGATGGCAAAAATGTAAAACTTTTTTCTTCAGAAATATATATTCTCTCTCTCTCTCTCTCTCTCTCTCTCTCTCTCTCTCTCTCTCTCTCTCTCTCTCTCTCTCTCAACCCTGGTCAGCAAAAGCTGATGGTTTTTATATCGTGGCCGAGGGATTAACTCGCCATTATCTAGTTTATCCCCGGGTTTTCTCATATGCGTGGTCGACAGCGAATGTCAATAATCATTAGCTTCTGACCACGCATGAGACAGCTGAGACGTAAAGCAAACATCGTCTCTGCCAAACTACATTTTATTAGAACAATAAAACAAACATTTAAATAATAATAATAATAATAATAAATAATAATAATAATAATAATAATAATAATAATAATAATAGCGCAAAACAGCACAAATAAACACAGTGGTAGGGGTACCCCATTACACTGCCATTTGAGTTCATATTTCATATGTATTTTAATGTTTGTTTTTTGAGACTTGCTAGTTTTCTTCTCTAATAAAACAAGACATATAAAAACTGGTATGTAAAGCTGCTAAACCCTATTCGCACAATCATCACAATTTGGTAAATGTGATTAGGAATGGCAATCATGTGCTTTAAATGGCATGGAAACCTTATAGAATAATAGCAGTAAATACTATTTGTCATTTTGAGTAGGAAACATAGTTGCATATTAATGCAATTCTTATTGATGACACTCAAAATAAAGTGTTACCGCTATATCTTTGCTTGAAGAATCAGTTGTATTTAATAGTTCTACAGAATAATGAAACATATTGCAGGCACAATGGCATGCTTTTGTCTTGGCAGTTCTACACGCAATTGAAATATTATGACAGATGTTTCTGTGATTTGTAGACAGGGGTTAACAGAAAGGGAAGGTCTGAAAATTTCAAGCACAATAAACATGTAGGGAGTATCCACAAATAACACATTTTATGAAGGCAGTTGAATAAAAGTTGTGCATGCAAAAGAAGAGATGTGTAACTATAACATTATCATTATTTTAAAGCTTGTTTCAGGGCTTTCTCCCCCCAAAAAATGCATTGACATGATCTCTAACGGATCTCCTCCAAGTCGCTGATGAGTTAATAATGCTGACAGTAGAACAAGACATGTACTTATCTCCCGACTACAGTTGAATGGTAAGACATTTGTCTTTGAGGGTATCACTTCACATTCTCAGATCAAGCAACGTGGCATGATTTGAAATAATGCCAGTCATCTGATCATCGTGCATCAAGGACACAGAGATCATTTCTTATGTAATTTTTATAGGAAAACGTATTTTCAACACTGCTGCCTTTTTATACTTTTCTTATTCCTACTTTATAAAATAAAGATGCAAAACAGCAAACTTAGAATAGATTTTAAAAAATACATACTTTGGGTTGTGTTGTATTCAGTTCCTGTTGACTTTAATGGGAAGGGAAGCAGAGAGGCAGGAGAGGTGTGGAAAGAGAACTCTGATCTAGGTCCAAACAAAGGCTTCAATCTCAGTAGGCAGTCTTGGAGACACAGGTGTTAAAAGCCAAGGACTCATTGTAAATCCGTAATCTCCTCAGGAAACTTTATTGTAATATCTAATATGGTGTTTTCTATACCAAGACTTCAGTTATATAATTCAAATAAAATCTACAGTAGAGGTCAGCTGTCATATAATGTACGTATGCAGAATTCAAATAGGCTACAGTTGCAGTGATAATTTCTTGGTAGAAACATTCACTTCGTGCAAATAACGGTATATAATTTTAGCAATACAACAAACGTTCCATAAGGTTACAAATGGTTAAAACAAGTGAATAAAGTATATAGAAGTACAGAAGTATAGAAAAGACTAAACTATTTTTTGATTTATTGAATCTAGGTTGACTCTGGTCATGTACACTCTCTCTCTCTCTCTCTCTCTCTCTCTCTCTCTCTCTCTCTCTCTCTCTCTCTCTCTCTCTCTCTGTATCGTCAGCCAGGGGTCTGTTCAATTTCTGTTTCAAGGTGAGTTATATACTCTTTTGTTAATTAAAACCCTCCTTTTCCAAGTGCCAATTAACTCCTGATAAATTATGATAACACATATTTGCTTTTAAATTGTTTTTTAAGCTGGGTAAAACTTATGCGAATAAGAAATTGTATGCAAAAAAAAGGAAACGGTTTAAGTCGACTTTAAAGATTTTACTCGCATGACAAGCTTGCTCACTAGAGGCAGTAGCACTGGAAAAATTCGTAAAGTGGTGGTGCTGAAATCCATTGAACAAAACTGTAACCTCTGTATATGATGGAAGTCATGCAAAGCCAGGGGGTGCTTCAGTACACCCAGCACCCCTAGTTCCACCGCCCCTGGCTAGAGGTGGTTTTATTTTTAACTCACTGCGACATTTTATTCGACACTTGCATGGAAAACTGGAACGAGCGTATTTCTGGTCCTAGCGGTCCCCTTCCTCGCCATTCTAGTGAAGTCAAATTGTTTAATGCACAAGCTCCGATTGAAAGAAAATGTCCAAAATGGTTCGTCTGCCATGGTTAGGGCAGGGAAAATTTAAAGTTGAATAACCTTCTTTCAAATGTATTGAATTAAAAATAAGTAAATATCAGGTTTCTATGGTTTAACAGGTGAGGTTGAAGTTCAAAAGGAAACAAAGTATTTAGGGTCTGTAGATACAAGGACAATCACACCACGAAGAGCATGGAAAAGGTCAGACACAGGACATGTGATAACTACACAAAGATAAATATAAAATGTAAAGAGAAAAATAAACAAATAAATATAAAACCACAAAAACACCAAGTGCAAAATAAACAGATGCACAAAATAAACGTGCAAACAAATATCAAATCCCCAATTAAAATCAAAGGGAGTGACTAATTCCTGCTTCTACACAGTCCAAGCAGGCAGTGGTGGGGTTGTACTTTGTTGTCAAGGTACAGTGCAAAAGGCACATTCAACAATGAATAACCAAAGCACAAGGTGTACAAAATTATAAGCGATCGTAAATAAACAAATAAATAGATACAGTAACTAAACAATAATACACAGCAATCACTAATAAAAAATAACCAAACAGAGCCAGTAAATAAAGAGCTGAGAATTCGTAACCATAAATGAACAAATATATGCAATAACTAAACAATAATAAATACACACAATAACTAAACAATAATGCACAGTAATCAGTAATATACAGCAAAAGAGGTACTACTCTTCCAAACAGAAGTGTTTTTTGCAGTGGTGGGTTTTCCCTTGGGGGATTGATATGCGTGACTCGCTTTCAAATACTACTGCAAAACCTCTTTTACACACACACACACACACACACACACTGACACACACGTACACACACACACACACACACACACACACACACACACACACACACACACACACACACACACACACTTAATCCCAAACAGTAAAGATGTATTATACAGCCAGCCCTCCCGCTAATAAACTTTTGTTGTTTTACTCGACTAGAGCTGTACCATAAGTGCACAGCCCTTGACAGGCAAGCGGTTTGAGTGACAAGTTTTGAAACGAATGTGTTTGGTGGGAAGGTGAGTGGAAGGGAACAGTCTGTATAAAAATCATATTTGTTATACAAGTAATTGGTTTACTACAAATGCAGTCAAGAACTTAACATGTTTAAGCTTTAAAAATAATAATGATAAAAAGAAAACGTATTGGTTTGTAGGTTTTTTTTTTATTTTTTATTTGTATTATTATTTTTAATTTGTTGCAAGTTTTCTTGTTAAGCCGCACGCATTGTACACGGACTAGTTAAAAAGAAAATGTAGAAAATGTTTGGCAATTGCTTTTGGTTTGGTAGATTAAATGCAATTATTTCTTTACTTGGTTTTTCCAAACTAACATGTAACAGTGTGGCTGTTTTGCTTAATATTCTCTTTTTTGATCCACTGGGCTGGTGGATTATTTGCTTTTTTTTTTTTTTTTTTTTTTTTTTTTTTTTTCCTTGAGTGAACGGATCCGAGATCAGTCCGTAACTCAATACACTGTCTTCTGAAATTAATGTTACTTTAGGTAAGGGAGTCTAGAATTGGTAGTCGGGTTTGTGTAAAATATATAAATAAATGTATAAAATCTTTTTTTATTTACTGCCAGTTTGATTCAAGTAGCATACGATATGATGCATATAGAAATGAATTTGAGGTCCGTTCTGTTCTTGCTCACAATATATTACATTTGTGGGTTATTGGTTGACGGTCATTTAAAATAATTCATTAGTGTTGACAGCGTTCTTATTTCCTGCACTTCTCTAGTTACAGTCAGCTTCTTAAATCAGATCCAATCTCACCAAATATGTTTTAAGGTTATTTATATATTTATTTTACTGTATACTTTATTGCTGTTTAATTTTTTTAAATGTGTCCAGATTAATACTAAAGTTAGGGGGGTTCAAGGCACTTCACAATTGCTAAATTGCAGAAATGTGCACACTTGTGTGCGTCTGCTTTCCTCACTTCATCTAATGCAGCTTTGCTTCAGATTATGCCATTGCAGATGTCTTGTTTTTAATTAACACAGTTGTTTTTGTGGGGCATTGTATTAGATGTGAAAACTCTGTAGAACCCTTAAAGTGCCCCTCTATATTTAAACTGGGCTCCCTTGGCCCCCGTCTGAGATGTAGGTCCTATATTTTATTAAATGGGGGCCCCTTTGTGCCCCCTGTGTGCTATAATCTAGACTCACCACTGTCTGAGATGTAGGTGCTATATTTTATTTTACACACATACATGTTTCCCTTAGGCTGACGGAGAGCAATTCTATCTCCTATATTATGCTTGCCACAAATACATGTTTCTTCAAGCTGATGGGTAGAGCAGAGTATGATGCTGCCCGCTGTGTTTTACTTGTCCAGTGTTTGTTTCTTCAAGCTGATGGGTAGAGCAGAGTATGATGCTGCCCGCTGTGTTTTACTTGTCCAGTGTTTGTTTCTTCAGGCTGATGGGTAGAGCAGAGTATGATGCTGCCCACAGTGTGTTACTTGTCCAGTGTTTGTTTCTTCAGGCTGATGGGTAGAGCAGAGTATGATGCTTCCCGCGGTGTTTTACTTGTCCAGTGTTTGTTTCTTCAGGCTGATGGGTAGAGCAGAGTATGATGCTTCCCGCGGTGTTTTACTTGTCCAGTGTTTGTTTCTTCAGGCTGATGGGTAGAGCAGAGTATGATGCTTCCCGCGGTGTTTTACTTGTCCAGTGTTTGTTTCTTCAGGCTGATGGGTAGAGCAGAGTATGATGCTTCCCGCGGTGTTTTACTTGTCCAGTGTTTGTTTCTTCAGGCTGATGGGTAGAGCAGAGTATGATGCTTCCCGCGGTGTTTTACTTGTCCAGTGTTTGTTTCTTCAGGCTGGTGGGTAGAGCAGAGTATGATGCTGCCCGCGGCGTTTTACTTGTCCAGTGTTTGTTTCTTCAAGCTGATGGGTAGAGCAGAGTATGATGCTGCCCGCTGTGTTTTACTTGTCCAGTGTTTGTTTCTTCAGGCTGATGGGTAGAGCAGAGTACGATGCTGCCCGCGGTGTGTTACTTGTCCAGTGTTTGTTTCTTCAGGCTGATGGGTAGAGCAGAGTACGATGCTGCCCGCGGTGTGTTACTTGTTCATGGTTGTTGTCCATGGGCCAGCAAAGGTTGGGCACCACTGATGTCCAATGATTTCATATGATATCACACTGCAAGGTGGAGTGGGGTTGGGGGGGAGGTGGGGGTCATCGTAGCCTGAAACATTTCTAAAGGGGGTCCCAGCAAAAACATTTTGAGAACCCCTGACCTAGAGGGTGAAATTATCCCCACCCCGTCAATGAGTTACTTATTGTCATCAACCAATCAGCTGCCTCCCCTATTGACTGACGTGCTTTCAGCCAGTAAAATGACCCAGAAGACACTGCTGAGGTGATCCAGGCAGCACAAGTTTGAATAAGATATAAAAACAGAGAGCTTCCTTTAGCCTAAAGCAGCAGCTGCTGTCTTGTTTAAAAATAAAAGCACACATGTGCTGCACAGAGCTAATGGATGTGCAAAACAGAGGATTTGTGAAATTATTGTGTTAATTAAAATGTGACTGAGGTGCGTATTGAAAATAAACACAATAGGTACCGATAGGTTCGGTTAAAACATCTGTGTGACATCACGCTGCTTTAATCTTTTAATGGATTCATTCACCGAATTAATATTTTATTAGATCTTAGTCACAACCCTAAATATGATCAATTTACTAACAATGCTAAATGACTGGGTGGAGCATGTGTTCTCTATTTTACCCCAAAGGTGAGTGTCCTGAGTGGTGGCTGCCAAGACTGGTACAATATTCAGCCAGAAACCTCTTTGAGGGCCATTCCGCCTTGTTAGTTAGTGGATCATATTTGGGGTATGACAGTACTTGTGAGAGAGACTGTTTATTAGAATCTCTTTCATAGATTTAAAGCGGGGGTGGTTTTCTATTCAGTGATATTTATTAAGAAAAGGGTCTGAGTGACGAAAAATGGGAAATACAATCCCCACCCTCAGCCATGCTGTAAATCATTTGTTGTTTCCAAATTTTTGAACACTACTGTATTTACACACTGCATTACTGGCAATCCATTATGGTACCAGAATGTAGCATAGTGGTACCAGGTGGTGTTCTACTGTCAGAACCTCTGTCTGTGCAACATTGGACGTTAATTCATTGCCATGTCATCCATGGTGTGCTATTGGTTATGCTATCTGGGGTTTATTCAGGTTAATACTGTTATAATGGGGTTTTCTGTAAGTCTCGGAGTAATCCAAGGGCATCCCAGCAGGTCATGCAGAAGAAGAAAACATGTCGACACAAGGTATAATTTACTCCTCACTTCACAGTCCACGTGGGGAAGGTCAGGTCACATTCGTGCTGCACTTTTAGTCCTGTGGTTTAGCTCTTTGCAGAGGAGTTTGTGTTTATTTCTCAGCATTTGGTGAAACAAGATTCTTAATTACCTGTGTGAGAAACGACTGCCGTGTGACAGCAGATGAGACATTGTTGATGTGGTTTACATATTGTAGTGATCGATTTGAAGGTTGGGAAGGTCATTTAAAGAACATAGATCTCATTGCTAATGTGTATTTGATTTAGAATTGTTTTCATAGCTACAGTCACTGGATGCAGACTGATTACTTTGAATAAACTTTATGAACACATGTGAGCAAGTTACTGAACAAACAACACTGGCACATGTAGTCTACTAGATATTTTTAATTACAAAAACTTGTTTTTGTTTTGTTTATTTACTTTCGCTAATACATTTTATCACCTAACGGCAATCTAATGGTAATCTACACAAAGACATTGATGTGAACATGAACTCCTAATGAAAGATTTAAAAGTTACCAGTACTTTTTTATTATTTTACATGTTTCAAATTTGTTTTAAGAGGTAGGTAAAAACAAACCATGTTCGCTTTTTTATGTCGGTCTCGGAAGTGAAGAGCAGCTTTCCGGTAAAGCCACTTCTTTCGGTTCTGTTCGGAAATATTTCACAGATCCACTTAAATGTACCAAAATACTGATTGTGCCCATCTTAGCTATGTTAGTCGTGTTCAGTTCATCAAGAAGCATCAAGAGAAGCTTCTCTAGGCTGTAGCACTGGATATTGGCAAAGTGAGGAACAATTGCAGGAGTGAAGGGATTTCGGAGATCAAAACATGATGGAACAGCCTTAAACACATCAATTAAAAAGGTGACTTTTGTGACTGTATTGTCACTCAGTGATGAAACATTCCTGTTAGCTACACAAATGAAATCTGGCAGGGTTCTCAGCTGGTTTTCTAGCCAATTAAACCCAAGTATTTTGCATAAAGGACCTTGATTAGTTGTGGAATAGCATTTTCTCCACTGCTCTGCTGATAGCCTCCTCCGTTGGCTTGTGAAACCAGCAGGTTTTCAATTGCCCTTGGAGCAGACAGCACAACGTTGTTTCCACTTGCCTGTGGTAATATCCAATGCTTCAAAATACTGCTGTTTAAAGAATGCTTTTGGCATTTCAAATCAATGAGAATGCAGCTCAATTGCGGCAAAAGCATGAAAAAATGCAGAAATGTAGTTCTAGTGCCTTATTAATTAAAGTAACTAAAAAAGCCACACAAACATTTCATAACAATAACTATCTGAAATGGTAGAAACGTGAAATACCTAGCATTCTTTTTTTTATATATATACATGTATAAGTAGAAATGGTTTACAGTAAGTAGACTGGCCAATGCATTTACAGTATTTCACAGTAAATTGGAACAAAAAAGCAAGCCTAGACATACCGGTATATTTACAGTTCACACCAAAGAAATTACATTACACACACAAATGCACTCACTACATCTTTCAGATACTGCCAAGCATATAGCACTGCCAAACATATAGCACTGACAAGCATATAGCACTGACAAGCATACAGCACTGACAAGTATATAGCACTGACAAACATACAGCACTGACAAATACACTTTTATTAAAAACTGTTGCAGACTTTCTTTTAGAGATATTTGTATGCTTTGGTCGCAACTGAGGTGCATTTTTTTGAAGATCTCGCCGTGATTTACTGGCAAAAAAAAAGCATCTCCTTTTTTTACACAATGACAATGAGAGAGAGAGAGAGAGAATATATATTTCTCAAGAAAAATCGAAAAATCGAAAAACGTTTTACATTTTTGCCATCTGTTTCCTTTTCAAGAGCTCAAACTCCCCGAAACGCTGCTTTTCCTGTGACTGATGTGCTTTCAATGTCAACTGTGCTCCTTCGCTTGAAGTGTAGCATTGAAGAATTTACAAAGAACAATCAATACACTTTCTTCACAAATGCAAGAGGCTCTCACAAAATCATATGCAGCTTTAACCATAAGAGCTGCATCATCTATATAGGTAGAAATGACTTTGTTACTTAGTAAATACATGTGTATTTACACATAATTACACTGAACAAAACTATAAACACAACATGCAACAATTTAAAAGATTTTACTGAGTTACAGTTCATATAAGGAAATCAGTTAATTGAATTCTTTAGACCCTAATCTATGGATTTCACATGACTGGGAATACAGATATGCATCTGTTGGTCACAGATACCTTTAAAAAAAAGGTAGGGGCGTGGATCAGAAAATCAGTCAGTATCTGGTGTGACCACCATTTGCCTCATGCAGTGCGACACATCTCCTTCACATAGAGTTGATCAGGCTGTTGATTGTGGCCTGTAGAATGTTGTCCTACTCCTCTTCAATGGCTGTGCGAACTTGTTGGATATTGGCGGGAAATGGAACACACTGTTGTGCACGTCGATCCAGAGCATCCCAAGCATGCTCAATGGGTGACATGTCTGGTGAGTATGCAGGCCATGGAAGAACTGGGACGTTTTCAGCTTCCAGGAATTGTGTACAGATCCTTGCGACATGGGGCCGTGCATTATCATGCTGAAATATGAGGTGATGGCGGCAGATGAAGGGCACGACAATGGGCCTCAGGATCTCGTCACGATATCTCTGTGCATTCAAATTACTCATTGTTCGTTGTCTGTAGCTTATGCCTGCCCATTCCATAACCCCACCACTACCATGGGGCACTCTGTTTACAATGTTGACATAAGCAAACCCGCCCACACGACGACATACACGCTGTCTGCCATCTGCCCAGTATAGTTGAAACTGGGATTCATCCATGAAGAGCACACTCCTCCAACGTGCCAGTGGCCATCAAAGGTGAGCATTTGCCCACTGAAGTCGATTACGATGCCGAACTGCAGTCAGGTCATAACCCTGGTGAGGACGATGAGCATGCAGATGAGCTTCCCTGAGACGGTTTCTGACAG
Organism: Polyodon spathula; assembly: GCF_017654505.1. NCBI lineage: Eukaryota > Metazoa > Chordata > Actinopteri > Acipenseriformes > Polyodontidae > Polyodon > Polyodon spathula. Next base: position 18,891,265 of record NC_054556.1, read on the forward strand.
TTTGTTCAGGAATTCTTCGGTTGTGCAAACCCACAGTTTCATCAGCTGTCCGAGTGGCTGGTCTCGGGTGATCCTGCATGTTAAGAAATCGGATGTGGAGGTCCTGGGCTGGCGTGGTTACACGTGGTTTGCGGTTGTGAGGCCGGTTGGACGTACTGACAAATTCTCTAAAACGACATTGGAGGTGGCTTAGGTCAGGTGGATGGATTATCTTGGCAAAGGAGAAATGCTCACTAACAGGGATGTAAACAAATTTATGCACAGAATTTGAGAGAAATAAGCTTTTTGTCCGTAAGGAAAATTTCTGGGATCTTTTATTTCAGCTCATGAAACATGGGACCAACGCTTTACATGTTGCGTTTATATTTTTGTTCAGTGTAGTTATAATGTACTTAATGTGTACGTCTTTTTGCATGATAAGTGCATAATTGTGTCAGAAAAGAGTTAGGGTTAGGGTTAAGGATTGAGTTAGGGCTATATCATGCTAAATGATTTACACATTAAGTATATTGTAAATATGCATAATAACAGTATAATTATGTGTAAGTACACATGAATTTACTAAGTAACTACTACATATGTACACAGTAATTATTGACACTTCATGTAAAGTGTAATTGTTCACTTCATGTATATGCTGCTCAAATCCAACTGCTCTGTTATATACTGAAAAAAAGCATCCATCTCTTTATCAAAGGGAGATTTCAGATTCCAAAGCTACAGTCTGTAAGAACTACTGTGCTGCTATTAGCTTGCCTTTGAAAATGAACCTCTGTCTTGGTAACTGAGCTCCTGGCTCCAGTTCTGACTCTGGAGAATAGGAAGTCTGGTGGAAATACAGATGAATGAATTTTCATTGCCTAGGAATGAGTTTCCTGCTTTTTAACCAGTACCATTGTTACAATGTCTGCAGCCACACACACACACACATACTCACTGTATCTACCTGTGTCTACCACACTGTGCAACACAAATCACCATAACCAAACCCACCTGGATTACAGAAGAGTATTGCCACTCACCGCCATTTGGGTTTGTGAAGTTTATTATCAGTCAGAATTATAACGTAAAATGTGTAAGACACTAAGTCAAACAGACAAAGCTAAGAGCCCTATGTATACAGCATATTACACACATGCAACTTCAGGCTCCTTGATACAGATTATAATGCAATTTCATGAACAGGTGCCATTTAATGTCAATTTGTGGGTCACTTGTGTGATTTGCACTATGGCAGTGTGAGGTGTCCCCTGTCACATTGTTAGTATGTTTTACAGTGGCTTGCAAAAGTATTGACCCCCCTTGGCATTTTTCCTATTTTGTTGCCTTACAACCTGGAATTATAATTGATTTTTATTTGGATTTCATGTAATGGACATACACAAAATAGTCCAAATTGGTGAAGTGAAATGAAAAAAATAACTTCTTTCAAAAAATTCTAAAAAATAAATAACGGAAAAGTGGTGCGTGCATATGTATTCACCCCCTTTGCTATTAAGCCTCTAAATAAGATCTGGTGCAACCAGTTACCTTCAGAAGTCACATAATTAGTTAAATAAAGTCCACCTGTGTGCAAGCTAAGTGTCACATGATCTGTCACATGATCTCTGTGTATATACACCTGTTCTGAAAGGCCCCAGAGTCTGCAACACCACTAAGCAAGGGGCACCACCAAGCAAGCGGCACCATGAAGACCAAGGAGCTCTCCAAACAGGTCAGGGACAAAGCTGTGGAGAAGTACAGATCAGGGTTGGGTTATAAAAAAATATCCAAAACTTTGAACATCCCACGGAGCACCATTAAAGCCATTATTAAAAAATGGAAAGAATATGGCACCACAACAAACCTGGCAAGAGAGGGCCGCCCACCAAAACTCACGGACCAGGCAAGGAGGGCATTAATCAAAGAGGCAACAAAGAGACCAAAGATAACCCTGAAGGAGCTGCAAAGCTCCACAGTGGAGATTGGAGTATCTGTCCATAGGATCACTTTAAGCCGTACACTCCACAGAGCTGGGCTTTATGGAAGAGTGGCCAGCAAAAAAGCTATTGCTTAAAGAAAAAAATAAGCAAACACGTTTGGTGTTCGCCAAAAGGCATGTGGGAGACTCCCCAAACATATGGAAGAAGGTACTCTGGTCAGATGAGACTAAAATTGAGCTTTTTGGCCATCAAGGAAAACGTTACGTCTGGCGCAAACCCAACACCTCTCATCACCCCAAGAACACCATCCCCACAGTGAAGCATGGTGGTGGCAGCATCATGCTGTGGGGATGTTTTTCATCGGCAGGGACTGGGAAACTGGTCAGAATTTAAGGAATTATGGATAGCGCTAAATACAGGGAAATTCTTGAGGGAAACCTGTTTCAGTCTTCCAGAGATTTGAGACTGGGATGGAGGTTCACCTTCCAGCAGGACAATGACCCTAAGCATACTGCTAAAGCAACACTCGAGTGGTTTAAGGGGAAACATTTAAATGTCTTGGAATGGCCTAGTCAAAGCCCAGACCTCAATCCAATTGAGAATCTGTGGTATGACTTAAAGATTGCTGTACACCAACGGAACCCATCCAACTTGAAGGAGCTGGAGCAGTTTTGCCTTGAAGAATGGGCAAAAATCCCAGTGGCTAGATGTGCCAAGCTTATAGATACATACCCCAAGAGACTTGCAGCTGTAATTGCTGCAAAAGGTGGCTCTACAAAGTATTGACTTTGGGGGGGTGAATACTTATGCACGCTCAAGTTTTCTGTTTTTTTGTCTTATTTCTTGTTTGTTTCACAATAAAAAATATTTTGCATCTTCAAAGTGGTAGGCATGTTGTGTAAATCAAATGATACAGACCCCCAAAAAATCCATTTTAATTCCAGGTTGTAAGGCAACAAAATAGGAAAAATGCCAAGGGGGGGTCAATACTTTCGCAAGCTCTTAGGTAACTTGGTCCTTGGCTCCCTCTATTCCAACCTTGTGAGAATGTGATGGGAATGGAGGAAACTGGTGCCTTTCATTGGCAGTATAATTATCCAGTTAAGCTTTAATCAATCTACCTGAGTGATTATGGAATGCTGTAGCCAGGCTAGCAGTGGAGTTCAGGTGGAACTCAGGAGTGAGCGCAGATGTACACGTGGGGATCTTTTATTTTGTTGTAGTTTAATTAAAGTGTGCGTCCTGCACTTAAAATGAAATAAATGTCTTTGTGCTGGCTGCCTGACTGGGACCACTCAGCCTCGCCCCTTCTCGTACACTAAAACTCTTTATTTATTTATTTATATAAATGTATCTATTATAACACTGGTTTCATGTTAATCCGAGCCAGTGCGTGTTACAGTACAGCACAGTAGAGTCCAGGCATGAATTGTGGGGACAAGCACAGAGCCCATTTATTTTAGCAATCAAATGCTTAAGTCAATACACACCCTAGTTCCACAGTTTGATTTCATAGCATACGTGACACAGAGTCACTTGTATTATTTATTCCGCTAGTTTACCCCAGTTACTTGGGATACACACAAGGCACGTCTGCACAGCTCTACTTCACTCTCCTCTCAACTGTGAGAAACTCCACAGAGTACAACCCAGTAGGTGGTGCAAATAAACTATAGAGGTTACTTAAAGGTGCAGTAACCAGTTAGTAAAGGGTCATTGCAATCTACAGTATGTGTCCCGGTTCTGAGCTTTGGAAGTTTTCTTGGTGTAAATCAGTGTTTTCACACATTTGAGGGACAAATTTGGGGTGAAAATCTGTAAAAACTGACCTATAGCTTTGTAAAACCTGATACATTCTGGGGGGAAAAAGAATTGGTCAAAGCTGAGAGTAAAAGGCTTGGTTATAAGACAAGCAGAATCTCTCTGGCGTGGAATTTCATTGGGGTTCCAGGTCCCGTTATCCTGTATGCTCCCACCATCACTCGCTTTAAATAAACTCTCAAGATCCGCCTGTTCTCTCTTGCTTTCCATGCTTTCCATGATATCTGCTATTAGCTGCTGCTACTATTTCATGTATTATGCTGCTATCATGTATTATGCACTTCCTGTTGTATTTAATGTACTATTTCATGTATTATGCACTTTCCACTGTATTTAGTGTACTATTTAATTTATTATGCTACTATCATATTATGTACTTTCCACTGTATCTAGTGTACTATTTAATTTATTATGCTACTATCATGTATTATGTACTTTCCACTGTATTAAATGTTTTATGCATTGTTTCTTACTGTATATCATGTATTAGGCATTTCTCTGTATTTGAAGTATTATGGATTTTCTTGTATTTACTGCATCTTGTAAAGCGCTTTGTGATGGTGGTCCACTTTGAAAGGCGCTATATAAAATAAAGATTGTTTGGTTGATTGATTGATTGATTGACTGAATGATATTAACACACAGTACAGTTTGAATGACCGAAACCATCACATAAGTCCCCCTTTTCAGCAGCACAGCAATAAACGCTGGACACAGTCTGTGATTGTATCCAAAAAGAAGACTGCTATCCCCGTATTCACTGGATATGTCCAATAATTAGCACTTATATTTAATAATCTACATGATTTCCATTACATGAAAGTAGATGCACTATAATAAACTGCACTATATAGATTTCCATACGGACTGCCGAGTCGGTTACTAAGTCTGCTTTGGGTATTTCAGAATGACTAAATAAAGAATCTATTCCCCCTGGCCGTGTTCATGTCTGTCTAATTGCTTATCAATACTCATTAACAAGCACTACACAAACACACAGCCCCAGCAGATAGATCAGCTCGAATTACAAGACACTTGCTTTCCCATTCAGTTACACAAGTATAGTTGAATTACAGCAGATATATGTGTGTGTCACCTGCATGTTATTTACTGATGGGATTGTATCATTGGAGCTGGTTGCTGTTCACACACAGTCGTTAGTAAATACAAATCCAGGCAGTGATAGAGGCAGGACAAAATATTAGGAACACCTGCCATATTACTGTCAATTAGCAGCCTTCAGGGAAGTTGTATTGGGGAGGAAACCTATCATTTATATCTAGAAAAGCCTGTAAAGAGATTAAAGGTGCAACCAGTTTCCTAATGGTGTATCAGTCAGGTAATAATCAATAATAACCAATGCATTGGGAACACTTTCCTAGTTATTATAAGTCCTGTACCTGCTTTATTACTATTGGTAGCTGCCACTGGTTAAAGGTTAACATGAATGTGGGTGTTACCAATGTCTGCTTGACTGTTGGTGATGGAATCAAATTCTCAATTTTTGAAACACAGCATAGCTACTTGTTTGTACAGACTGGTGTGTGTATATTGTCTGAGAAAAACCCCAATTAACGTTCTTCGTTTGAACCAATGTGCTTTTGCAGTTCCTCATTGAGAAATATGAACTTCTTAAGGAACCACAGACAAAGAACTCTCCATGTGCATAATCATTGTGGTGTAATGCTCTCCCTGCTCTGTACATCACACCCCCTGACTAAAAAGCATGTTTTTCATTTTCTATCGCTTGTACATTCTTGCCTCTCACATTTTGTGCTTTAGATTTCACCATCTGCGTATTCAGTTTTTAATTTCATTAGATCAGGCAATAAACTGCACATGTAGAGAGGTTTTTATTTAGCTGTGAGAAACACAACTATTGCAGAACTGAGGCCCTGCATCTGTGAATAGTGTGTGTTTTTCTGTTATGTTTGGCCTGGGTGGGGTTACAATCTCGTCCCTGCCAAATTAATGTGTGGAATATGGCCAGGTGTTAATTGATTTATTGATTCTCAATGGCCACATGCTTTAACACTAGAACGACTGCGTTTATAGGCATACCTAGAACAACCATGACCGGTCAATTTGACCGGCTTATTAAAAACAACATAAATATTCTAATGAAAGGACAAACAATTTAATATAAGTGTTAGTTTTATTCAGGAACGTCATATAAAGCATCAACACAACCGAAACATTGTAAATAAATTGACATTTGAACAGAAATGTGTTTTTACACAGACACATTACATAACAAGCATCCTCGAAAAACAGTAAAAAATGTAATATATAAAAATAAATGTGTATATACAGGTATATCATGTACATACAAAACTGTACAACTGAAGCGATGTAAATAAGTATTCTTTTTTTTTTAATAAATTGATTTATGTTGCCTACATAACAAGGCACAACCGAAGCTATGCGTTTATACACAGGCATACTATAATCAAAATGACATGAATAAATAAACATGAACAGAATGGACTTCATTTACAATCGTTTACAAAGTCTAAGTGCTGGCACAAACCACACAGATCCTCCGCTTTTCAACACATGCAGTGCACTTACCGCAGATTGTCTTTGTGCATTTGGCACAGCTATCAACAGTAACCTAGGCTTCTGCACCAAATGCTCCACAGGCATATACTAGTGCAAAGAAAGCCTCTAATTCCTCCAAGGGCATTGACCAGGGATCATCTTGTAGTTGTCGGTGGGCTGCTGCTTCAGTGCAGCATTGTATGTGGTGAAGCATGTCTATGTCAATTAATAGGTGAAAAGCATTCACTGTGCTGTCATCAGTGTTGTGAATAGTAACCAGAGTGCAGACAGACAGCCGGCTGCTGTGAGCTGTCAAGGCTGATTGATGTGCTGTCAGGAGGCTCATTGAGCAATAGATATGTCAGAGGACTGCTCACTTGATACTGATATAATCAAACTTCAATAAATGTCAGCAAGTCCTGTCTGATCCGTACAAATAATACCACAACATTTAATTGTTGTACTGTTTCTCATATGTGTCGGTCAATTTGACTGCTCCTGGTCAGAATAGGTATGACAGTATTTTATCTTGCTCATTTTTGCAGCTAAGCAATTCTTTCTTTGTCAGGATAATTAGTACATGTATTTAGGAACAGTCAGGAAAGCGCAGCTCCGTATCTTAAACACACTCACCGCAGTTTAAATTAAAATTCCAAAAGTGGTCAAAATGACCACCTTCGTAGTTCTAGTGTTAGAAGGGGCTGGAAAAGCCATCCTTGCTTCTCCGTTCTTTGTGTTGTGTTCTCCTGTGTTCCCTTTCAATTCGAAAATAACCATTAACGTATGGGACATTGCCGTCAGGCAGTAGGGATTGGCTGAGCTTTATAGCAAAGCTGCCGATAGGCCTCCCTTTCTCTTTTGTCTTCAGCATCGGTAGCGGAAGGTACTAGAGCTCGTACTGATTGTACTCACAAAGCTTAGGCTTGAGAAGCTGGTTTTGGCCCCTTCTCCGAGTTTATTTCAGTACGTTTATTATTGGTTATTGGATTATATAATTGTGTTATATATTTTATATATTACTTTATATATATCCTTCATGCTTTGCTTCGGCATCGCGTTTTTGTTTAACCTCGTGGTCTCCGTCTTCTCCTATTATTTATAATATTATTATAAATATTATTATTATATTGTGTGTTTTTGGGTTGTATGTATTTCTATTTCAGATTTATATATATTTTGACGCGCGTTGTTGGCTTTGCCACGCGCATATTGCAGTCGGTCTTGCGTGACTAGACCGTGTGTGTGTGTGTATGTTTGTGGAGTCTGCTTTGCAGCCCTCTAGAATCTTCCACTGCTGTGTGTGCCCCACCGCGTGGTAGCTGTACGGCTTGCCCTACAGTCCCTTCTACAGTACACCAAGCACTCACTGCAGGGTTCCAGAATAATAAAAAAAAAAAAAAAAAAACCTTTTCACCAAAAAGAAGATGACCACCAAGCACATACTCCCATTAGCACTTAGGTAAGTATTAAAACCAAATAAGACACTGTACCAGCACCAGCGTCCCCACTCTGCGGGTCAGCTGACGCTTAGGCGTCTTGTGCTAGCGTCTCAATGCTTGGTACTCGCTCTGTGAGGTGTCAGCGCTTCGACGCTCGGTGTAGCGCTTCCACGCTCGGTGCAGCGCTTCCGCGCTTGGGACTCAGTGCTTGACGTCCATGCTATACCCTCGACGCTCGGCGCTTCAACGCCACGTGCTCAACGCTACGCGCCTCGACCCTACGCGCTCGGCGCTTCGACTCCATGTGCTCAACGCTTGCCGCCTCGACGCTACATGCTCGCCGCTGCAACGCGTGGTGCTTCGCCACCACACGCTCGAAGCACGACGCCTTGACGCTATACGCTCGATGCATCGGCGCACTGCAGTTTGCTGTCCGACGTTCTCGACTCGACGCTTGCCGTTCGGTCAATGTTTACGGTGCCATGCTCGCACAAGATGTCGGGCTTTCACCAGTGCACGTCCTACCAGGCTAAGCTGCCTGCCAGTGACCCTCACGAGGAGTGCGTGGCATGTCTTGGGCCAGAGCACGCCGCATCCGCGCTGGCGGATAGGGCTTTTTGCAGTCTCTGTGCTGTCTTTCAGACACGCACCCTTCGACAAAGGGCCAAGAAGTCAGTGGGTGGGCACTCCCCTTCACCGGGATCTTCTACTGCGACGCCGCCAGGGAGACTGCAGCTCTCCATGAGCCCGGCATCCCAGATCTCAGCTGGTCAGAGGTCCACCACCAGACGCGCTCGGGCTAGCAGCCCCTCCCCTTCTAGGGCACGCCCTCGTCGGGAGTCTAGGTCGCGCTCCAGGTCGCCTCGTCGTAGGGGACTCTCTCGTTCCCCTCGTCGAGACAGGTGGAGGTCGGACAAGTCTGAGGTGGCGGAATTAACCTCCAAGATGACTCAGTTCATGGAGGTCATGATGGGACAGCAGTCCCTGTTTATATCTCTGGCTACTGCAGTGCCTCGAGCCCCAGAGCAGCCCACTAGACCCGTCTCCAGCCAACCAGTGCCCCCCCCACAACCTCTATCGGACATTTCCCTTCCGATACAGCCGCAGCAGGACTGGGATATAGATTCCGTCTCCAGAGATGCTTCTGACATCCTGGAAGGGGACAGTGTAGAGGCTGAGGTAGCCTCCCACCACTCGGACCAGGACGCTGAGCCCGAGCCGATGGACACTGACGACCCTATGTGGTCTGTGGTTGACAGAGCAACCCGCCACTTGGGTATTGATTGGCCCCAGACAGAGCTTCCACAGCGATCTCTGTTTGAGTCGCCTTCGGCCCAGTCTCCACTCAGTGGATATGAAGCTCATGTCTATAAAAAACGCGTTTTTGCTGTCGGTAGTGTCAGCAAAACACTTCAGTGAATTACATGCAATGTCAGTGCACCCTTCATGTATCCGCTTCACAGGAGACGGTTCTAAGGTCTCCAGCCTTTCTGCCAAAGGTTATATCCCCGTTCCATATGAACCAGCCGGTCAAGTTGATGGCGTTCCATCCTCCTCCCTTTTCCTCTCCAGAGGAACAACAGTTACACATGCTATGCCCTGTGCGGGCATTGAGGTGTTATATTGACTGTACAAAGACCGTGAGGCAAACAGAACAACTGTTCATATGCCATGGTTCTAAGAAGTTGGGTCAGCCGTTGTCAAAACAACGCCTTTCCCACTGGTTAGTGGATGCTATTACATTAGCCTATGAGTCTGCAGGCCTTCCACCACCAGGGCAGTTGAAGACGCATTCCACTAGGGTTATGGCAACGTACTGGGCCCTCTTTAGAGGGGTGCCAGTGTCTGATATTTGCGCGGCAGCCAGTTGGGCTACACCGCATACCTTTATGAGGTTTTACAGATTAAACGTGCTGGATTCCTCTGCTCCATTGTTTGGAGCATCTGTACTACACTCTGTGGCACCTCAGGATGCCAATGTAGTGTCTGATACCCCACCTTAGGACAGGTGTCATTGCGAGCATAAACGCTGAGGTGTAGCTCCACATATGCCAAGATGTATTGCCTACGCAATTGCGTTATGACGTAAGTCTGTCCTACTGCCGAGAAAACTCCCTCGCGACGGCTTGGGTACACTGTTCCCATACGTTAGTGGTTATTTTCGAATTGAAAGGGAACGATAGGTTGCGGATGCTACCCCGGTTCCCTGAAAGAGAAAATAACCATTAACCCGTGAGGTCGCTCCGGAAGCCTTCTCGGCCCGAAGAGCAAAAGAGGAAGAGAGTCTCTGCGCGCTGCATATAGTACACCAGGATCATCAGAACTAGGATCACTGTGTGTACAACAGGATTATCAGAACTAGGATCACCATGTGTACACCAGGATCATCAGAACTAGGATCCCTGTGTGTACACCAGGATCATCAGAACTAGGATCCCTGTGTGTACACCAGGATTATCAGAACTAGGATCACCATGTGTACAACAGGATTATCAGAACTAGGATCACAATGTGTACACCAGGATCATCAGAACTAGGATCACTGTGTGTACAACAGGATTATCAGAACTAGGATCACTGTGTGTACACCAGGATTATCAGAACTAGGATCACCATGTGTACACCAGGATCATCAGAACTAGGGTCACTGTGTGTACAACAGGATCATCAGAACTAGGATCACTGTGTGTACACCAGGATACAGAACTAGGATCACTGGATTCATCAGAACTAGGATCACTGTGTGTACAACAGGATCATCAGAACTAGGATCACTGTGTGTACACCAGGATTATCAGAACTAGGATCACTGTGTGTACACCAGGATCATCAGAACTAGGATCACTGTGTGTACACCAGGATCATCAGAACTAGGATCACTGTGTGTACAACAGGATCATCAGGATCATCAGAACTAGGATCACTGTGTGTACACCAGGATCATCAGAACTAGGATCACTGTGTGTACACCAGGATTATCAGAACTAGGATCACCATGTGTACACCAGGATCATCAGAACTAGGGTCACTGTGTGTACACCAGGATCATCAGAACTAGGATTACCATGTGTACACCGGGATCATCAGAACTAGGATCACCGTTTGTACCCCAGGATTATCAGAACTAGGATCACTGTGTGTACACCAGGATCATCGGAACTAGGATCACTGTGTGTACAATGACATCATCGGAACTAGGATCCCTGTGTGTACAAGGGATCATCAGAACTAGGATCACTGTGTGTACACCAGGATTATCAGAACTAGGATCACTATGTGTACACCAGGATCATCGGAACTAGGATCCTTGTGTGTACATCAGGATCATCGGAGCTAGGATCACCGTGTGTGTTAACCGGAATCCTAGTGTTTAGCCATAGGGATTTGTTTAGGGGATTCAACACCCACCGAAGCATATCTCAGTGTGTTTGGGAGAAGGTTCCTGGAGCGTCACTCGGCCGGTGCTTTGGCCAGCTTTTGTTTATTGACTGTTTTGTCCACTCTGTTTTGTTTTGCATTTTTTGTATTTATAGTTTTCATGTTCACTATATATGTACTCCCTCACTTGGACTACTATTGTTGGTACCCTAGTGGTGGCCACCTACCACTGCAACTGTACACCTACAGTACAGATATGTGATCCCAGGATCATGTAGCATTCAGACCAATACCCAGTCCAAAGGATCTGTCAGTTGTGACAAGCGTGAGCATCGCTGACAGGCATTGGGTCTTACCTTTCAAGGTAATGTGTCGAGGCTGGATTGCTCTCCAGTGTCTGCAGCCTGTAAGCTGCTTACTCCTTGCGTTGTATCAAACAGCCTCTAAAACTAAACTATAACCACATTGTGTGGTCCTCTTTCCTGCTTCAGCCAGTACTCTTAGCTTTTAACAAGCGGATTTGAGTCCAAAGGCACCATAGGAGGCATCTTATCAGGAGATTTAAACATTATAGAGGAGAGCAAGGGGGCAAGAGGGAAGAGGAGAGGGGGGAAAGAGGAAAGAGTGTGAGAGTAGAGAAAAGCAGTTAGTGAGGGGAGTGAGAGAGCTCTTATAAAATAAAGAGGGAGAGTGGGATAGAGTAGAGAATCCAGGTAGTGAGGGGAGTGAGAGAGCCCTTATAAAAGTACCACAGTAAATCTGCACAGTAATTTTGCAGTTTCCCAATTTACCATGGTTTGTCATGTTTTTTAAATATGCTTTACAATGTTTGCTTTTGCCCCTGTATGCTTTGTGTCCTGGCTTTGCAAGCTCGCCAGTCTTCGCTGGGGACTCCGAAGGGAGCATCGCATTGGTTGTGGCATTCCCACAGGTTAGGGAGGCAAAACCAACAGGGACTTTTTCTCCTCATCGTGCTACAGCAGACTCGGCTGGCCAGGTGCCTAGTGAGTTCAGACGGACACCTGCAGGGCTGGCTTTTCTCGTCCAGACGCCAGTGTCCTCTCTCGAGATCCTGGGTATCGAAGGCTGCCCACTGAACATTCAATTCTTCTGAGCAGTGTAGGGAATCACTGTGGTGAGGGTAAAGAATAAGTGGACATTCAAAATTGGGGACAAAATTAGAGGTAAAATAACTGGGCACACTAAATAAATAATAAATGAAAAAAAGAATTATCACTAAAGGGTAGAAAATGCCCAGTTATGTTCCCCAATGTAGAATGTCTAATTACCTTCCCTCACCCCCAGCAATTCCCCACAACATCTCAGGAGAACTGAAAGTAAGTGGGCATCCTCCAATACCACGACCAAGATGATTGCCTCTACACCCATGAACAGATGTAGACGAGCTACCACCTTCTGGACGACAAAGGCCAGCCTTGCAGGTGTCTGCATGAGCTCACCAGGCACTTGACCAGCAGGGGCCACCGTAACACAATCAGGAGAAACAGTACCTGCTGGTTTTGCTTCCCTAACCCGCTAATATTGTAATTTTAAGGTATCTGTGCTTGTACCTATGGTTCTATTTTTTACATTGTTGTGAATTTGTGTTTTTGCTGCATTCTTAATTGTTGTTGTTTCTTTTGTCTTCAGTTTCAATGGGTTACACTAGGTACATTATCTATATGTCATCCAAGGGTGGCTAACTCTGGTCCTGGAGAGCCACAATCATGCAGGTTTTCTGGGTATCTTTAAATCATCAATGGCTAAAGACGTGGAAAAAAAGTGTTGACCAATTAAGAAAATAATTGGTTCAGTGGAGTAACTGAGAACTCAAGTGGAATGAAAACCAGAATATCAGTCTCCAGAAGCATGAGAAGATGTAAAAAATGTCTCCCCTCCTGAAAGACCCCTCTTTCCATCAACACACATGTATCTTGTCTCATCTTTAGTGTTGCAATTTACTGCACCCCTGACTCTAGCAAATACCATTATCATTTACCAGACCTGGATTATGCAAATCGTACTATTTTCTTTTAGGAATGCATCTCTTACAAAGTCACCTTGATTTAGTGGCCCTAACATTGGGGCATAATAAATAAACAACTACAATGTAGCATAACAACTCTCTCTCTGAGGTATGATATTGTCACATATCCAATGGACCCCTGGAGTCAATGGAATGGGATCTGGAGTAGTAGATTCAGATGTAACTGTGCAGTAGCTTGTGACAGCCTCAGAAAAGCAGTCACTCTAAAGTTTACTTCCCTCTTTATAAAGAAAGTCAGCTCAAGAGCACCAGAATGACTGCTTTTAAACCACTCTTTTTTTGACTTGGAGGAGGATTGGCGCCTTTTAATTGATTTATTTTTGTCAGAGATGAATGGGAAACAATAAACAAGCAGAAATGCACAGTTGGGACTAAACTGGGGTGGGTGGGGTACGTAGACAGATGAGGCATTAATTAAATGAAGATAAATAGACACCTTTGCACTTTGTCTGGTTATTTGGATCAGTGTTCTGCCTTGCGAGCAAGATATAGGACATATTGCACAAACAAAGCTTTCTTCACAGTCTATATTTTTGTGTGGCAAAGTGGTTAACAGTGTAAAGGTGCAGATGATCAGTCAGACAGACAATGATAATCCAGGTGAAATGGTGTTTAATTATTTGTATTGCCTGGTGGCGTAACAGCAGTAAATAATAAACAATGTTAACAGGAAATACAGCGACGTGTATTGCTCTGTTTAAATTCACGGTTGGTTCCCAAATAATAAACAATCCCATTCTTATTCACCCATATGTAACACAAACACAAACACAAGTCCACAGTGCGTGCTCCAGTGCTCGCAGTGAATATACAGTCCTTAATGAAACAAAGTGAAAGATGTTGACCCGGGTTTAGCGCTGGCCTTTGTCAACAGCTCCGGATCATGTTAGCGGTCTAAAAAACAACAAACAGTATTTAATAACGACAAAATAAAACAAACACTCACGATTATCACAGCACAGTTCTCCTTTTAGTTACCAGTTTTTAATCATTCAAAAAGGAACAGATCACCTCGCTGTGTCCCTTTTATATACCTTCAACTGTAACGAGCACACCTGCTCCTCCAATCCGCGGATGCAACACCGCTAACCTTCTGGGTCAATGATTTAGTGTACCATAGCTCAGTCCCCTTTCTAGATGGCTGACTTCCACCTAACTCTGGGAATAAACTGTCGGGCCGGCCATCTAGTCCACGGTACTCGGTTCCCTTTACTCAGCACCCTCACAGGTCAGGAAGGAGATCTAACACCAAGAATCATTCGATCTCTGTCACAGTCTGTTACAGCGTTTTTAGAAAATAAATGGTACTTAGTTCGCACACAATTAGTGTGTGTCTGAAATTAAGGATATCACAATGCCCCTCTGTCAAGAGTGAGTACAGGACGAGGGAGTGGGTTTCCCCAATCGCTACCTTCCGCTCTAAATATCTTAGTATCCCTGAACACAACATTCTAAAATAGGCAAAAAGATTTTAATAAACATGAGGTCCCACAAGTGCAGTGGAACCCTGTGGCAAAGCGTGGGCCCTGCACATGGGGAAATATTTAGTTTATTGTATGTTTTTGTGTTAATTGTTAACATGTTGATTTGATTAATTGTTTAGCTGCTGTGGTGCTCCGCTGGGGACGATTACCCGTCTGCGTGGAGCAGCAGCTGAAAGCACTCAGCTGTTCCAGCAGGCGGGTGGGCGTGTCTCAACGGAGCTTCAGTATAAAACCATGGCGATCGCTGTGATCAGGGCTGCTGCAAGGCCTGCCATTTTCACGGTACCTTTTGATTTATAGTTTGTTGTTCTGTGTTTTATTTTGCACTCTTTGTACAGCTTGATTTACTTGTCCTCTGTGTGTTACCATCGCTGATAATGTCACATGACCACCTTTATTTTACTTTCGTTTTCTGTTTTTGTTAATAAAACCTGCGCGCCTGTGCCGGCGTTTTCAACATCATCACCACATCTCTCTGTATGCTTGAACAGCGGCTACCCACACGCGTGACCCCAATAAGACCCTGTCACAAACCCCCAGATGTTGTCCATTTAAGGCCGTATGGTTTGATGAGAATCTTTCCCACTAGCTGCTATCATTTATAGAAGAATGATTTTTTGTATTTATTTGTTAAGAATGAAACCCCATTACAGGAGATGACATTTAAGCTCAAAAGATAACTTTGGAAAGACTCAATGTAGTTCTGCACTTCGAAGTACAGCTTCTGGATTATACTACTATTTTGATGATGGGAGAAATAATCTTTATTTCTTTTCTAAAATCCTAATCTTGGTATATCAGTTAACGTTCAATGAAGCATCTGAGCAATCTCAGTAGCAAAGAACCTGAAGCCGAGTGTTGTAACGAGTACTGTGGAGAATGTTCAAATGTAGTTGAAACTTGACACCCACATATTGTACTGTATTTTGCCGACCTCAGCAAACATTCTGTTAAAGATTAATAAAAAGAAAAGCAGCAACTCTTAAGCCAGCCTTCTGTATTATTCCATCGAACCCAAAGTGACCGGCTCAGCTTTAAATCCAGGGCAATTAATGGTCTCACGAAGGCAGAAGAGACAGGAAGAGAGATAGGAGTGGACTGCCTGACAGTGTGAATGGATGTGCTGGGATCTGCTATCCAACCTGCACACTGAGAGCCAGCTCAATCACTGCCGCTGTCAGGGGAGCTAGCTGGGAGCCAGCCTGGGCTGCTTATTAAAACACTACATTGGGGATGTAGAGGCTTGGCTGCTTATTAGCACAGTACAGTCCCAAAGAGTTTTACAAATATGTAAAGATGTCACAGCCAATGCTTTAAAATCCATGCTCTTACCGTGAGTAGCATTAACACTGGCTTTCAAGTTTCAGGCAGGAAACTAACTGCACATTCAAAAAATGATCATTTGATTGACAAGACAATCTTGCAACCATCACCAAAACTCAAGCAAACATTGGGCCAAGGTAACTCCCACATTCATGTCGACCTTCAATCAGTGTACCAATCATTTTCAAACCAGATAAATGTAAACATCTTTGCCGTGCTATTGAGTGTATACCATCCTCTCCAGCCTCCTTTTCAGCCTCCTAGGAGATAGGCCATCGAAATCTGTTTTATTGCAACAGTAGTGATGGACAGTCTTTTCTTGGTGTATGTTTGCTTACGTAAATTGCCTGTACATCCTGGGAATGTCAGATTATCATCACTGTTTTCTAGAGTTGTCATGATAGAAACAGGCAGTAGTTTGTGTTAAGGTGATATTATTTATTAAATTAGCCACGTGCCAGAAAAAAACACATGTATTTTTATTTTAATGCATGTTAAAGAAAGTTCTCAATTTGCGTACCTTCTCTTCCAAGAAGTCTGCTTCACTTCCTAGGGAATTTCCCCCCCAGGGGTCAAAGCATCTTAATGGCTGCAAAGCCTGTCATTTATTAGGGGAAGTAGCTGGTGGGTAACTGGCAGGAAAGAAGCCAGTGAAGGATCTGAGATCATTTCTTGACAATCTTAAAGCAAGGTCTACATACACCTAGTGTAGTACTAGCTATTTTAAAATGTGAAATGTGTTTTTATCAAAACGGCACCTTTGAAACTTAGGGAATAATTCCTTTAAACAACAAAACACAACTGCACTAAAGTCTCTCACAATTAAGCTTGTCACCTTCCTTTGTTCCTGGTTTGAGGTTGACGCCCTGGGATTTCAGTTCAAATTCATGCAGAAAACCACATGCATCTCAATTCGATAAACCAAGCTTCAGTGTTTCTGCAATAGGCAGTTGGTCATTGTGGGAGTGATCTCTGTCATCATCATCATCATCTGGCTTTAGTTAGGCTATCGGGATTGTTGAAATTAAGTTTGCTTGTTGTACGTTAGGTTTTATTTAGTGTGGTAAAAAAAAAAAAATAAATAATCATTTCAAATGTTGTTATTGATTTATTAGATTCATTAAATTGAGATCACAAATAAACACTTAATAAAATAACGCGTTTGTGTTCTTAGACAAGGGGGGCCATAAATAAAAGATGTGTTGCATAAATCACTAGAGAACCAGGTGGAAGAAAATCCAGTTACTAAGCCATCAGGGATCTGTGAGTTCAGTGCTGTTTTAAACTAATGGAGCAGTCATGATTTGAAAGCTGCCCGTTGTACCGGCATGCCTATTGCTGCTACTCTAAAGCTGTGGGATCCAACTGAAAAAACTTTTATCATGCATGTCCTTGATTTGAATGGATCCCCAGCATAGATCTAGAGGTAATACTTTTCAATAGTAAATATTATACACTTTAAACACATTGGAATAACACTGGGTTTAAAACCTGTAGTTTCTATTCAGATATTTTTTTTGCACTTCAGACATGGAACCACTTCAACACACACAACACACCCTCCCCAATAAACACACACAACACCCCCTCCCCAATAAACACACACAGATACACACCCTCCCCAATAAACACACACAACACACCCTCCCCAATAAACACACACAACACCCCCTCCCCAATAAACACACACAGATACACACCCTCCCCAATAAACACACACAACACACCCTCCCCAATAAACACACACAGATACACACCCTCCCCAATAAACACACACAACACACCCTCCCCAATAACGCACACAGTTTTTGAAATTCACTGTTCTTTCTCATGAATATTAATTTAGAAACTTGTGTATACTCATAATCCCTCTGGGTCTAAAATGCTACACAGCAAAATCATGACAAGCCATTCATTTTTGGACTTTGTGCTGTGGTGTTTTCCTCACTGTTATAACTCACTAAGCTTGACTTCAAACAGAAATGCTTTAGAGAATTTTGGATTTCCATTGTCCTTGACCAAAGTTTCTTACCAATATATACTGGCAAATACGCAAGGTTACCCAAATGTTGGCTTCACTGAAAGGTGTCCCTGGGGGCTCACCTGGTAAAGGCATGGCTGTGTGGTGTGCAGGGTGAGTCGTGCAGTCAGGGGAGAGCAGGGGTACCAGAGGGCTCACCTGGTAAAGGCATGGCTGTGTAGTTTGCAGGGTGAGTCATGCAGTCAAGGGAGAGCATGTGTCCCAGAGGGCTCACCTGGTAAAGGCATGGCTGTGTGGTGTGCAGGGTGAGTCATGCAGTCAAGGGAGAGCAGGGGTCCTATAGGGCTCACCAGGTAAAGGCATGGCTGTGTGGTTTGCTGGGTGAGTCATACAGCCAGGTGAGGGCAGGTTTGTTTCCTGGCTGTGGAAAGCTGTCAGTCTTTGCAGAGGATTCTGCAGAGTCACATTGGCTCTGGCGCTCCTGCGGGTTGGGGAGGCAGAGACTGGTTCTTCTCACAGTGGACCCCACTGGCCAGGTACCTGGTGAGCTCGTGGATGCCTGCAGAGCTGACCTTTTTCCTCTAGGGCACTCTAGAACTCCTGGGTGTAAAGTTGGCTTGGTCGTGGTTTCAGAGGATGCCCACTGACCTTTAGTTCTCCTGACATCTTGTGGGGAATTGCTGTTGAGAGGAAATATAGTTGTGTATCCTAAATTGGAGAAAAATGGGTGCAGAATAAGTGGGCACTCTAAATTCTTAAAAATAAATAACCCAAGCCTGTCCTGAGTTTGTCTTCACTTAAGTGCCACCTGAGTCCCCTAACTCTTCATTCTAGGTTTAATAAATTGAGTTCCCTTAACCTTCATAGCTCATTCCTTTAAGCCCTGGCAGTAGTCTGGTTGCTGTTTGTTGGACACAATGACAAATGTAATGCAGTGATCAGAACTGAACACAGTATTCAAAGTGTGCGCTCATCAGTGTATTATACAGCCTCATCCTCACCTCACCTTTGATTTGTGCTCTACATATCTGACTGTATACCCAAGCATTCCATGTGTTTTAACTGCTTTCCCACACTCTGGTTGCTGATAGCGAGGAGTCAACACTAAGGTCTATCTCCTGGTGGGCCTGTTCTCATTAAATACAAACCGTTTGGTATTTTTTGTGACTGGCATGTAACACTTTACATAACATTTTACATGGATTCGACAATTTTTTATTATTATTATTAGGGACAACATTAATTTACTGTAGCCCTGAAAAGGTAAAATTCAACAATATTCATTAATAAACTTGAACAATTTGCAATTTCTTTTTTTATGTGTTCTGACATTCAACGGTATGTAAGGCCAGGTTTCCAATTTGTTCATGAATGACCGTGAATAAGCACATTCACGTCCTGTTTGTTCATACTGATTACTTTTCAATGAGTGAGTAATCAAGAGAGCAGAGAACATCTGCACACCATGAAGTGGTCATGCTCAGTAATCTTCAGGGAAGATGTGATATTGTTCGAGGTTTCCAGCATAAATATTCATGACCTCAGTGAAATGCAATAATTAATATGAATAGTTTGTTTATGCAGGATCTGGCCTTTATTAGATGCAAAGTTAGTCACACACTGTTCTGTGGTGGAAATATATATATTAACAACATTTGTTTAACATTTCTACTCCTTATCATTGTGTTGAATGCTCAGAATACGCAATATGACAATCGTGTGACTGCTGTACAGCTACAGTATAGATAGGGGCTTTGATTTGTTCCCTAACAAAACTGGCTTCCTAATCCCCAAATGGACGTAGTCTGTAAAGTTCTGTGTGTAAATGGTGTCTGAAAATAACAAATCAACCCAGCATTTTTCCGACTGATAGTTTGCACTGATTGAAACTATCTGTTAATTTCTATGGCAGGCTGTTAGAACTGAAGAACATTTACTCAGAATATATCAGAAAGAAAATAAAATACATTACTTGAGTAATTGCAGTAAGAACATCTTATTACAGATAGGGAACATTTCAAACAAATAAGAATGGAATGTGAAGCTACTTGCTACAACCAATGACGGGACAGTTACTAAACTGAGACTATAATGAGAAGCATTGCAAAACCAGTTAACTGCTTATATCTTCAGTGTTTTGTACAGGAAACTACATAAAAGATCAAAGATTAAGTATTTATTTCCTGTATTTAAATGTGCATTGGCAGGTGATGGATGCCTAAGGTGGCACAAGGTAAAATTTAATTGGTTTATATTGGCGCATAGTGGTTTAGAAGAAATACATGGTGGAATAAAGGGTGACATTATAATGCGGTATAGCAAGGGAGGACTGTAGAAACACCTATGGGGAGACTTAATAATCTAAAGAAAGGATGATCTGATAACACCATCCTTAATAAAACTGTAATGCTGCTCTAACCCTGGCCTGTTACCACTGTATTGTGTTTGTATTCAGTTAATAAACAGCATTGACGAATCACCATCTGCAGAGTTGGCAGACAACCTATTACAATCTGCAACTTTTTAAATGATAAAGAGACCCCTTAATCTTCCTTCAGTGGCATCCCATCTGGAAATAATACATTTATAAGTGGAAACCTTTGGTTTTAACCAGGATTCACTCAGCAATCACATGACGGTTAATCTCCCCTTGGCGGCACCCCGACACAAAGCTGAAGAAAAATCCCACTTCTTCATTAATCACATTTCAGAGGCGTTCTGCCCTGTACAATTAGATGCTATCATTTGCAGTTCTGTGCGACTCTATTGGAAGTGAAGGAAGTGCAGGTGTTACCTGCTGATCCCCAGGCAGAAGTCATCCATCCATTATGCTGAGGAGCTTGTATTGTGCACTGTCAGGCAAAGCCAGACACCTCGCTGACAAGAGAAAAAAAAGGATGCTCACATTCAGAATCAGCAGGGGACAGCCTGCTTTGCTACTTTGCTTTGGAAAACATGTATATTTGGTGTATTTATCATATATTAAGAATGTGTTGTGTTAAAATCAATTTTATAGTATCGTACTTCTACAGTGGCACCTAAAATATTCAGACAGTTTCATTAGTATAAATAGAGGGTTTGTCATTCAAATATATTATGTTTGGTATTTCTGCTACCGACAGTGTTTTGTAAAGCCTCAAAATGCTGTCGTCTAAGTCAAAATGTTGGTCAAAGTTTACCTCCATCTGCTTTCTTCTGCTAGGCTGTGAGGCATTACCATCTGCATAGCATCAAACAGTAAAGTTAATCTCCTAAATAACAAATACGAGCTTGCTTAAAGCAACTGTTTGAATACACAGTGATGTATTGCCTGCTATTGTGAAACTGCTCACTCCTAACACCTCGTTCCATAACTGCTAATATATGTTACGGGAACCACGAGAGAGCACTCTGCTTATTGAACGCAACCCTGGTTTCACAGACCACTATGAACCTTGAGATCTAAAGCATAACAAATACATTTCCCAGAAACACTTCCCCTAGTGGGTGGATGAAATATATACACTTGGGGGAACCTGATATACTTGAAGTTTTGACAAAGTCCCAGAGATCTTTTGACAAAGTTCTGCATAAAAGATTAATTCTTAAATTGAATGCAGTAGAGGTTCAAAGAAAAGCGTGCACATGGATTAGGGAGTGGTTAACATGTAGAACACAAAAATTACTGATTAGAGGAGAAACCTGAAAATGGAGCGAGGTAACCAATGAAGTACCATAGAGATCAGTATTAGGTCCTCTGCTCTTCCTAATCTACATTAATGACTTAGATTATGGTATAGTAAGCAAACTTGTTAAATTTGCAGATGACATAAAAATAGAAGTGTCAAGCAGCGTTGCAGCAGCAAATGTCATTCAAAATGATCTGGACAGCAATCAGAACTGGGCAGACACATGGCAAATGACATTTAATGTAGAAAAGTGTAAGGTACTGCCAGCAGGCAATAAAAATGTCAACTATAAATATCATATGGGAGATACTGAAATTCAAGAAGGAATCTATGAAAAAGATCTAGGAGTTTATGTTGGCTCAGAAATGTCTTCATCTAGGCAATGTGGGGAAACTATAACAAAAAGCTTGGATATACTGTATAGTGCAATGTGTTGAATTTAAATCAAGGGAAGTAATGTTAAAACTTTACAATAGATTAGTAAGACCTCATCTAGAATACTGTGTTTAGTTCTGGTCACCTTGTTACAAATAGGATATTGCTGCTCTAGAAAGAGTGCAAAAAAAAGAGACCAGAATTATTAAAAGGTGTTTCATATGCTGATAGGCTAAAATAACTGAAACTATTCAGTCTTGAACAAAAAAGACTATGCGGCAATCTGGTTCAAGCATTCAAAATTCTAAAGGTATTGACAATGTCAACCCAAGGGATTTTTTTCCACCTGAAAAAAGAAACAAGGACCAGGGGTCACAAATTGAAATTAGATAAAGGGGCATTCAGAACAGAAAATAGGAGGCCCTTTTTTACATAGAGAATTGTGGGAGTCTGGAACCAACTCCCTTGTAATGGGGAGTTGAAGCTGACACCCTGGGATCCTTCAGGAAGCTACTTTATGAGATTCTGGAATCAATAAGCTACTAACAACCAAACTCGTTTGTAAACTTTCTCATGTTTTTACATGTTCTTATGAGTTCAGACATGATTCTGAGCGTTCTATTGAGGTCACAGAGGTGCTTTAAATGATTTGAAAAAAGTCAGCAGGATGTGTTGAATGATATAATGATACAAACAAAAAGTGATACAATGTGAATCCAAACATTCCGAAGAATAAGTTAATATAACATACCCATAGCAGTTGAATATCGGTTTGTGCCACCGTATATCAGGACAACTTATTAATTCCTCTGCCTCACTATTTTTTGGTGTAAAAGTCCAAATTGCACTCCGTTAACCCAGCGAGCTAATCCCCATTTGTAAAGGTTAATCCCTTCTAAAGCCTTGGCTATAGTGCTGTCTACATTCATACTTCTTATTTACTTAAGTGTGGCGCTGCGCTTGGCTGCTGAAATTCATTACGGCATCCCATTAGGCAGGCAGCAGCTGGTCCAGCTTGGATGAGCCAGCGATCAATACAGTGAGGATCTGCCGGCTCTAATCTCTGGAGCCATGTCAGCGGCACTATCTGTAATAGATCTCACGGATTGGACAAATTCTTAAGACAGTGTGTAAAACCTGGGGCTCGCTGCATGTCATTCATCAGCGGTGAGACGAATGCTGGAGGGACAGAAGAGGAGGGGAAGCCAGAATAGAGTGAGCCTCTGTAATTTCTATAATCCTTATGGCATTTACACTTCGCAGGCTGATAAGAAAACTATTTCCCCCCTTTGCTATTTCATTTTTAATCCTTGCCGCAGTTTAACTCTTCTGCAGCTACTGTTAGCAGCGTGTATCACTGAGTTTCCTTTCAATGGAATGACAACCATTACCGAATGGGAACAGCCCTCTCTAAACTTCAGTCACTGAGCATATATAAAAAAGCTGCCCTATCAGGGCCCTGCTGTGAGGAGGAAGTCCCTCCCACTTCCTGCTGAAGAGGGTCATCCTCACGGTAGCATATCCCCATTTTCTCCCTCACTTCACTAAGACAGGTCACAGATTGCCTTGTGCTTTCTTTGTTCAGAAATTGGCTGATTTGATGGTTCTTGAACCTACAAATTTAAAAAATACACAGTAAGATACACTTTCAAGTGTTTTTGAGCTCTTGCCTTAGTCTCGCATCAGTTTACTTATTAGAGCTGGTTTTGACCCCTCTTTGAGATTGGTAAGCAACCATTAGTCTCTTTTCTACTACCTCGCATAGTTAATTACCGTTATGTGAGCTATTGTGGTGCTGTAGGGTGATCCCGTGGGCTCACGGCTCCATCCTCTATGACCCTCCATCTCAGGCTTGCCCCTTTCAAGCCTCGGGCTCTCCTAACGCGGCCGCGCTTGCCCACGGATTGACTCGGCTACACCAGCCCGGCATCGACCGCGCTTGTCCTCGGCGACGACCCCGACGCCAATTACTCGGCACCGGCTTGAAACAACTTTGACGCCGACTCCTGCACTGACTGACTTGGCACCGGTGGGAACATCTTTGGCGCTGACTACAGCTCGGCACCGACCGCGCTCCTTCTCGGCACTGACCTCGGCACCAATTGACCTCGGCACCAACAGCGCTATCCTCGTCGACGGCGATAGACTCAGCACCGACCTTGGCACCAAATAACTCAGCACCGATTGACTCGGCACCGATAGACTCTGCACTCGCCGCTTATTATCAGCCCAGCTTCGTCCGCACTCTCTGAGCGTCGACACCAACTGGTGCACCCTCGACGCCGAGGCCGATGCCGATTAATCAGCACCAGTTAACATCACTCAGCACTGACACATCGCTCTGCACCGATGTCCAGCACCATGTCAGTGGTCTCCACTGGGTCCTCCGCTGGTTTCCACCAGTGCGACCAGTGCGCGACAAAGCTCCCCAGGCAGGACAAGCATTTAACCTGTGCCAGATGTCTAGAGCCAGACCATGCGGCCAGGGCGCTGGCAGGTGAACTGGACTGCTCTCCCTGCCACAAGTTCTCAAGAAGAACTAAGCGCAAGAGGGCAGCTCTCTCCCCAGCAGAGTCTCTCTCCCCAGAGCAGGGGAGAATGAAATCAGTGGTTGAGGGCCCCACCCAAAGGTCCTCAAGAACTCCGCCTGCCACGGTGACCAGGGACCTCCCTCACACTCTTGGATCACCTTCACCCTCTCCACCACCGGTGCAGAGGCACAGACATCCATCTGTAGATGCAAGATGGTCACTGCCCAGATGACTCTGCCTACCTCTTGAGGAACATCCCCTTGAGCAGTCACCCAGGAGGTACCGCTCCCCTTTCCAACAGAGGCGCAGATACTCTCGGTTGGGGTCACCACAGAAGTGCCATAGCTCAGCTCCAGCTTCCCCTCTCCCGCTTCCCATCCCCAGCTCCATATAGGCCCCCAAGCCCAGGTGAGCTGTCCTTCATAGCATCCAGATAGGATGATTCTGACCCTGCCACATCAATCGGGCAAGCCACAGCGGGGGGCTCCACAGTGCCCCTGCCACATGTGTCTCAGAGGGAGGAGCTCAGGGCCTTGATGAAGTGCGCAGCTGCTGCCACAGACGTTCCCTGGCCGCCAGAACAGGAGGGGAAGGGGAACCACTTTCTCAAGCGAAAAGGGCACCCACAACAAGCCCTACCCTTGTGCCAGGACTTCCTAGAGCTGGTTTGCTCATCTCGGAGAAACCCGTCATCCACTCCCTCAGGCTCCAGAATGGCAGAATCCCTGCTACATACTGCAGGAGCCCAAGAAGCTGGCCTAGGCACGATCCCTACAATCAGGGACACGGTCACAGTTTTGGTGCAAGGATCCACCTTCATCAAATGGGACAAAGACCCTACCTGCAAGTCCAAGCCGTGCAAAACTACTGACGCCATGCTGAAAAAAGCATAAGCATAAGCAGCACTATCAGTCAGGGTGGCTAATGCAATGGCTCTACTGGTCCTGTACCAGACACATCTGGCTGAAAGGCTGCAGAAGCAAAGGCTGCAGAAGGTCAGGCATCAGGCAGGTCTTTAGCGGAGCTGGTAGCCGCTCGCAGACACCTCTGGCTAAACCAGGCCATGTTCATGGAGACCGAGAAGGTAGCGCTATTAGATGTCCCTATTACACTGGGGCAGACATTCGGAGCGACCATTGATGTGAGTCTTCAGAGGTCCCACAAGGCCACTGAGGTCACTTTGAAATTCTCGCACCTTCCTACCTACCGTCAGTGCCCAAGGTGGCCTTCACATCCTGCAGGGGCAACTAGACCTGAATGCCGCCCTCCACCCCAGACCAAGCAAGCAGGCAGAGTAAGAGCTGGCGGTAAGGGGGAACCAGTTTTCCGGCTAGAGACCGAGGCTGGGGCCAAAAAAAGACATGCCCCCTCTCAAAGGGAGACTGCCCCTGAGGGTCATAGATTATGTGACGAAGTTAAGGCTCTCCATATATCAACAGAAGAGAAACTTCATACCGTCTCAGTCCACAGTGTTCCTGGGGATCAAACTGAACTCTGTGAGCATGCTTGCTTCACTGTCGGAAGACAGGATTCAGTCATTGGAAGTCACTCTCCCAATTCAGAGACAATGCTCTTCTACAGGTCAAGATATTCCAAAGGATGTTGGGGCTGATGGCAGCCGCCTCAAGAATCCTTCCCTTAGGTCTGCTGAGAATGCTCCCGCTTCAAGCCTGGGTAAATACACACAAGGTGCACCCGATCCATGATCGACACCGGCTGGTGCAAGTATCCAGACAATGCCAGAAGACACTGGAGTGGTGGCTCCGTTCTGGCAATCTGCGCCTCGGCTCCCCTCACAGAAGGGAAGTTGTCACTACGGATGCCTCCAGCCTGGGCTGGGGAGAGGTCTGGAATTTGGGAGGGGAATAAGAGGTCAGTGGAAGGGACATTGGCAGCAAGCGCACATAAATGCTCAAGAGCTGCAAGCAGTAGCCCTGGCGTTATCTCATTTTCGCCAGCAGTTAGCACACAAACACGTGCTGGTCCAGACGGACAATACTACAGTGGTAGCCTACATAAACCAGCAAGGCGGCCTGCACTCGTCGGGCCTTCACCATGCAGATTCCTGTCCTGGACGCACAGAAACTTGCATTCCATCAGGGCGGTTCACCTTCCCGATGTGGACAACAAGGCAGCAGACCTCCTGTTCAGAAGAGCTCCAGACAGCTTGGAATGGAGACTGCACCCTCAGGTGGTGAAACATATTTGGGAGAGGTTTCCTACTGCACAAGTCAACCTCTTTGCCACAGCCGAGTCCACTCATTGCCCCCTATGGTTCTCTATGGCGAGAGACAGGGGACCCCAGGGAGTAGATGCACTAGCTCGCCCCTGGCCACAGGGGCTCTTATATGCGTTCTCCCCGCTACCGCTATTACCCCTGACACTAGAGAGGATCAGGGTGGAGAGATCACAGGTTTTGCTGGTTGCACCCTGATGGCCGAGGTTTGCTCTCCTCTCCAACAATTTGTTGTGTCAACTGTGGCAACTCCCGCTACGCAAGGACCTCCTGAGCCAAGCGGAGGGGCTCTTATGGCACCCGAACCCAGCCCAGCTCCAACTCTGGATCTGGCCGTTGAACTGAGCCATCTATCCAGACGAGATTTGCCAGATGCAGTGATAGAGACACTACAGTCTGTTAGGCCGCCGAGCACTAGAGCCCAGTACTCATATAAATGGAAAGTTTTCCAAAACTGGTGCATTGCCGGAGGTCACGATCCAGTGACCTGCCCTATTGAGACAATATTAACCTTCTTACAACACCTGTTTGATGCGGGGAAATCCGCGTCCACTCTGAAGGTATACCTGGCAGCAATAGCAGTGTGCCACGACAAAATGGACTCTGTGTCCCCAGGGGCACAATTCCTGGCAGTGCAGTTTCTTAAAGGGGCTTGGAGGCTTCATACTCCCATGAAAAGCATGGTCCCCAAGTGGGATCTTGAACTGGTATTGCGGGTCCTTATGGGTCCCCCTTTTGAGCCCATGCCATCACTAGAGCTGCGCCCTGTTTCCTTGAAGGTGGCATTTTTGATAGCCATTACGTCTGCCAGATGAGGAAGTGGGCTTCATGCGCTGTCCATCGATGACACATGTATGGCTTTCATAAGGAATGACTCGCGTGTAACATTAAGAACAAATCCAGCCTTTTTGCCAAAGGTGGTCTCATCATTCCATATTAACCAACCAGTGGTTTTGAAAACTTTTAGAGTCAGAGGAGGACCGTAGACAGCACACGCATTGCCCGGTCCGGGCTCTGCACTGTTACCTGGATAGGGCGGCATCCTGGAGACAGTCCAACCAGCTGTTTGTCTGCTATGGGTCCCTCTCTAGAGGTCAGGCCCTATCGAAGCAATGTCTAGCGCACTGGCTGGTTATTGCCGTGAGGCTGTACTGTCGGTAATTTGGAGCCATGACAGCTTTGGTACAGCTTCCCATTCGGTAATGGTTGTCATTCCATTGAAAGGGAACATTAGGTTATTACCATAACCCTGCTTCCCTGAAAGAGAATGACAACCATTGCCCTTCATGGTTGTGTCCCCAGCTGACCTCTGATTTCGAAAGAAAATGGCGATATGCTACTGTGAGGATGTCCTTCCTCACAGCAGGTCCCTGATAGGGCAGTTTTTTTTTTATATATGCTCAGTGATTGATGGTCAGAGAGGGTTCTTCCCATTCGATAATGGTTGTCAATCATTTTCAGGGAACCAGGGTTATGGTAATAACCTAACGATAGAGAGTTTATGGACCAAATGCAATGTGCCCAGGGTTAGGAGTGTGCTTTGGAGGATATAAAAATACACATTTACTGTCTTTATTTTTCATGGTCCATGGTTCAAGTTAAGGTCACAGAAATTCAGTTATTTTAGTGTGTCACCGTGGTTGAAGCAATTGACTTTTAAACTAGTGTGTGTGGACACAGCCCATTGAAATGTAAATTCAGTACCACTTGGGATGTTTTGGGGGGGGGGGGGGGGGGGGGGGGGGGGGGGGGGGGGGGGGGGGCTTTTGGTGTCATGGTAACCATAATAATCATGTATTGCTATTTAAATCTATTAATGTGCTTGTGATGTCATTTACTACATAGTTATTGATGTAACAATCTGCTATTCCTTTCTAGTTAAACCTTCAGGCATCCTGGTATTGAGTCTATATATCCATTTATTCTTCTTTATTCTATACTGTACATTATCTAATTGTGTTTCTTCTAAAACTACACATTGGTAGGTCTATTTATGTTTATTTTCAAATATCTAAGTTTGTTCAGTAATATATATGTAATGAATATTTTCATGTATATATTATATATAATTTGATTTTGATGTGTAAAAACCATTAAGAACAATACAAATAAAAAAACATTATATATATATCTCTATATATATATATATATATATATATATATATATATATATATATATATATAATAATAGAATTATGTAGTTCCTGTTGAATTGTTTATCCAAGATCTCAATTATAGATTGAGTGGTTTTGTTTTTCTAAGAATGCCCCTAGCACGCATCTTTAAAAACAAATTAAGCAGACATGACTTAGTAGTTTGTTAAATTTGGGTACATTTGTTGAATGTGGTGACTTTTTCACATGCACTGCTGTGCAAAAGTTTTCAGCATGTTGCATTTTTCTACTCTGATTCATTATGAGCATCAACAATTTACTCAAAGCCTCCACTACTATTATGTGTTTTCTACTATTATAACAACCTTGACTTGCATAAAGAAGGAAAAACATTGAGTGAAATAGCTCGCATCACTCGATTTACAAGGTGTGATATCCGAAGCATAATCAACAAGTACAGAGAAACTTCATCTGTAATTGACAAGCACAGGACTGGAAGACCCAAAGAGCAACAAGGATGAGCAATACTTAAAGATAATATCATTAAGGAATAGAAAGAAGACAAGCATTGAAAGAAGACAAGCATTGAAAGAAGACAAGCATTGAAATGACAACAGAACTAGCAAAAGGCACAGGTGTCATTGTCCATCCATCAACAGTACAAATCACCTTTGATCATTATTCCATAGTCCAATTTCTGTGTTCTTGTGCATATTTTAGCCTTTTAGTCTTGTTCCCCTTTGTTGACAGAGGTATTCTTACTGCAACACATCCTTTAAGTCCTGATTCAAGAGTGACCTTCATACTACTGATTTTATGGATGCTCATTGAAACCAACCATTAACTCTATTGGAATAAAATAAACAACATGGAAAACGATAAAGTAGAGATCTTCAGACAAACACTCGTTCAAACAACAACTAAAACACAAGATCAACAGGGAAAGTGTCAAGTCAGCCTTCAGGGAAAGTCAGGTACATTGGACTTATCTCCATGTGACAGCCAGTGTGGCTGATGGAGAAATCCGAATTGCACACTGTACACCAGCATGAAAAGGCTTGAGTTTTACACAAATAATACACAGGTATGTTCTTCTATAATCCTGCGAGAACTGTATTTTATCTTTTTTATATTTGTATTGAAAACAATGGGGTGCTTCAGATTTGTCCTTTGACATCATTTTACATCCACAATCGATCTCCCGCCTACAAAACCTTACAAAACCGTAGCTACTGTGATACGATATAACATTGATGGAAAGGTTACTGATCAACCAAGTCTCAGAGCTATTAAATATGCATGTACCTTGTTTAGCAAACGCTAGCAAGTTTGGATTCCATGCTTCAACTGTTTAATGTATGTAAATACAGTGATGTTTTAAAGTGATAGGTAATGTATTTTGTTGAGGTTTCATTTGTGGATCACAGAGACTGATTTGAATTGTTTTCCCTGCGGGAGCTGGAATCCTTGGCATCAGGATTATAGTGGAGGCAGACACCTATGTCACACTTTTGCTAAAAATATGGAAAATCCCTTATCCAGCTACAATGAAACATGATAGTAACAGAATTTAGCATGTTATTGAATACATTAGAATCTATGGACATATGGGGATGTCTGTCATTCTGTACATTTGTCAATCTGTACCTCACACATGTTTGCATGCATCAGTTATTAAATTGTAATGAAACTTGTTATTAACATTATTTAGGTATTGTGAATATTAGATTGCGACTATATATGGAGGTGCCTGCCGGTTTGTACATCCATCTGTCTGTATGTCACTGTGGCAAAGTGGTTTGTAGTGCACAGGTGCAGTGGTGATGCGGTACTCAGGAATGACAGACACAAGACAAAGTTCAAGGTGAAAAAGCAGCTATTTATTCCCTGACAAATAATAATACCTGGCTCTACACAACAATGTGTATCGCTCAGGCAAACCACAGGGTTGAGTCCTGAAATAATAACACACTAAACAAGACACACACAACATGGTCACAAGTCCAGAGTGAGTGCTCTTAGTGAAAGTGGTGATTTACAGGTTTATTTGTGTACAATGGTGAAGTGTAGCCCGGGTTTAATTGCTGGCAGTTTATCTACAGCTCTAGGAGGTTAGCCTTCTATAATGACAAGCACAGACAGTTAGAAACAAACAAAACACTTAACACTCACGATACGCTTATCACAGCCTGTTTCCTTTTTCAGTCATTCTCATAACCACATCAAAGAAACAGGTTACATCGTCACATCCCCTGTTACACCCTTAGTCATACCACCGTGATAGCTACATCCCACGACACGTCTTCTCCAGTCCATGATTGACACGTCGCATATCACTTTAGGGCGATGAAGTAGGGCATTGTGACTCCGCCCCCTTTCTGGCTGTCTGGCTTCTGACTGACCCTGGAATAAACTGCAGACCGACCAGTACGAGGCACTCTGTTCCTGTTAAACAGCGCCCTCACAGATGGGGGGAGGGAGATTGTTGACTAGGATTCATTCGCTCTCTGTCACAGTCACACTTCCAGTTTTAAATATAATTTTAAATAAGCTTGAAAATGTCCTGTATAACCGCATACTGCTACAAGTGGTCATAAGAACATGCATAGCAAGCTCACACAGCATGCACCCTGTCCTTTGATGAAAATGTAAACAAACTGGACTGATAAAGTAGAGTGTGCAAAAGACTATGGAAGAATATAGTAAACAGACACAAAGCAATAATATTTTAATGGAAAATTCACCATGTGGGCTTTAATTAGCAATTAAACAATACATGCCTCAAAGCACAGGAACAATTGATGCTGAATGAATTTTTGTGAACCCATACAGACCATGAAGCTGTATGCAAATGTATTTATTACCTTTGTAAATGAGTGCATTTGCAATTCAAAAATGGTTCAGATCAGCCTAAAACTGCACTGTGCATGTTGTTTTAACGTTTATATCAGCAATTAGCAATGTAAAGTATTTAATTAGCTGTATTAGCATATTTCTTGGGAATATAACTAGTTCTACTGTGGATATCAGAATAGAATTCTCCCCTCCTCACAGGGGCTCCAACCCTTTTATGTCTGTGACCGACCGAATGAATGTCAATCATTACCAGGTAGCATTGTCAGTTGGGCTGACTGACACACACCTTGGAGATCTGCCACTGACCTAACTATATGGGAAGCTGGTAGCTCCATATTAATTAATTATCCTCTAAATTTTCCCTAAGGCACCCAGCAATGGCTTGGCACACATTTTGGTAATTTTCAGAAAATCTGATTCTAGAATCTGTAAACAAAGGATTTCATAGACTTAGAAGGTGGAAAGATTGGGATAGAAGCATAAAGCAAAGTCAAAAGTATTCTGTAAAGCCTGCTTTTGTGTAGTAAATTCATCTCTGTGCTACCCTGAGAAAATAAACAGAAAGACACACACCAAACGTAACATTTCCAATATGAAGATCAACTTGCTCAACATTTTCATTATGAAGATCCTCATGCTCAACATTTCCAATATGATCAGCATGCTCAACATTTTCATTATGAAGATCAGCATGCTCAACATTTTCATTATGAAGATCCTCATGCGCAACATTTTCAATATGATCAGCATGCTCAACATTTCCAATATGAGGATCAGCATGCTCAACATTTTCATTATGAAGATCCTCATGCTCAATATTTTCATTATGAAGATCAGCCTAAACTTTTTCAATATGAAGATCATCATGCTCAACATTTTCAATATAAAGATCCTCATGCTCAACATTTTCAATATGAAGATCCTCATGCTCAACATTTTCAATATGAAGATCATCATGCTCAACATTTCCAATATGAAGATCCTCATGCTCAACATTTTCAATATGAAGATCCTCATGCTCAACATTTTCATTATGAAGATCCTCATGCTCAACATTTCCAATATGAAGATCCTCATGCTCAACATTTTCAATATGAAGATCCTCATGCTCTACATTTTCAATATGAAGATCCTCATGCTCAACATTTTCAATATGAAGATCCTCATGCTCAACATTTTCAATATAAAGATCCTCATGCTCAACATTTTCAATATGAAGATCCTCATGCTCAACATTTTCAATATGAAGATCATCATGCTCAACATTTTCAATATGAAGATCCTCATGCTCAACATTTTCAATATGAAGATCATCATGCCCTCCCCCCTTTTCATCCCTGTGGTCCTCAATTGCCTAGCTGTCATGTATGCATCATCAGGTTAAAGGGTGATGCTCCAACCTGATTCATACGGTGCCAGTGTAATGTCAGAAAATGCATCCTAATTAAATATGTATCCCGGTAGCACTTTAGGATGTGTTAATGCACCCCCATTCTATTATACAAGGTTCATTTATTGACTTTACAACGGTTCCATGGACATAGGCATCCCCCAACAGTTTTAAACAGGACATGATTTATGTGTGTATTTTATTATTATTATTATTATTATTATTATTATTATTATTATTTATTATTATACTTTGTGGTCCAGCATGATTCTGTTTTGTTTGGTTTATCTCTAACCAGAGTGGTGTTAGGTCACAGACAAACAATACAAATAATAATAAAAAAAAGATACCCCATATCCAGCCTGTCTACCTGAAAGCAATAATTCAATAATCTAGCAAAGCTTTCACATAGGGAAACTTCCCAGAAATAATGAACATTGTTATCCTACAGGGCAAGATAGCAAAGATTCAAATCCCAGTCCTGGTTAAAAAAACTTGTAGAAATACAACTATTTTTCGCCTTTACTGGGATGCAAAAAAATAAGTAGATGTGACAAGAGTAAGGCGGGGAAACCAAAACAGGTATCATATGAGTGACAGAGCTATTGCACATGCTCATATGAGCGAGGGAAGCACTTTTAGAAAATAACTTCTCATCTCTCTCTCTCTCTCTCTCTCTCCCTCTCCCTCTCCCTCTCTCTCTCTCTCTCATAGATCACTGTAATAAACTATTGGTTAGTTTATTAATTGCACACAGACTCAGTACTGTAAATATAACATAGCTTTATTTAACCAGGAAGGGGACCTACTACACAGTGCTGCAAATGCCATACTAACATCTGCCTGACTCCGCTCTATCTAGCACTGACGTGGCAATACTATGACTCATAGTCCCCACAGCCATTGGAGCTGTTAAAGGGACTGTGTTACAAATACAACTTTAACCCAAAACGTAATCTAAAGGAATGAAGGGACTATCTAACAATATACTACATCCCCCACTTAGTTAAAACTAACTTGTTTTTACTTTAACAGTAGACAATCTTTTAACACCCATATTACTATAGGTCCAGTCTCTGAGGAGTCCTGTGCACCCTTAGTGAGCAGTGCAGCTCTGGTGCAAGAGCTACAACAGGTTCTGGCTTTAGGTCTGGCTTTAGAACCTCCGCTTGAGATTTGGGATGTAGTGGTGCAACAATGTAGTCATCCTCCCCTTGCACCCGGTCCTCCTCTGGCACTTCCACTGGTGAAACATCCTGTACATAACACTTCCTTAAGTGGTCTTGGTGACTGTGGATCACTCTTCCATCTACAAGCTTCATTCTGTGCGAGACTGGTCCCACTTTCTCCAGCATGGTTCCTTGTGTCCACTTATCTTCAGCTCCAAAGACACTTGCATAGACTTTGTTAAACGAGGCAGTCTTCCCAGCGACAGCGTGTGGAAGCCACAGCGAGTGGGAGAAGTACAGGCATGGAAAAGTACAGAGCAGTTTCGAAGCAGAAAGGAGAAATTGCATCTTGAATTGCTTTAATCAGAAAAGAGAGGACATTGGGGAAACACAGCAGCAGCTCAAAGTCAAACAGCCGCGTGTGTTTTTCTGATAACAAACAAGCTGAAACTCGGAGCAGCTGATTCAAATTCAGCCCCGTTTTGAGACACGGGCGAGGGGAGGAGCCGACAGCACAGCAGAACAACGCAGTTAAACGAGGCAGTCTTCCCAGCGACAGCGAGTGGAAGCGACAGCGAGTGGGAGAAGTACAGGAGTGGAAAAGTACAGAGCAGTTTCGAAGCAGTTGGAAAGCAGGTTGACAGCTGCAGAAGAAACTAAACTTCAAAAAAAAAAAAAAAAAAACCTCAACATGGTCTTCAAGCCAGTAATCTGTGACACCTACTTGATGTGGGAAATCCGAGAAAACCCAGCGGAGCTAAACCAAGTGTGCGTAAAGTGCCGCACGATCCAGGATTTGCATAAACTAGTAGGTATGCTAGAAATGGAGCTGGAAGAAGTGAGACAGCAACAGGATCTTGAGGAACTGGCACACCCACAATTCATGGAAGTCTGCATCACCCCTAACAGACTGAAAGCCACCAGGGAGATAGAAGGTCAGAACAGCTGGGTTCAGGTAGGCAGAAGCAGGGAAAAAAAGAAACTTCGTCAAACACAACCACCAGAAATCAAAACAACCAACAGATTTGAGTCACTTCAGAATTTTGATGAGCAGAACCAACAACAAGAGAATGAAAGGAACAACATCCAGGACCCTATTGACAGTGGTGACCAGACAGCAAAAAGAAGGGAGGTCATGATTGTTGGGGACTCCATATTGAGAAACACAGCAAGTTCAGTTCGCAGTTTGGACCCCCTTACTACAACAGTGTGCTGCCTTCCGGGAGCCTCGGTCAAGCACATCACTGAGAACGTGGACAGGCTCCTAGAACGAACAGGAGACGACCCGGTAGTAGTCGTCCACATCGGTACAAACAACATTGGAAGAGACAGACCAAAATCCCTGCAAAACAAATTCAGAGAGCTAGGAAGGAAATTAAAAGAGAAAACCAAAACTGTGGTATTTTCTGGTATACTACCCGCACCTTGCAAAGGACCATATGGACAGCTGGAAATAATTAATCAAAACGAATGGCTGAAGACGTGGTGCACACGGGAAGGCTTCACCTATCTTGATCATTGGACCACATTCTACAACGAGGACTATCTGTATAGACGGGATGGACTGCATTTAAATAACAAGGGAACCAGTCTACTTGGAGAAAAGATCCTCGAGCAGGTTCGGAAGCATTTAAACTAGAAAGGAAGGGGGGAGAAATCAACAAAAAAACAGAAGGGAGACCGCATCAAAACAAGAACAACAACTCAGGTAAGACAACCATTAAATGTATTTATCTAAATGCTAGAAGTATCAGAAACAAAATTCTAGAACTTGAAGCTACTGCACTAACAGGTAACTATGATGTGATAGGTGTTACTGAAACTTGGTTGTCTGAGAGTGATGGGGACGAATATAATATTTGTGGGTATACACTGTATAGGAAAGACAGGCAGGACAGAAGAGGAGGAGGGGTAGCGCTATACATAAGAAACAGTCTTGAAGCCCAGGTGTTAAACCTGGACAAAGAAAATAAAACCGAATCAATATGGGTCAGAATAACAGACAAAAATTCAAAAGGCATAATAATAGGAGCATGCTATAGACCGCCAGATTCAGACGGTGAGCACAATAATCTGTTATACAATGACATTAGAAATGTGTGTAGCAAAGGAGAAGCCATACTAATGGGGGATTTCAACTTCCCCCAAATAAAATGGGAAAACCCGGTGGGTAGCGCGAAGGATGAAATAGAAATGGTGGAAATGACAAATGACTGCTTCCTAACACAATTTGTGAAGGCACCCACTAGAGGGGAGGCATGCCTTGATTTAGTCTTTTCAAATAACGAAGATAGAATAACTAAAACAGAGGTCAGAGAACCACTGGCAAACTCAGACCACAACATGGTCTCATTTGAAGTGTTTTTTAAATCCCCAAAAGAAATGACTAAAGCTAAGGTTTACAATTTTAGAAAAGCAAACTATGAAGGTATGAAACAGAGACTAACAGAAGTAGATTGGAGTAAAATAGAGAAAACACCCACAGAAGAAGGATGGTTATTCTTCAAAAATGTAGTACTAGAGGCGCAAAACAATTATATCCCTAAAGTAGACAAATCTAAATGTAAAACTAAATTGCCAAAATGGTTTAATAGATCAATTAAAAAAAAATATTCAGCGAAAAAAGGCACTTTACAGAGCATTAAAAAAGGACCAAAAAGAAAGTACGCAGAAAGAGTACACAGAACTGCAAACGCAAGTCAAAAAGGAAGTTAGAAAGGCCAAGAGAGAAATAGAAATAAACATTGCTAAGGGAGCTAAAACCAATTCCAAAATGTTTTTCCAATATTACAACAGCAAGAGAACATTCAAAGAGGAGATTAAATGTTTAAGAGATACAAATGGCAAAATCGTAGAGGAAGAAAAAAAAATAGCAAATATGTTAAATGATTACTTTTCACAAGTTTTTACAAAGGAAGATACTGACAACATGCCCCACATGTCATCCAGTTCCTATCCAGTTTTAAATAACTTTAGCATAACTGAGGCAGAAGTGTTAAAGGGACTAGGAGCTCTTAAAATAAACAAATCCCCTGGGCCGGATGAGATCCTCCCAGTAGTACTCAAAGAAATGAAAGAAGTAATTTACAAACCGCTAACCAAGATCATGCAGCAGTCTCTTGACACAGGGGTGGTACCGACAGACTGGAAAATTGCAAACGTAATACCGATCCACAAAAAGGGAAACAAAACTGAACCAGGTAACTACAGACCAGTAAGCCTGACTTCTATTATATGCAAACTTATGGAAACTATAATAAGATCCAAAATGGAAAATTACCTATATGGTAACAGGGTACTGGGAGACAGTCAACATGGTTTTAGGAAAGGGAGATCGTGCCTAACTAACTTGCTTGATTTTTTTGAGGATGCAACATCGATAATGGATAATTGCAAAGCATATGACATGGTTTATTTAGATTTCCAGAAAGCTTTTGACAAAGTCCCGCACAAAAGATTAATTCTCAAACTGAACGCAGTTGGGATTCAAGGAAACACATGTACATGGATTAGGGAATGGTTAACATGTAGAAAACAGAAAGTACTGATTAGAGGAAAAACCTCAGAATGGAGTGTGGTAACCAGCGGTGTACCACAGGGATCAGTATTAGGTCCTCTGCTATTCCTAATCTACATTAATGATTTAGATTCTGGTATAGTAAGCAAACTTGTTAAATTTGCAGACGACACAAAAGTAGGAGGAGTGGCAAACACTGTTGCAGCAGCAAAGGTCATTCAAAATGATCTAGACAAGATTCAGAACTGGGCAGACACATGGCAAATGACATTTAATAGAGAAAAGTGTAAGGTACTGCACGCAGGAAATAAAAATGTACATTATAAATATCATATGGGAGATATTGAAATTGGAGAAGGAATCTATGAAAAAGACCTAGGAGTTTTTGTTGACTCAGAAATGTCTTCATCTAGACAATGTGGGGAAGCTATAAAAAAGGCTAACAAGATGCTCGGATACATTGTGAAAAGTGTTGAATTTAAATCAAGGGAAGTAATGTTAAAACTGTACAATGCACTAGTAAGACCTCATCTTGAATATTGTGTTCAGTTCTGGTCACCTCGCTATAAAAAAGATATTGCTGCTCTAGAAAGAGTGCAAAGAAGAGCGACCAGAATTATTCCGGGCTTAAAAAGGCATGTCATATGCAGACAGGCTAAAAAAATTGAATCTGTTCAGTCTTGAACAAAGAAGACTATGTGGCGACCTAATTCAAGCATTCAAAATTCTAAAAGGTATTGACAGTGTCGACCCAAGGGACTTTTTCAGCCTGAAAAAAGAAACAAGGACCAGGGGTCACAAATGGAGTTTAGAAAAAGGGGCATTCAGAACAGAAGATAGGAGACACTTTTTTACACAGAGAATTGTGAGGGTCTGGAATCAACTCCCCAGTAATGTTGTTGAAGCTGACACCCTGGGATCCTTCAAGAAGCTGCTTGATGAGATTTTGGGATCAATAAGCTACTAACAACCAAACGAGCAAGATGGGCCGAATGGCCTCCTCTCGTTTGTAAACTTTCTTATGTTCTTATGTTCTTACACACAATAAATGAACATTGGCGTTTTGAACATGCTGAAACTTGTGTTGAGCTCGTGCACCTTCTGGTCCACGCAAATCTAGGCAGAAGCGTGGTCTACGACTCATTAGTAATTCCGCTGGTGACAGGTGTTGTTTAGGGGTGTGATTATGTGATGGAGCAAGAACCGGGACAGCTTGATGTCAATTGTCCCCTCCTTCATCTTCTTTAACCCCTCCTTCACTGTCTGAACTGCTCTCTCCACTAGTCCATTCAATACAGGGTGTTAAGGTGATGGAGGCGCATGATGTGTGGTGCACTCTTTTACCTTCTTCTCCAGAGCTTGGTCCGTGCAAGGTCACCAAACCATACTTCTGGCTGGGCTCTTCATGTGGGAGATACCTGGAACGTGCTTCATGAAGCTCTTCAATGACTTTCTCCCTGCTTAACGGTGATACAATGACTCTGCTTCCCCAAAGTAGACAGTCATCGTGGATACTTAACTCAGTCTTCCTGTGCATTGTCTCCACTCATTTACCATATCTCATACTTATAAGTAAGTAAGTAACAATGCCCACCTTTGAATTCTCCCTGAAGCCATCGGTGGAATCAACTTGTTTTCACTGAACAGGCTCATCAAGGGCTGAGAAGATCATGAAATGATGTCTAAACAGGTACTGGTGGAACTTCTTCACACCAAAGACAGTGGCCCGGACTTCTTTATCCAGCTGAGAATAGTTGTTTTTGGTAGGAGCTATCGTATGTGATGCAAAGCTTATAGGTTTTTCGACACCATCAGGCCTGGTGTGAGACAATACTGCTCCAACTCCATAGGGTGGGCAAGGATCAATGGTTTCTCAGTGACAAAATGCACCAGCAACAGTAATGTTTGTAGGAGCTTCTTTGCTAACTTGAATGTTTTCTCTTGCCCTGGCGTCCAATGCCAGGACACCTGCTTCTGCAGCAAATGATGTAATGGTGCCAGTATGGTAGAGAGGTTTGGCAAGAAACAGTGGTAGTAGTTAACCATTCCTAGGAAAGATTTCAACTCAGTGTTATTGTTGGGCTTCTGAGCTTCT
Organism: Polyodon spathula; assembly: GCF_017654505.1. Taxonomy (NCBI): domain Eukaryota; kingdom Metazoa; phylum Chordata; class Actinopteri; order Acipenseriformes; family Polyodontidae; genus Polyodon; species Polyodon spathula. The sequence continues at coordinate 18,931,152 of NC_054556.1, forward strand.
GCAATGCAGCAAACTTTGTCTTTTGAAGGGTATGCCATCTGCATCAATCTTGTGTCCCACATATTGCATTGCTGGAGCTAGGAAGGTGCACTTCTGCTTCTTTACTTTCAATCCTGCCTCTACCAGTCTTCTCAATATTTCTTCCAAAACTTGTATGTGTGCCAGCTGGTCAGGGCTTGTAATAAGAATACATTGTTTTTAAATTTGAGCTCTGCATCATTCACAGCAATATTTTCTCTACTAATGACACTCAAATTCATCACAATCTCTTACCTTTAGGCTCACTACCTGGAAGCATATTTTAATAGTACTGAGATCAAACTTTAAAAAAATAAGTCAAGGATGTAATGAAAAACAGAGGCTATATAAGAATTTGGAACATGAATAATACATGGGTAAGAAAATTGTTAAATTTTGTACACCGCATTCTAGCAGACAGCATGTTAAGTGCCTATTAAACTATGAAAAAAATACCATGTGCTACGACTCAGGAAAAAGATAATTGAACAAGTAGCATTGGAGACAAGAGATAAATCTCCAAAATGAAAACTTTTTTCTTCATTTTTTCAATTGTTTCTTTTCAGCAATACAGCCCAGTATCATTGTGACTCTAAAATGAAAAATCACCCCATTCTCTTATCTGTTCAAAACAATGATTAATAGATCAGTCTGCTCAGCTAATATCTAAAACACGCTCCTCCTTAAGTTCAACACTAATGAGTGGGATCACAATGCACACATTGAAAAGAGACTCCATTCATCTCCTTCCCCTTTCTCTCACCCCTTAAAGAAAAGGCTGATCCAGTTTTTAAATACCCCTAGCAGAACCGTTAGCAGACCACTGGCACCCTCTCTCAGGCCCCCCATGAAGTTGCATGATTGTTGCTGCATAGTTGCACACAGATCTTACACAGGTCTAGGTCTACTAGATCACAGGTCTCATTAGCACAGACATTTCCGTACTGTGCAGAAGATGGAATTTTAAAATGCTACTTACATTGTTTAATTTGGGTTCAAACACTTAAAAGTTCAACTTTAACAGAATAATTATTCTGTTGAAGTGGGAGGGGAGGGGGGGCTGGATACAAAACAAAAGTGACGTTTCTCTGCAAATCAACTCAGTATACCAGTAATTAAGAGCAAATTGGATACAAATTGAAACACAGATACTCAGTTCAGCCCCCCAAAAACCTATGTTACTGTGATGAACAGTGTAGTGTGTCTGCATGCTCGAGGTTCAAATGGGTTCTTCCTTACAGTCAGCACGTTGCTGACCACGACTGATGAAGGGTTAAATTCTTATTATTCCTAATATTCTTAAACTCTCTCATGTTATTCTCAGACTTTCTCCCTAGAATTTTGCCGTTGGCATAGTAACGGCCTTCAGTGAATCTTTCTATGATGTTCTCCGCAGCATGGGCCTCTTTCTTTCTGGAATGTCTGGGTCTCTTGAAGGTGGCATCTTTATCATCTGTCTATCACCTGTTACTGTCTTGCTGTTTTGCCCCTGGGAGGAGCACCATTGTAACTTGTAGTTTATTGGCTTGTGTGCTCATGTTGTCTTGCTGCTAGAACCTATCCAGGGGCACGGGAACTCCCACCCCATCGCTTCACTCCTCCTATGGGGCCTAGTAAAAATACTTATGTCTTTCACTTTTTCTTCAGTCTATCGAGCCTAGCAAGCAGATGTAGCCTCCATACTGCAGTGTGTAATAAAGAAAGATCAATCTGCTTGAATATACACAAAGACGATCTCCGAGTTTTATTCCTTCATCTGACAATCTCAATATGCATCATTGTTAACAGAGTGCTAACCAGAGCTTTCAAAGCCATACTTCTTATTAACAGCCTGAATCCCATTTTTACTGTAAACAGATTTTCCAAGTACCATGATTATCCATATTTTCTCACTAAATCGAATGGGCTTCTGTCAGATTATATCAATGTTATTTGGTTGTAACTTGCCTTGTTCACAAGCAGGCCTCAAAGCCACCTGCTGTGCTGCATTACCTCCTCAGTGCAGACACAGCTAATTTGGGGCTTATTTCAGGACATTTCTGCATAACCTTTAGATTGAATCCAAGTTAATTTGAGAAAAACAAAGTCCCATCTTATCTACAGAATGTGGCTTCTGCTGATATTGTGCCAGAGAGCAGGCCTCATCTGGATTATTCTGCAGCCTTAAGCATTGGGCCTCTGTATTACTGCCTGTGTGTTTGTGTCTCAAAAATGGCCTCACAGGACACAAGCAGGGTGCATTTTTGGGCGTGTCTCTTAGCTGGCTGTAGTGTTAAAATTAACATTGTTTTTCCCTTGGCTAATCAGTTGTTCTAGCGACTGACCTGCTTGGATTGTGTTTTGCTGTTTGCACTCAGAAGGAAGAAACTAGTTATTTTGGTAAGAGGTGAATTTAGATAGCATGTAAACTGGACCAGCTCTAGACCTGCAGGACAGTATAAATTGATAGTGTTTTAGAATGCCAGCCGTTCTAAGCGCCAGCCGTCGAAGGGCCATACGTCCATTGACGTGCATTGAAACTATTGTATTGCTTAAGTATTGTTTTGTGCAGTTTAGTATAATAGACAGCTAGCCTATTTGTATGCCAGCACGAAACGGCAGCCAACCAAACAGCCTCTTTACCAAAGAGCCGGAAAACTAGCTGTGGGAGTCCAGGGAGGACAGACCTGCGAGGAGAGGCTAGTGGAGAAAATACGAACCTAGCAGCGCTCTGGAAGATGCCCCCCACCGCTCCTGCTCCCACTACTACTGTACCTATCTGTTTCACCTGTTCTGCTATGTCTGACCTCTGTCCTCTCTCCACCGCTGGTCCCCTAACCCCTCTAACCTCATCCTTCTGCCTCTCCTCCCTCCCGCACTCTTTCTGGTGCCCTCCGGGATGCTGTTAGGTTCTTTGGGTTAATGTAACATTACTTTGATGTCAGCTGTGTCATGTATACTTTACCAATGCATGCACTAGCCGTGTGTAACATTATACATCAAAAGGGGGGTTGTAAGGAGAACTGTGAGTCAGGATGCTAAAGTGTTGAAGAACACATCTGTGTTAGTCTTCTCAGTGCTGATTAACATAAAGGTTTTATAACAGGGTACAATATACAAAAAAATAAGCATGATCTCTTATAAAACCCACTGACTGTCTCTCTGGCCATGTGGACTCCTGATTTGATCTGGTTGGGAATCTTGTGAGATTTTGTAGCTAAGCTGATTTACTGGAGCCAGGTTTAAAGTACATATGTACAAAATAACTGCAGCGGCTAGTCTGAGGTTTATTTTATAGCGAACTATTTAAAAAAAATGCCAAAACCAGTAAGTCTATAAATCATCTTTCTAACAATGTGATTTGTTACACACCTATGTGTGTGATTTGATTTGACAGCACTGTTTCTGAAACTGACAACACATACAGTCATGAATTTTGATTTCCCATCCAAATCTATATGATATCCCTTATATATATATATATATATATATATATATATATATATATATATATATATATATATATATTATAATACAATTTGATGTGTGCATTTGTAGCTAACAAAATAATTCTAAATAGTGCTGTTTTTTTCTCACAAAGTCTAATTCACAGTTTTGTCCCTCTTATTTACTGCAACAAGACTCGGGTATGATGCTAACCACAGCCATTACCTTACACAGTCAAGATCTTCATAGTATCTGTACTGATGCCAGAATACGAATCACATCCATCAATAAAAGAAACTGGGAGGTCATTGATAAAGTCTACAGGGATTTCTCTTCTCAGCATTTGTTTTGTTGCTTTTATATTGATTAAACCAGCCCAGATATATGAAAGAGATTGCTCTGTTTCAAATGGTGTTGTTTTACATTATTTATATGATCATTTGTGCTTTCATTTTAACTTTAGGCAGCTATGGATTTCTGTAAATGTAAGATGTATTTGTCGTGCTCTCCCTTCTACAAATGAGGACGCATTGGTTTCTATTCTGAAGCGATGACAAAGTGGTCTCTTAGATATGAGATTTCAGCAGTATTGCAGGGCACCTTTGCAATATTACTGCCACACACAAGTTTGTATGTCTTGCAAAATGTTATACTAGAATTGGGGGGGGGGGGGGGGGGGGGGGGGAGGGGAGGGAGGTGGGGGGGGGGGGGGTGGGGTGGGAGGAGGGGGGGGGGGGGGGGGGCGGGGGGGGGGGAGGGAGGGGGGGGAGAATTGATATCTTAAAAATCCTAAAAGGATTGACATATTTAATCCTAACCAATATTTTAAGTGCAGTACAGAAACTAGGACCAGAGGACCGAGCTGGAGATTCTTTTCAACTCCTCAAACATTTGAACTGACCCTGACTGAGTGCTACAACTGGTTGCTAGGGCGACCGCCTCCTCCCTGTTTCTGCTAACAGTCTATTGATCAGCCTTGTGGCTATGTGTAACTGTACTTTCACTTTGTGCCAAAAGATATCCTTGAAATATGACATGCTGCAATTATGTGCCCAGTTACTGCAGATAACAGCAGATATTACTACAGGTATGTATACAGTTTACAAAGATGTTGCCAAGTTGTAACTTGTTAATGTTATTTTCATTACACCACATAGATGCAAGGCTTTATAAAATATAGTGATAATATAGTTTTGTTGTACACTAAAAATATACAAGTTTTTATTTTTAGCATAAGGACGAAAACAAATATAATATCATTTTTGGTGCAATACAATCTTATAGGCATCCGTATTCACGTTTTTTGTAATTGTTAGTATTTGAAATTGTTCTTATCCATTTATCTTACTATGTGCTCTTCATGGAATTTACTATTACAAGCAAATATTTTTACTATAAGATGAACTGCTCTTAGACAAATTCGCTCTTACATGTAATTATTTACTGTATTCTGTATTTTGCTCTTATTTGAATTTGATCTTATTTTCTACTGGTTTTATTGTACTTTATAACTGCTCTTATCTGTAATGTGATACTTTGTATTGTATTATTATGTAGCAACTGTAAATGGATAAGGGCATCTGCTAAGAAATTAATAATAATAATATAATAATAACTTAATAATAATAATAATAACTAGAACTGCCAGGCAGTTTTACGACTCCCAAGCCCCAATATCAGTACTCATCTAAGTAATTTTAGTTCTCAATGTGCCAAGTTTAAAATCAGCAACTTCAATTGTTCCACAGAAGAATATTTTGAAAGTTGTTTTTTTAAAAAATATGTCAGGCAGACATTTTGTTTAATGCGAGATTCTTAAAAGTCAGTTGTATTGCTACAGCGTCAAAGATGATGCTTATGAAGTTTCGAGTTAGTCAAGTAAACCGTTTGTCAGCTGAGGCAGTTTGAAATTTCAGATGTAAGCGTACACCTGGTGGCCATCTTGTTTTATAAAACATAACCATTTTGACGTATTTGTATTTCATTGTTACTGAGGCCGTTTCCCAGGAAGAAGATTTCAAGGTGTCTAAAAAAATGCGTCAAACGGACATTTTCATTTCCTGTCAACAACAATTTTTTAAAAGTCAGTTGTATTGATACAGTTTTATCAAAAAATGCATCACGTCGCCAATTGCAAGGACGCAGCAGTAAAAAAATTTCAGCATCTGACAGTCAATGTATCCAGCTTGTTACCTGCCAAGTCACAACCTGATCAGTCACACAGCTTCAAAGCAGCAGCAGTTTAAAGTTTTGGGAAGAAAAAAATAAATTATAATTAAAAAAAAAAAAAAAAAAAAAACTTTAACAATACCAATAGGCTTCCCAGCCTTTGACTTGGAAGCCTAATAATATAACACAGGTCACTGGTTCACAGCCTCATGCCAATGATTTGCACTTTGTGTGGTAAAGTGACGGGCAGTCAAGGCTGGTCAGCGGCAGGAATAACGGACTCAGAGGCAGTAACAACAGTTCAACGCCTAGCACACTTTTATTATTTACAAAAACAAACAAAACAAGGGAACAAAACAAAAAGTTTCAACCAAAACACTTTTAATTACACACAGCACCCATGCACAGCTCCCCTGTCCTGTTATTAGCAACTTTCTAGGGAATGCTTTGCGGCAGCAGATTTTCTTTGCAGTTCAACCGCTGACGAATATGTAATTATGGGTGTTCCAGCATAAATTCACAAAAATGGGATGAAGTGCAAATCAGGGTTCTCAAATATTATAATGAGATGTACAAAAGCGTCCGGCAATTGCGACACTTACAATTGCATCAATTTGTTAAGAACATTTGAAAGCATGTTTTAAACAGTCACTAGGTATTCATTTGCTTTTACTACTGTACTGTATACTGTATAAGCCTACTGTACAGATTTATACTTTTACATAATGTAATATGTAGCCTACCCAAAACACATCAGTGTTATTTCAGCACAATGATTTAAAACACATTGAGCACTATAAATGAATGTGTGTGCAATTTTATTCTATTGTCTTTAAACCCGACACTTCCTTATGTCAAACAAAAATGTCTGGTTTAATGGGGTACTATTGTGTGATTATGAAAAGCTTTTAAGGGTGAAGGTGGGGGCCCTCTGATGGGATTAAACTACCTTTCATGTGTTATATATATATTAAAATTGGTAAAATGAAGACAGAACACAATGCATTGTACAGATGACGTTTACATTTAACAAAAATAATTTGGTTTTGATTCTTGTACCCTTGCATGTATAGACGTTAACCTTTGGGCTCCCTCTGCTGCAGCAAACCACAGCTCAACTCCCACTATTTATGTTGCATGACTCTTGCAATGCTAGAGATCCTGCTAAGAAGATGAAACAAATATTTAAATTAATACAGTGCGGCTCTTTTTATTAACATATTTTCTGTACATTGAGTTGCACTGGCCCATCTTAGTACATTTACCCCTAAATGTCTCATTTGTTTTGCATAATATAACCCTAATCATAACCTTAAGCCTAACCCTAACCCTAGCTCTAAACCAAAACCTAACCATGACCAACATATGCATTGACAAATAGGAAGTGTGGCTGGCTGAGTTGGAAGGTCACGTTGTCACATGACCTGAATGGAACGAGGCTGTTGGTTCAGTTCCAGCACTTTTCTCCAGACAAGGCAAGCAATTTCAAAGCCAGTCCTTCTAAATGTTTCCCACAGTAAAAGTATGGCAAACTGTAGCAAAGCCTAGATAGGTTTGCTAAAGCGTAATAACAAATATAAATATATATAGCAAACCATGGTCAACTCTGGTCAATGCTAGTATAATCATGGGAAAATCATGCACATTTACTGTGGTAAACTCTTTTAAAAGAGGAAATGCTTTGTTTGCTGGCCTTCCTGACTCTAAACTGTGTCGGCTACAGGTGGTTCACAATGCTGCAGCCAGAGTACTGCCTCGCACTCTCCATTCACAACACATTACTGCAGATCTAAAATCACTATATTGGCTCCCTGTTAAGTTCCAGATTGATTTTATAATGCTCCTTACTACTTGTAAGGCACTTCATGATTTAGTGCTTCATATTTGCATAACTGTTAGTACCTTATGCCCCTAGTCATACCCTGAGATCAGCATATGTTAGCCGGCTGAAATCAGGAGTGGCAGGGGCCCCTGCCTTTGGAACACTGTTCCAAATCATATCAGGAATGCTGGCACAGCTGACATTTTTAAATCAATTTTAAAAACATATCTGTCTGAGTTTGCTTATTTTTGAGCTGGGTTGCTTGGCTGTTGGCTTCCTTTTTATTTTATTGTAAAGCCCCTGGGATGCTTGCATGAATAGCGCTGTATAAAAACAAGTTGTATTGTAGTGTATAGATTTAGACAACACTGGTAATAACTAAATATTGGAGCAACAGAGCTCAAAGAAACATTGCAAATAAAATGAAAAGGAAACTGTAAAAAAAAGAAAAAATGATTAAAATGGCACTTGAAGCTACTTTAAGAAAACTTCAATGCTTTAACACAAAACTTCCCATTAACACAAAACATTTCCAGATTCATCCAGATTCCAGTTGTCACATACCCAGGGGTGAAATTCTGCCAGTACTCACTTATTACACACCCAAGACTTATTTTGATGCCAGTACCCGGCTGTGCATATGAGTACCTGCACTTTATTGTTGAGAATTTCCACCCTGTATATTATTTATTTAATCAGAAGCTATCATTCATGCAGGGATTTTATTGTGGCAGTCACTCGAGCTGTAAAGCCCTGTCTTTGTTCCCTAGTTTGATGGTTGATTTGCACACCAGCAAATCTATTTATCTCTTCAATTAGGAAAATTACTGTTTCTAGGCTGAGAGGATGTCATTCAGTGATTATTCCAGACACAGTCCTGAAACAGAAAACTGGAGTGAGAGAGAGATGGTGAGAGAGAGAGAGAGAGAGTGAGAGAGAGAGAGCTATACATACATTCTCAAGGCAGATATACATAGAGCTCTGTTGTAGGTAATAGCGTAGGGGACTATGCTATTACAGACATGGACCCAGAATCTATAATGCATTTATAGTCCGGCAACACCCCCTCCCCTCCCCCCCCCCCCCCCCAAAGTCTGGTGACGGTTTGTCATAGGACATAGATTTTGTAGTTTGTTTTAGTAAGATCATTTCTAATGGGGGGGGGGGTTTATACAATCTTAAAGTTGGTCGAAAGAAATGGATACAAAGCAGTGCTGAGGAATTCAAAAATACTAAAGAATTAAGAAAACCAGAAACACAGAGAGCCAACAATACAGAACTAAGACTCAGCTACTGCAAGGCTCTAAAAGATTACAAATATCTTCTCAACAAGAAAAGAGAAGAACATGTGTCCAAACAATTAAACAAAAATTCATAGAGCAAAATTATTTTTGGGAACTATGGAACAAATGAAACACATCCAAAACGAATTGAGTTGGCAATTAAAAATGGTAACATTGGAAAAATTATTTTAATAAACTTTGCCAAAAATTGGACGAAAACAAAATAAATCTGGACCAAAATTCATTATTAAATAAACTAAATTAATTGGAAACCATATAACCCAATAACAGGACCAGAACTAAAAGAAAAGCTCCCAGCCCTCAAACCCAGGAAAGCCTACGGGCCCGACAGCATCACCAATGAGATGTTGAAACACAGCAACCTCAGGATGCAGGAGGCCCTGCTCAAAGTATTCAACCTCATCGTAGCGGCAGGCTGTTTCCCTGACATTTGGAACCAAGGGCTAATAACACCAATCCATAAAGGTGGGGAAAAATTCAACCCCAATAATTACTGAGGCATCTGTGTAAGCAGTAACCTGGAGAAGGTGTTCTGCAGTATCATTAACGCTCGGATACTGGCCTTCCTTACCGAACACAATGTCTTGAGTAAGAGTCAAATTGGATTTTTACCAAATTACCGCACCTCTGACCATGTTTACACCCTCCACACCCTAATAAATAAACATGTCCACCAAAAGAATAAAGGGAAAATCTTTGCTTGTTTTATAGACTTCAAAAAAGCATTTGATTCAATTTGGCATCCAGGTCTATTCCTTAGAATTCTTGAGCGCGGTGTAGGTGGTAAAGTCTATGGCATCATTAAGTCAATGTAAACAGAGAACAAGTATGGTGTGAAAATTGGAAACCAAAGAACAGGGTTTTTCACCCAAGGGCATGGAGTGAGACAGGGCTGCAATCTGAGCCCAACGCTGTTCAACATCTACATCAATGAGTTGGCTGCAGTGTTGGAGCAGTCTGCAGCCCCTGGCCTCACTTTACATGATAAAGAAATTTAACTCCTGCTCTACGCAGATGACCTGGTCCTGCTGTCACCCACTGAACAGGGGCTGCATCAGAGCCTGGCACTGCTAGAGCAGTACTGTCAGAAATGGGCACTGACAGTAAACCTGGACAAGACCAGAGTTATGGTATTCCAGAAGAAAGCCAGATCTCAGCATACCACTTCACCCTGGGAAACAACACCCTTGAGCACAGCACCAGTTACAATTACCTGGGTCAAAAAATCAGTGAGTCTGGGAACTTCAACCTGGCTATAAATGTAAGGAGATAAAGCATGCAGGGCTTTTATGCAATAAAGAATCGGCTATACAAAATAAAACCACCAACAAAAATTTGGCTAAAAATTTTTGACAGCATAATAAAGCCAATCCTTCTGTATGGTAGTGAAGTCTGGGGTCCCCTTATGAACCCCAATTATAAAAAATGGGATCAAAGCCTGTGACAGAAATATAATGAGTTCTGGTGATAAATCTCCCTCCCGACCTGTGAGGGCACTAAAGAACAGGAGGAGAAGTAGATTGGAGTAAAATAGAGAAAACACCCACAGAAGAAGGATGGTTATTCTTCAAAAATGTAGTACTAGAGGCACAAAACAATTATATCCCTAAAGTAGACAAATCTAAATGTAAAACTAAATGGCCAAAATGGTTTAATAGATCAATTAAAAAAAATATTCAGCGAAAAAAGGCACTTTACAGAGCATTAAAAAAGGACCAAAAAGAAAGTACGCAGAAAGAGTACACAGAACTGCAAACGCAAGTCAAAAAGGAAGTTAGAAAGGCCAAGAGAGAAATAGAAATAAACATTGCTAAGGGAGCTAAAACCAATTCCAAAATGTTTTTCCAATATTACAACAGCAAGAGAACATTCAAAGAGGAGATTAAATGTTTAAGAGATACAAATGGCAAAATCGTAGATGAAGAAAAAAAAATAGCAAATATGTTAAATGATTACTTTTCACAAGTTTTTACAAAGGAAGATACTAACAACATGCCCCACATGTCATCCAGTTCCTGTCCAGTTTTAAATAACTTTAGCCTAACTGAGGCAGAAGTGTTAAAGGGACTAGGAGCTCTTAAAATAAACAAATCCCCTGGGCCGGATGAGATCCTCCCAGTAGTACTCAAAGAAATGAAAGAAGTAATTTACAAACCGCTAACCAAGATCATGCAGCAGTCTCTTGACACAGGGGTGGTACCGACAGACTGGAAAATTGCAAACGTAATACCGATCCACAAAAAGGGAAACAAAACTGAACCAGGTAACTACAGACCAGTAAGCCTGACTTCTATTATATGCAAACTTATGGAAACTATAATAAGATCCAAAATGGAAAATTACCTATATGGTAACAGGGTACTGGGAGACAGTCAACATGGTTTTAGGAAAGGGAGATCGTGTCTAACTAACTTGCTTGATTTTTTTGAGGATGCAACATCCATAATGGATAATTGCAAAGCATATGACATGGTTTATTTAGATTTCCAGAAAGCTTTTGACAAAGTCCCGCACAAAAGATTAATTCTCAAACTGAACACAGTTGGGATTCAAGGAAACACATGTACATGGATTAGGGAGTGGTTAACATGTAGAAAACAGAAAGTACTGATTAGAGGAAAAACCTCAGAATGGAGTGTGGTAACCAGCGGTGTACCACAGGGATCAGTATTAGGTCCTCTGCTATTCCTAATCTACATTAATGATTTAGATTCTGGTATAGTAAGCAAACTTGTTAAATTTGCAGACGACACAAAAGTAGGAGGAGTGGCAAACACTGTTGCAGCAGCAAAGGTCATTCAAAATGATCTAGACAAGATTCAGAACTGGGCAGACACATGGCAAATGACATTTAATAGAGAAAAGTGTAAGGTACTGCACGCAGGAAATAAAAATGTACATTATAAATATCATATGGGAGATATTGAAATTGGAGAAGGAATCTATGAAAAAGACCTAGGAGTTTTTGTTGACTCAGAAATGTCTTCATCTAGACAATGTGGGGAAGCTATAAAAAAGGCTAACAAGATGCTCGGATACATTGTGAAAAGTGTTGAATTTAAATCAAGGGAAGTAATGTTAAAACTGTACAATGCACTAGTAAGACCTCATCTTGAATATTGTGTTCAGTTCTGGTCACCTCGCTATAAAAAAGATATTGCTGCTCTAGAAAGAGTGCAAAGAAGAGCGACCAGAATTATTCCGGGCTTAAAAGGCATGTCATATGCAGACAGGCTAAAAGAATTGAATCTGTTCAGTCTTGAACAAAGAAGACTACGTGGCGACCTAATTCAAGCATTCAAAATTCTAAAAGGTATTGACAGTGTCGACCCAAGGGACTTTTTCAGCCTGAAAAAAGAAACAAGGACCAGGGGTCACAAATGGAGTTTAGAAAAAGGGGCATTCAGAACAGAAGATAGGAGACACTTTTTTACACAGAGAATTGTGAGGGTCTGGAATCAACTCCCCAGTAATGTTGTTGAAGCTGACACCCTGGGATCCTTCAAGAAGCTGCTTGATGAGATTTTGGGATCAATAAGCTACTAACAACCAAACGAGCAAGATGGGCCGAATGGCCTCCTCTCGTTTGTAAACTTTCTTATGTTCTTATGTTCTTAAGTATCTGGAAGGGCTGGCCTGACAGTTCATTTCCGGGACCGGGAAGTGGGTCAGTCTGGAAAGAAGCGAGACTCTGTTGTAAGACCGTATTGACCTGAAAGGTAAACGAGGGGCAGCTGCAAGTAATAAGGTAGCTGCAACCGTTTACCTAGATGTCATGAGGGATTACATATAGGGCCAGGGTAACGCTGATCTTTTCCTTCGTTTGGGTTAACGTTAGGAGAGAAGGACTGAGAGAGGAGCTCTCAGAGAGTATTTGTGAAGAGTGCTATACGTGTTGTGTGTTATTTTCTGTCTGTCTGTAATTGTCTGTCTTTGTCGCACTAATAGAAAGTTAACGCACACCTCTGGAGCTGTCAAAAGGAAAGCACTATCCGGAGCACCACTGCACTGAGCCCGTGCACGTTTTCGATCACCCAGGACTGGTGACCGTGCCGTTGTTTTTGTTCAGGACTGTGCCCTTGTTTTTATTATCCCCGTGCTTTACACATTGTTGTGTATTCCCGGGGATTTATTATTTGATGGTTGCCAGACCTGGAAAAAGAGCAATAAAGCACTTATTCACTAAATCACCATGGTCTATTCATCACTCCTGCACCTCATCACCGCTACACCTGTTCCCCTTACCAGTTACTTTGCCACAAAGCCCCATAGAGAATTTCAATTTGGAATTCTGTAAACACCTCCTGCAGGTTCACAGGAGTGCAGCCAACAGCACCTGCAGCGCTGAATTAGGCCTGTTCCCCTTACTCCACCATACGAAAACGAGCGCTCAACTACTGGGTCCATCTACAGCAGGCTGATCCGCAGTCCTACCACCACACTGCACTGTGGAGCTGCACACAGCCCCCACAAGAGAATCCCCTCCGTAGAATGGTACTGAAGCTCAGCCAACTGAGCCAAATATACATCAGCGAGCTTCAGAACACCACCAACAATGGTGAGAGAGAGAGAGAGAGAGAGAGAGAGAGAGAGAGAGAGAGAGAGAGAGAGAGAATAAACACAAGAATAGAGATCCAGTGGAAAACTGGATTGTCCCACGGTGGCCCCTATTCCCTATTACCAGTAGATACTACAATACTATGACTTTCAAACAGGGCAGCAACGACACTATATATGTATTGAAAACACACACACACACACGCAGAGACAATTAGAAATTAACGTTGTGTGCTTTTGCAGGGGCAAAGTGGCAGAAAATGAACTAAGAACAAGACAACAAACCAAATGGTCAGTATCTGTTTTTAAGATTTGGTTATCTGAAAAGCATTTTCATATTGAATTTGAAAATGTTAGTGCGTCTGTACTGAAGGAGCAACAGTTTTATGCCTCTGTAAGGAATGCAAAAGAAAACTGCAATGTGCAAAGTTACATCTCTATCAGAGCTGACCTAAATAGGCCTTTCAATAATCCTCCTCACATTAGAAACAGACATATCTTCCACAATACTGATTTTATTTCAGCAAATAATGTGTTTTATCCGAAGGGAAAGCATGAATTTATCGCTAAATCTGATCTAGAGAAACTTAAATCCTCTGGCATCTTGAACATCAGTGAACATCAGTATAAAGTCTGGTTCGATATACAATTACACTTTGCCCGTCCTGAAATATCTGCGAGAGCGGCCTGCAAACGCCTTCAAAATCAATACTCATGAAAATGACTTGAGATATGCTACCTATAACGAACCCACAAAAAAAAAACACTGATGTAGCTGAATGAAATAAATCTATGCTTAGAGGTTGTATGTTTGAACCAATGTGCCCAATGCAATCTATCATTAAATACCACCCTAATATGCCTCCCTACCTTTAGCCAAAGCCTTTCTCTCCTGAAAATGCTGCCACACAATCTATTTGGTATATTTACAAACCACTGGGAAAAAACACATGTGGCAATTAATGGATACCATCAGTGAAAAAAGCCAATCCGACCAAAAGGTACACAAATCACTGAGAGAAACAGCCGTTCAACCTCTATCTGACACTGGTCTGGAGGCAAGTGAAATCACCTGTAACAGAACACCTTAATGGAAGCTCTTCACGGCTATTGGACAGCAAATGTTCAGCAAAAACAGAATTGGTCTACAATATCATACTCTGCTGGATCCTCCAAACAAGACACAAAACCAACCAATCAAGCAGTGAATCCTGTTCCTGTCACTATTACACCAGCCAATCCACTCCCTGTTAGCTGAAATGTCTCGATTTTAAATAGGGGTTTAAAACCCTAACAGGTTAATACAAAATAATAATCAATTTACTAAATAAAAACTCATTGTTTTTCTCTTTGTATGTACAGCTCGTAAACCAGAGTGTAAGCACTAACCAGTCCCCCTGCAACAATCCATACACTTCAGCAACAAATACCACTTAAAACAAAAGTGGTATTTCTTATATCCACCAGGGGCAGAGTGTTGAAGGGGGGCTTTTTAACTCTTGGCAAAATCATAAATGGAGAAATTACTTGTAATATGATATAGTTGCAGACAGTCAGAAACAGTCATATTTAAAGTTCTCCTTATGGAAAAGTTTAAAAATACTCACTGGGATCCAATTTTAAACCCAGTGTACTAACCTGGAGAAACTAGCAAAACCATTAGCAGACCACAGCAATGACAATACAATGGATTTGGAACAAATTTTTTCTTTTTTGCATCGACTAGGCTGAAATTATGGGTACTTCTCCCATTTATTACAAGTAAATAATTAAATAAATAATTGCATAGTGTGTATAGTTAAGCCACTGGAGGGCTTGGTTTCAGAGTAATAAGCCCTTTAGCGCTGATCCTTCAGACACTTTAGCATATTATCACCCTAACTAACGTTTTAAGATCTGCTGTGATGCTTGTACAAACTGATCCCTTCTGTTCCACACTTTTTCATTCTTTTCACTAAAACAAGAAGAGGGTATTTTCAAATCTGTCACTTGTGGCAGGTCTTATTTTTAAAGCTTTTTACTCCAAAGTGCGCTCCTTTTTTTTCAAATAGTAGACGTATCTGTAAGTCAACGACAGTGCTGCTCCTTTCGAAAGTCTATTCAAGAGAAGTTCTTCGCTGTGTTGAAGCAGGTAAGCAACTCTTATAGTGTGCCACAAAATCCTCAACAACCCACCTCCACTGGGTAAACTCGGACTCTCCATCCTCGCTCTTCCACTTCAGCAGCTAGTTGAGCATACAGAAGTTTCTTCCTCTCATACGCCTCATCCACAGCATCTTCCCATGGCACTGTTAACTCTACCAGATGAGCAAGGCATGCTGATCCAGACTATAAGACAATGTCTGGTCGAAGGTTAGTGGTGGCAATCTCAGGTGGAAAAAAAAGCCGTTGACCAACATCTGCCAGCATCTTTCAGATTCTAGCAGCTTCCAGTTGTCCTGTGCGAGGCTTGGTTTTAACACCTTTTCTTGATGGTTGCTCTCCTGGATGGAGTAATATTGTCTTTTGTGTGTAATGCTTTTTAATGGAACTGGTGGCAACTTATTGGTCAGGTTACGCTTGTCTTCCAATGCTAAGGCCAAACATCACAGCATGGCGCCAAGTAAACCGTCCTTGGCTAAGACCCACCTTACATCCTGTCAAAATGTGCCTTAATGTTGCAGGTGATGAACACAAAGGACATGATGGATCCTCACCCACCCAGAGGTTTAGGTTCTGTGGTGATGGGAGAACATCATATGCTGATCTGATGAGGAAACTGATCATGCTCTGTTCCATTGTCCATAGGTCTTGCCAGCCGATCTTGCATTGTTCCACACTTCACCATCTCATCCATTCTCCCTGCTTGGCCTGGGAAATGGCCTTTACACACCTGATCATCTCCTCCTGCTTTTGCACCTCATTGACTACCAGCTTCCTCTGTTGAGCTTGGGTTGCCTTGTGCCATGTAAGAGGAGCTGAACTGAGACCAAAACCTCCTTTTCCATGTTTAACTTAATAATATCTCCGATTCGAAGGGCAGCCATAGTATCTTCCACAGCTTTCTTTGCAGTCCATTTTCTTCCAGTTTTCAACACAGGTACTGCCTCCCTTACGCGTTTGTCACGTGAATCTACTAATGTCATTTCCAGTTGGACTTTGGTGCACTTAAACTCAATGAATCTTCACACCCCTGACCATTGTCGCCTTGCTCAGGCTGCAAACACAAACCTGGAGTTCCATGTCTTTGCTAGCTGCAGATCTTGAACTAGTCTTTTGTGAAGTACTCTCTATTCTCGTATCCGTTTCCATTCCTAAATCGTTAACCATGTTATCCAACGTTGAGTCATCTTCCACCCCCACTCTCGTAGACTCTAGGGGTATTTTTCTCTTTAATGTCTTAGAAGTCTTGGGCGGGTGTCTCCAGCATCCTGTTTACCTTTGAAAACAAAGAGCTGGATACTGCCAACTAGGGTAGCTAACCCTTGCCAGCCCCAATGGGGTCTCTTTCCTCCTGTCAGCTGTCTCTCCATGCTGTCACGAGGTCTTTCCCTTGTTGCCAGCTGCACTATTCATAGCAGTCACTGGATGTATCCAGATCTTCATGATTTCTATTACATGAGAGCAGATGCCGAATTCCATGCCGATTTGAACTCAGCTCTCGCCAAGACAAGCACCAACCGAGATGCAGCTCTGCAGCAAACCACATCTCCATCCACCTGCGTTGTTTTCCATCTGATGATGTAGATATCCTTCTGTAATCTCATTGTAGAATATGAAGATGTGACACAGTGCATATCTCATTGTGAATATGAAAATGGTCCTGGAGGTGAATGAAAAAGGCAGGCACCTGTATATTAGTGTTTTATCTATTAAATCCAATCTTGGTGCTCAAGAGTTTTCAAAAGAATGAAGATACTTTAATACATTAAAAAATGGACTGAAGCTTGCCATAATACAGTATGTGATGTGATCCACAGAGAAATACGCATATGCACTTCCTTCTCACCATCCACAAGCTGGATCACTTTCTATAACAACTCTGTTTAATACCCAGGATTCCACCCGGAGGTACGTTTTAAACCGCCTTGAAGCTGCAGTAGCAATAAAATTAACTTTACAGCACGATTAGTATTATTTGATTCTTATTGTTCTTATTATATATGTTTATTGGAATAAGCTATTCAAGTCATAAATTAGTTAAATGCAAGGATCTGGAAGGCCATTATTGTTATACTAATTTATATGACAACGTGTATATTTGTGTCACGTGGGGTTTCAAATGAAGTATTGTTAAGGTACATGAGTGCCTGCCTACATCCCATTCACTGCTTGTATGCCTGCTTCTAGGAGGCAAACCTTAAGCGTTGTGTGTCTTTGTCTGATGCAATCTAATCCCTCTTGAGAACACACTGTATTACCTTGATTAACACCAGGCTGATCCTTCACACTGCCACACAGCCTTTTGGAGTGCATTAGAGTAACACATTTTAGTTTTCTCCAAAGTAGATAAGTGAAGTGTTTAACCATAGGGTTTAACAGTGGTATGTAGCAGTGTGACAGAGAGCGAATGATTCTTGGTGTTAGATCTCCCTCCTGACCTGCAAGGACGCTGTGTAAAGGGAACAGAGTACCCTAGATTAAAAAGCATGACAGTTTATTCCCAGGGTTAGGTGGAAGTCAGCCATCTAGAAAGGGGGTGGAGCTACGGTACACAAACTCAACATCCCGCACCAAGGGATCATGAGTGAGGGTGTAAATAAGGGATGTAGTTAACTGATCTGTTCCTTTGTAATTGGTTAGAAACCAACGTGTTTATTTTGTCTCGAGTAAAAGCTGTTTGTCATTTAGACTACTAACACAATCCGGAGCTGTAGCTGAAGGCCAGCATCAAACCTGGAAACCTGGACTTCCCTGGTTTCCAGGAGAACTGTATTTGCACCACAAGCATTAATTCACTCACTAAAGTTACATGTGTATGTGTTTTGTGTTACGTGTGGGTGTATAAGGGACCGGACTTTTTGGTTATGGTCAAACCCGGGGATTATAAATAAAGTGATACACGCCGCTGTATCCCTTTACTTCATTATTGTTTACTGTTGTTTGCCATCAGACTTTGGACAAAATACAACTAATCAACACCTTTTCATCTGGATATCGTTGTCTGTCTGTTTCTTCTGCACTGCTGCATTACCTTCACACACTTACCCACTTTGCCACAAGCAGTTATAGACTTTGTCATACACATTGTGTAAGCATAGCAATGTAACAAAATAGAGCGTTGAGAGCCATTGCAGCCCTTTCACAATGGGCCACCATTAACTTGAAGAAACTGTATTGCATTGTGATGAGGAAGCTTTTACATGGTCAGATGAGATTGTGGTCATAAACATTGAACATTGAATTCAACTTCTTAAGTCTTTCAAAAGGACAGTGAAACATCAACCAGAAGCTTATAGGTATGATCCTTCTTAGTAATGCAACGATAATTGCTTAAGACTAGCAAGGCAACGTTAATGCCAAAATATAATACAGCAGAACTGAGTGGGCTACTGGGGTGGATTGCCCCATCCCTTTGTTTATTATTGTATTTGTATTATAATTCATATGTTAATATGACGGTGAAAGCCAGTATTATTTGTATTAAATTATATATATGCTTGTGTGAGGACGGACTAAAGCCGTCCGATATTATTATTTGTTGTGTGAGACCGGCGAAAAGCCATTCTTATAATAAAGCCACATGAATGGGGTTGAAATCCCCATTCATAAAAACCTGGTGCAGAAGGTGACCATCTCCCAAGTTAATTAATTGATTAATTGTTGCTAATAGGTATAAAAGCCTATAGCTGTCTGCGCTCTTAGATGAGGGTTCGGAGTAGAGAACGAGAGTGGAGACAGGAGGGAAAGAACCACAACTATAACAATTGCTAAGCGTGCTTGTTTATACACCACACGATAGTTGTTTGTTATTTGTTTATTTGTTATTTGTTCTTTTATTTTCTATTATTTAATAAAATACTGAGCGTTTCAGTTTCGGCCCACCGTTCATTGTTTTGGTTTCTTATCTGGTCTGACATCACTCCTGCAAAGCCACCCTTTCACAGCTACATCTTTTAGTAAATTGGATTACATTTCTCGAACCCTATTTAAAGTTATATATACATCATGAAATCAATCTAGACATTTTCACCGGGATGCAAGTTTAAAGCAACAGATGTTTAAGTACCCAGCAGCATTCAAAACGCTCTGAGTGGGAATCAAACATGTCCTGCATGTTTGTTAATAATAAGTGTTGATAGATAGTATTGCCAGTCACACAGCCTAGCTTGAGTCTTAACTGATACCTGCTAGCAGTGGAATTATGGATAAAACATTGTCATTCAAATCGTGCATGGATTTCTTACATACAAGAGCACTCATATCAATTAACATGAAAACAATGTATTTAAAAACAACATTTTCATTTGAAATCAAACAGCTGACTGAAGTGTGTTTCCCAGCATTTGAAATGGCTTGGTTTCTATATTCTGATTGACAGACTGAGGCAGTCTGAATGCTAGGCTCCCTGGTGGATCTTAGGGAGGAGGAGGTGAACTTCACAGACTGCACTGTGTGTGCCCAACCTCCTTCACCCTGTTTAAAAGCACTTACTCCAATCAATTATCATTTAGCATGTCTTATTTCAATCAGCTTTGCTTCACAAAGGCTGTGCACTCGAAAATTTAGTACCACTTATCAAATCATAGGTTTGAGCCACAGTAGCACAAATCCATTTTCAGTTTTTAAACTAGAATAATGTATTTGATATCGCCAGGGATTACTGTGCACAGTAAATATGAAGGGCATGACCTATATTTCATTTCAATAGCTTTCATTGAAAATTATTCAAAATGTATTAATCTGTGCATTTGTTCAAAATTGTATTCAAATTAGGGTAACACTAAACATTAAGAGGTAGTGTTGCGCCTGTCACAATGGTGGCAAACCAGTTGCAAACGAGTCGGACATCTAGGGTGAAATGTATTACACAAGCGAAAAGCAGTTAGCAACTTTCAAGGGAATGCTTTGCAGCAGCAGTTTTTCTTTGCGGTTCAACTTTAGATGAATATGTAATTATGGGCGTTCCTGCATAATTTCACAAAAGGTGGGTGGAGTGCAAATCAGAGTTCTCAAATATTATAATGAGATGTACTAAAGCTGCCGGAAATTGCGACACTTACCATTGCAGCAAGAACGAGTGATTTGTAGGATGAGAAGAGGAAGGGTATTTTGCACACGCATTACCCTTTTCGATTTAAATGAAGACCAAATTAAGCACAGGTCCAAGGTCGGCAGCAACTTCATTCTTGAGCTGCTGTCTGATTTAAAAGATGACCTGGCGCCTAACCCCCAGAGAAGCCATGCTGTCCCTGCAGTGATCAAACTATAGTCCACCCTGCATTATCTTACCTCTGGGTTTTTTCAGGGGACAGTGGCAGCTGTTGCAGGCATTTCCCAGTGCGTTGCCAGTTGTGCTCAGTGTCTTTTTGAGGGGAACACCTAAATACCTATTTTTCCCTAAAAGCAGGGTGTACTTACATGCCTTGAAAACACATTTCTATGACATTTCTGGTTTCCTCAGTGTGTTGGGAGCAATAGACTGCACACGTGCCACTAACCCCTCCAGCTCATTCTAAGCATATCTATAGAAATAGAAAAGACACCTATTCTATTAATATACAGGTGGTTTGTAATTGTGCAGAATTAAGCACTGCACCACTGACTAACTTAAATAAAAACAGACAGAATACATTTGACTTATAGGTTACTCATGATAATATGAATTAGTGGTATAATGCGAAATTTGTTGCTGGTCCCTTGAAATTTGTATTAACGAGAACTGACTGTCCTCCTGTAAGTATTAAAACTTGTCAATGTGGCACCATGGTTTATTTTGTGTTAGTTGTCTAGGCTAAAAATAATAATAATTAAAAAAAAGCAAAAATCATTCAGTTTCAATTTAAAATAATCTTTTATTCTCATTGTTCACCAATGCGTACAATGCAGCAGCATGATATTTTGTGTTACCGGTAACCTACAGTCTAAAGTAAAAAGAAAGTGCACTAGGTATTCATTTGATTTTATTACTGTACTGAATACTGTATAGACCTACTGTACAGAGTTATATTTTGACATAATGTAATGTGTAGCCTACCCAAAACACATTAGTGTTATTTCAGCGCAATTAAAATACATTGAGCACTATAGATGTATGTGTGCAATGTATTTTTTTAAGCTTGTCAAATATGTCCGGTTTAGCGAGGGGTTACTGTGTGATTATGAAAAGCTTTTTGCTAGAAACACATTTTTATTTGGGGATGAAAAATCTGATGGGAATAAACTGACTTTTATTATTTATGTCGCATTACTCTTGCAATGCTAGAGATCTCACTAAGATAATACAACTCATATTTAAATTAGTATAGGGTGGCTCTCTTCATTAACATATTTTCTGTTAGTACAGACGAGAAAATGTATACTTTGCAAATTGTCGCAATGAAAATGCAAATTGCGTTATGTTTGTTCTGCGACTGGCCCATCTTAGTACATCTACCCCTAAGTGTCTCTAATTACTGTGTATTTAGGTAGTAGTTACTTCGTAAATACATGTGTACATGTGTTATTATGTACAGTTACAATGTACTTAGTGTGTAAATCTTATGATATATGTAAGTACACTATTGTATCAGAAGAGTTTGGGTTAGGGATAGGGTTAGGGTTATATGGTGAAAAACAAATAATTCACTAATTACATTGTAACGATGCCTAATAACATTTGTTATTTTTGTTTGTTTTTATAGTGTGTCTTCTTTTTTCTGAATGAAGCTGGTTAGTGATGGATCTGGAGTAAATAGCATTGAGAATTTAGCCCATAGTCTATAGAAACACGAACACTTCTGAATTGTTTTTCCTTTTTCATTCATGTTTTCAGTGTCAACTGGGTTACTGAAATATATTCACTAATTGCTGAAAAAAAGCTATAAAAAAATAAATTGCAATTACCATAATGTGTGCGAAATTGGTTTTAATGTAGGATCTACAAACAGCTGTTAATACATATTAGGTAATACTTACTGGAATAATTTTGCTCGCTCTATGTACTTTGTTAAACCCCCACCCTGGCAATGCATTGCATTATCATGACACCAGAACCATCCAGGCATCCACTGTATCAGAACCACAGGTACTGCTGTGTTCGGCTCACCCTTCTGCTTGGGTTTCTTCACCATACTGGAATTATAATTTTATCCAGTTGTATTCTAGTTTTTTTATAAGCGATATACCAAAGAATCTATTATAGCTTCCAACGAGAGCTGCTCTGAAAATCGAATGGGTTGATCAATACAAATGATGACAAACTCCCTTCAGAATATAAAAGATGATGAGCTTTCACTGCAATCTCGGTTATTACAGTGGATAGGGGATGTGGGCCAGTGACACGCTATGGGCTCATGAACATAAAGGCTGTTGTCACTTCATTCATTGATATTTTTAAAGCATATGTTGGACAACATATGCACGAGGGCCAAAACATTTGGAATCTACATTGGTTTGGGGTGCTTGGAGTTGGTATTATTGGGGTATTTGTTGCCTGTTTCACCCCTCTGGGATCAGACTTTACATAGACCCCCTGAAGGTGTGACTCACCCTGCACATTATGTGGCCTTGCCTTTACCAGGTAAGCCACTCAGGAGTGAATGTGAGTATTTACTGATAAAACTAATTATGTTAAACTGGCTAAAACATCTCAAAGAAAACATTTTAGAAGACATATTACACCTTTAGTTTAGGTAGCGATACTGATGAACCTTTGCCACAGGGGGGCAGTCATAAATATAAGGAAACTAAATTTTTTCCCTTTCGTGAATGGCTACACGTTGGGATGTAGTAAACTAAATTAAAGAGCGGATATGCTTAAACTTACCTGTGCAGGTGGCAACACACATCCCATGCTGGGACCCTGGTGTCCTGTGAGCCTAGTAGAGCCTCACAGCTTAGCTCAGTCATGCATCCCTGAAACATTGAGCATCGCTGTCAGGAAACACTGTGGGGGGAGGGATGGATCATCACAAAGCAGAACAGTAGTTGTTCTAATAAAAAGCTAATCTTCAATCACACTGGTGGCAAATCCAATTTCCAGAACAAAATGAGGCAGACGGAGGCAGGGAATGCAAACTAGGCCCGGATTTAGATAGCGTGTAACCTCAGTATGAATTTCCTTTAACTAAATAACGAGAAGCTGATTAGGAGCTAGAAGAGAAGGCTGGGGATTTGCCAGTCCATGTCTCGAGGGGTCTGTGTGTGTCATTCCCCTGCGCGTGCTGAAGAGACAGTGATCCTCCTGTGCTGCTTATTTCGAGGTATGGTGCTCAGACTTGATTAACTGAACTGCGGGCAGCCAGCGGCAGAACGCAATCAATGGTGGCGGGAGCATTCAATTTCCAGAGATTAATGTTGTTACTGCTGCAAGCGTATAAGGGTGAATTGGGGATGTGAAACTTCTTTGAAGTAAAGTATGAAATTCAGGATTGTTTTACTATGTACATTAAAACAAACTACGACATAAATCAGAGATCTGCTGGACATTTTGAAAGCAGATATTATTGCTAGCAGTATTCGGTTAGCACTGGTTCTCTTTTGCTTCTTGTATTTTCAGTTTGAAGTATTTAAACATTCCTAAACACAGTGCTGTAGATGGAAAGTTGCTGTTGCTTCCTGGTGCCTGATCACATGTTGTAGTTTCACTCCAATCCATCTGCGATCCGACCATGTGACCTACAGCAAAGGCACCAGGAGCATGACAAAGACTTCCTCCACAGTCTCCACAGTGCCGAGATCTCAATCCAATTGAGAAAGCTCATTCAGCATCATGCTCCTTGCCTACCTCTGTGTACGAATTGTGTAAAATATTAACATCCCTCAAGACACCTTCCAACACCTTATGGAGTTTCTGCCATGTTTATTTATTTATTGCATTTATGTAGCACTTTTTATACAAAAGCATCGCAAAGCACTGTACAGTACATAGCAGAAAAAGCAAACCACAATACATTTGTATAGCATGTCACACATACAACTACCACAATCCGACCATTTAAATAACAGGTTTAAATAACAGTCTACACAGTAATGCAAAAGCAGCAATTTTAAAGTTACATTAAAACCCACTAAGATAAGAAATCAATTTTATAAAAATGCATTTTTAGTCTTGACTTGAAAACTGTAATGGTCCCAGCTTCCCTGACAAACAAAGGCAGAGCATTTCATAATTTCAGAGCTCTTGCTTTGTTGACCCTAGGAATAACCAGCAGCCTGTGATCTCAGAGTGCGGTTTGGAAGACACAGGGTCAGTAACTCTTAACTAGGTGCTAAAACATTCAGGGTCTTGTAAGTTAACAGCTAAATCTTAAAATCAATTCTATGCTGCACAGGGAGCCAGTGTAAATAAACTAAAATAAAGGTAATATGTTCACTTTTCCTGGTTTTAGTCAGAATTCTAGTGGCGGTATTCTGAACAAGCTGCAAGCAGAATACTACATGTTTTGGGACACCAGAAAGAAGTGCATTACAATAATCAATTCTAGATGAAACAAAGGCACGCATTAGTCTTTTGGCATCAGAGATGAAAATAATTGGTCTAAGTTTGGCTATAGTTCTCAAATGGTAAAAAGATACTTTAGTAACTTCCCTAACATGAGTCTCAGATGACAGATCAGGATCAAACATGACC
This sequence comes from Polyodon spathula, assembly GCF_017654505.1. Lineage (NCBI taxonomy): Eukaryota > Metazoa > Chordata > Actinopteri > Acipenseriformes > Polyodontidae > Polyodon > Polyodon spathula. The sequence continues at coordinate 18,956,200 of NC_054556.1, forward strand.
CCAAACTTTTCATTTCTAGTTTAAGTTTTTATGAGAGACTGCAAGGGTCAAGCTCATGTAGTCCCACATTTCCTTTTACTTGGTTCTGTGAGCCCACTAGCATAACCTTGGTTTTATCTGAGTTCAGCATTAAAAAATTCTGTGACATCCCATGCTTGATGTCTGTAAGGCAAGTAGCCAATAACACCCAGGCAGAATAAATTCCTGGTTTTAGTGACAAATATAACTGGGTCTCATCAGCATAGCAATGGAAGATAATGTCACCTAAAGGTAACATATATATTGAAAAACAACAAGGGATCTAGAATGGAGCCCTGTGGAACACCATAGATAACTTCTGATAATGCTGATTTTACCTCCCCAATAGAGATGAACTGAAACAGTCTTATCAGAAAGATAAGATTTTAACCAGGATAAGACCAGACATTCCTACTGGGCTTTCAAGATGATTCAGTAGGATGGAGTGGTCAACAGTATTAAAGGCAGCACTTAGATCTAGAAGAATTAAAACAGATGGAAAGCCCCAACCAGAGCTTATCAGCACATCATTCACTCTGACAAGGGCTGTCTCGGTGCTATGTGCAGCAGGAAAACCAGACTGAAACTTCTTGAATATACCATTAAGAGATAGAATTTCTTGTAACAACTCCCTCTAGAACCTTATCTAAGAATGATAGGTTGGAGATTGGTCTATAGTTATTGAAGACTTTAGGGCTCAAATTGCGTTTAAACTTAGGCTTTACAACAGAGACCTTAAGTGCTGAGAGAACTATACCAGAGGAAACTAACCATTTATAATTTTTAAAATGCAGGTAATAATAATACCAAGAACATCTTTTAATATGTTTGTAAGGATCAAGAGCGCTTGTAGTAGATCTTATATGTTGAACTAGTTGTGTCAAGGCTGTGATCAGAGCAAACAAGTGGAACAAGTGCTAATAAAGTATATTTTACATATCACAGAATACATCCGCCATGTTAAGGACAGCCCATGTTTGAATATCACAGGGAGTTCTAGTATAAGTAATTCTGTAAAGGAATATATTCTAATAACTGTGCAAGTATTTGCATTCAGAGATAGAAGTATTCATTTATCTACAGTGCTGTCAGAATTCATTGTGCTGTTGTTTGATCTCCAACACCTTTGGTAGAGTTCATGCTGCTGGGAGCATTTCCATTAATTAATATGGAAATAAAGTCAAATCTAAAAAAGAGTCCCCCGGGGTCAAGTACTAGTCAGGCAGCTTTTCATGTTTCATTCATCAGGTCTGGATCACTGAAATCCTCTAAAATAAGTTTAAAAGTACCTGTGATAAATATTTAACTCTTCAGTTGAGTTCTCAAAACAACAAGTAAGTTGCAGTCATTCTGAGTGGTTCTGTGACTCCAGTAATATTTTTCTCTAAATGTTGCCTGGCTTTGAGTACACACTGAGCTTGTCCGGTGAAACCAAAGTGCCTCGACTGAACAGCTTTCCCCATTCCATTCAAATCATGTGACAATGGGGCCTCGGCTAGCTCCACCTACTCTCTCTCTCTCTCTCTCTCTCTCTCTCTCTCTCTCTCTCTCTCTCTCTCTCTCTCTCTCTCTCTCTCTCTCTCTCTCTCTCTCTATATATATATATATATATATATATATATATATATATATATATATATATATATATATATATTGCAGAGAACATAACACCGTAAGAAAGGTGACAGACGAGAGGAGGCCATTCGGCCCATCTTGCACGTTTGGTTGTTAGTAGCTTATTGAGAAGGTGAGGCTAGCAGATTTAAAGACAAATATATAATAACAAAGCCCTCCAAAATCTTTTCCCATTGAGGGTCCAGGACTCTCAATTAAAAAAACTGAAGGTCCCATTTTTTATCTACTGAGTTGCCTGAACTAACTTTCTGATTAAATATCAAGCAGCCAGTAGACCCTTAAACTTAGCAGTGTTGTAACTACAGTGTAAACAAGTAGTGAAAAAAAATGTATTAAACTTTTGAGCCATTTCATTCTGTCAGCAGCCATTAACTTCTTTCAAACACAGTTGCTTATGCTTGGGAAGCAGTCAATAAGAAAGCCTGAAATGGATTTCAGCAAAACACATAACCATACACAAGAGGCCATGTGAACAAGTATAACTCATAAGCCCCTTTCACACTGACACACCTGACTATCTGGGTCACAGTCCCAGTGACCCACCTCAGGGTGTAGGTTGACACTCTTTGTGGGATGAGGCTGGTCGTGTCACACTGAGAGATGTGCGTCCCGCGGATGCAGACAACAGCAACCCTGAGAGTCCTGACAAACCCTGCATGCATAAAGGAGGTGCCAACATCCCCAAGAGCCTTATAATACATACAGAGAATGTGGCTATGTACAGTTGAAAATCATATTGAAAGTTTATTTTTATCGTCCCATTTCATTCTCGTGATGTTTGCAATTATTAGTATCAGTTCTTGCCATAGACATATGTAACCCAGCCTAGATTTATTACAGCAAGCACCAGCACCATCTAGAGTACAGCTCTGTATTGCCAGCAATACAAAAAGAAACTGCATCCTTAATACCCATTTTCTAAATGGCGCCGACTCATGTCTTTAAACACAATTTTGTTGATATTTCCTTGGTTACATTTTGTACAATATGACAAGAGGGGTAACTAGAACAGGAGAGCAATTCCTGTGCTCAAGTAAAAAATAAAACAACTGAAATGCTATTTACTCATAGAAGCTTCTTTTTATTAGACTGTGTTTGTTGTGGGGCTAGGAGTAGCAGTGTGCATCACAATCTAGTTTAGTTTATGAAAACCCTGTCTCACAAGGTTGACTTCATAGCTGGAAGTGCTTGTCAGACAAGGCATTCTAGTAAACATAGTTGATTAATATTAGGGTGGGGTTTAGCAGTATTGTGTTGCCAGCCTCCCCGTCCCACCAAGATAAGCACTGTGAACACCTCAAGTAAGAAAGACAGATTTTTTTTTTTAATTAGAGGAGTTTAATATTCCACACTCCACAGCAGGAGGCTTGCTTCCTTTCACAAGCTTTATTTTGTAAATTTAGAAATAGCTTTGATATCGGATTCCCCCCCCCCCCCCCCCCCTCTCTTTTCAGCCCCCCGGGGACGCACTGTATTTGCACAATAAACCTGCACAAGCCATCAGAATTTACATTTTTTAATTACGGTCTCACTGCTGACTTCGGTTTTTGGGTAGAAAAAAACTATAGTTTAGTGAACAACATTAATCAAATGATGTAATCAGTCACGGAGGCAGAGAAGTGGAACCAGCAGTGAGCCTGGCACTCACTCACTCAGTCCTGTTGTAGGTCTCTCTGGTGTGTTAGCCCACACAGGCATGCTCTGCCTGGGATAGCTTTCAAACAACATACATGCAAAACCCTACAGAACACATGAAGTCTCTCTAAGTACTGTGTATTTGGAAAGCGGGTCGGACTGGGCTGATTTTCTTAGACTTTGGAGATGTCTCGAAGATGGTAGAGGGTAGATTTGACTATGGAGGAGATGTGGGCATCAAAGGAGAGGTTACTGTCAAGAAATACACCAAGGCTTCGTATTGTGGGAGAAGGCAACAGCACAGGTTTTCGAGGTTCGGGGCAGTTATATTGAGATTCTTGAGTTTCAGATCCTACTAGAAGGAGTTCTGATTTGTTATTCAGCTGAAGAAAATTAGCAGACATCCAGCCCTTCATAAGTTTTTCTATTTGTAAACATGGATAAGATCAGCTGAAAAGCAACTCAATCTGACACCTCTCCATTGACTCTCAATAGAAAAACTACTTCTGAGCTCTCTTTACGTTCCACGCATTGCGTGATGCATTGCGTGATGGAAGTCCTCATAGAGAATCAGCGGAGATGAGTATCTTGGTGGAATCTGAACATATGCTGGACTATAGTTCGTAAGCAGGGAAATAAATGTTACATGAAATGTGATGACCCGCAGTTCGTGTTTGCAGCCTGGGGATCTACAATCAGACCTACCCTTACCCCTCCAGCAGTAATACGCTTTACAACTTTAAAATATCTTTTAGACTTTATAAAGCGTTGTGACAGAGATTGAATGATTCTTTGTGTTAGATTTTCCTCCCGACCTGTGAGGGCGCTGTGTAAAAGAAACAGAGTACCCTTAACTAAATGGCATGACAATTTATTCCTTAGGGTAGGTAGAAGTCGGTCATTTAGGAAGGGGGCTGAGCTACGGTACCCAAGCTCAATGACTCGGACAGAAGACAGCATGGCATTCGTGGATTGGAGGAGGGGATGCGCTTGTTAACCTAGGAGTAGTGAGCGAGGGTATAAATAGGGGGCATAGTGTAAGTGATCCCGTCCTTGGTAAATGGTTAGTGTTTTAACCTACAAGGGGTCTGTGTTGTCGTATTGTGAACCGTGAGTTTTGTCTTGTGTGTGTTAATGTTCTGTTAACTGTTGTCTTTTTGTTAATAGAATACGAGTAGCATGATCCTAAGCTGGAGTGAAAGCCAGCATAAACCTGGATGTCACTTTCACCTCTGCATTTCACAGAGAACTGTAATAAACTACTAGCACTTATTCACTGTCACTAGGAACTGTGTTTGTGTTTTGTGTCTTGCTGCACCTGGAATTGTCTGTCTGTTTTGTATCTGCTCTGCACTGCGCAAATCTCTAATAACGCATCGCTTTGCCACAAGCATACAAAAAATCTAATATTTTCCTGTAAATTGTTTAATTTTCCAGACTATTTATTTTCACTTTGAAATTATGGCACTCTAAAATTACACTTGCGGTCAGACTCCTGTCAAACAAGCACTGACAGTGGAGAGGCAATGAAACAAATAAAACCATGTATAGAAGATAGATTAATGCTAATGATAGGTAAGAAAACATGATTTAAGTCTTGGTTATTACACTCTAAATGGACCATATATGAGTAATGTATGCTTTATAATAAGTATATAGTAGTGTGCACATTTATTAGAACACCTCCACATTTGTCCTTTATATCACTACCTGCAGGAAAACCTTGTGATGTGAGAATTTCAATTGTCGGTCAATAATTAGTGATAAATCAGGGATATAGAAACAATATACACACAATATAAAAAAACCTGTGTGAAATTGTTAGACCACCTCATGCTTTAGTTAGATATCTTAAACCATTTTTCTAAAAGGTCCAAGGCATTTTACCATTTATAGCTATGGGTTCTTGTGGCAAGAAATGGCTTTGTGGGGACCCACACGGAAAGAAGCACAACCAAAACAGAAGGGACGATGCAGTGGCGCATGTGCCGTTTTATTAATGAACCAAAAAATAAATAAAATATTTGAACAAAATTAAACACTTGAAATAGAAATACAACAATTAAACAAAATAAATCACGAACACAAAAATAAACGCTAAGGTCCGGCTAGGCAGTAGCCTTCACGGATCCTTATTCTTTTAAAATACCGTTCTCCACTTCTGAACCCCCCCTCCCTTACACAGGGAGAGAGCTGCAGGTATTTATACAGGTGACCATCTCCCGATTAGCAATAAATTAATCACTTAATTAATTCGGGAGATGGCCACCTTCTGCACGGTTTTTAATAAGGTGGATGGGGCTTCCCATCAACGCTGCAAAACAAAACGCACGGCGGTTCGCCGTCATTTATACACAAATACATTTTTAAAACAATATGGTACCGTCATACAAAATAATAAACAAATACAAAACACACGGCGGTTCGCCGTCATCTATAAACACAAATATAAAATAAACAAATACAAAATAACACAGGGGCTGAAGGGGAGATGCCGTTCTAAAATAAACAAACAATATGATTCAGCAGCAGAGCTTTCCTACCGCCCTGCTACAGTTCCTATTTTGTTTTTTTTATTTAGTTGTTGCCAATGATTTTACCCCATTTTTCTCCCCAATTTGGAACAGCCAATTGTGTTATTAATCCTGGCTCACTGCTGTAACCCCCTTTTGACTCCGGAAACAGTGGCTGACACACCCATCCTCTGAAACATGTCCCTGCCAAGGGCATCTTTTTTTGCACTGCAGATCCACAGTGATGCCATCAGATATATAATGCACTGATCTGAATGGCTCCACAGCAGACCTGCAGGCACCCTATCAGCCACTAGAGTTGCTGGTGTGTGGTGAACTGTGGATTGCCCTGCTGACCTAAGCTCTCCTTACCTGGGTGTTGCTTGGCCAATTGTGCACTGCCCCCTGGGAACTCCTGGTCATGGTTGGCAATGACATGGACTTGAACCTGAGATCTCCAGGCAATGGGGTGCATCCTGCACTCCACACAGAGTGCCTTTACCTGATGTGCCACTCAGGAACCCCTCTCTTACTGTTTTAAATGAATTGCATGTGTGGCCTATTAAAATTAAATTAGACAATGACTAATTTGGAAAATGTTCCAAGATTTTCAGTTCATATGCACAACAAATCAAAGCAACAGAAGCAATTGGGTGCTCAAATAAATGTGCGCACTACTGTGTATATATTTAACATACTTGGTTGTTAGCCTTGCTTTTAAATACAATATTATCAACTTTCTTCTGGTTAAGATACTTCTCCATGCAGGAAAATGATTTAGCCACCTCACTGTGAAAGCGCCAAAACACTCCCACTCTCAGACACGCACTCACTCACACAGACATACCTGTTATTGGAATTGCAAAGGTAGACAGCCATGTGCAGCCACACACTCCGGAGCACAGTGGAATAAATGGGATATTAGTGTATTCAGATTCTTCAATATGCCCAACCGGGCGCATCCGGCTTCGCTTCAGAAAGGGAGGTTGTGTTGTAGTGCTCAGGTCATTTCATTTTTGAGCAGTTCTGAGTGTCGTTTCTCAGAGTTGTATTTATTTATTTTGCCTGACCGGTGAAAGTGCTTCGAATAGTTTTGAAAAGCAATGCTCCTTATCGAAGCTGAACCTCTAAAGCCTCTTTCACACTCTACTCGGGTCGGATGCTACCTGAGTTGCGACCCTGTGCCATGCGGGTCAGCTACGCAATTTCACAGTGCTTTTTGAGAAACAGGGTAGTCTTGGCTGACAGAAGCATATGCGCATACACAACACACCGGAAGCAGCTTGTTACAGACGCTCCCATCCAGCTTCTCTGGATCGAATCGTTGACCCAAATGTTGATCAGAACAAATGTTTCTTCATCCCTGCTGCAATCAGAATCATGGTGTGTCTCAGTCAACATAAATGTGGCTAAACAGAATAAGCAGAAATGTTCCTTGTGGAAGTGAAACCTTCATGCAGGAGTGGCTGTTTGTTACAGAGTCGGCTTATGAATGGCTGTTATGCATTTTGTCTCGCTCGACCCAGGTCAAAGCATGTCGTCCCACATCCTGAGGTGGGTCGTGCCAACCCAGGTACGACCCAGGTACGACCCAGGTACGACCCAGGTACATGGTTTCACACTACACGGGACTGTGACCCTAGTAGTCAGGGCCCGGGTAGGAGTGCCAGTGTGAAAGGGGCTTAATTTCTCTTGCCCTTCCTCATACCAGTTTGTGACACATTACTGTTTCCATGGCTACCACACACAGTGAAAATCCTGTCAGTTTTTACCATATCTGATCCACCAAGTGCAATGCAGACAGGACTAGAAATTAGATTGTATAGTCGTGGTGTTAGGATAACCCTAATTACATTGACTTATCTATGTAGTTACCACAAAGGGGCTTCAGTGTGAAACTAAAAGGACCTTACAGGTAGCCACAGAGATGCTATCTATGGCACTAACCAGGATGACAAAGTTAAAGAGGCTTTGCTAAACTGCTGGGTCTCTCAAAACAGTTGAAAGCACAGCCCTGGTCAAACGAAATAATTATAACAACAATGCAACTGAGTATTGCAGCATTTCAGCACTCAGTATTAGAACGATTGCAAGTATCATAAAAATGCAAGGGAAAGTAACTGCTACAATTTTAAAATACCTGTTCTTTAACACTCATTTTGAACTAACACACCTACTTTATATTTTTGTGTGAATGTACTGCTCCTGAGTGATGGGCAACATATTTCCCAGAACAGTGTTTTGACCAATTTCTTAAGAACATAAGAAAGGTTTGGGAATGAGAAAAGGCCATTCAGCCCATCAAGGCTCATCCCTTGTTAGCCCACCATCCTCCCTACTGGGGGGAACTCATTTAAAAGCACATAATCTAGTCTTTTTTTTTTTTTAATGCTCCAAGTGTTTTTGATCCTACTTCACCTGGTCAGCTAGTCCATGCATTTATAACTCGCTCTGTAAAAAGGTGCTTCCTACTCCTGTTCTTTTACTCAGCTTCCATCATTTATGCCTTCTTGTTCTTCTCTCCATGCTTTCTTGATTATTTTATTCAGTCACAGACCAGGAAGTTGACAGAGACAAGTACTGTGTGTTAAAGCACTGCTGTGCATATTTATTATATGAAAATAAATCAAACTCCTTTACAAAAACACAGCTCACAGAGCCAAAAATAAAAGTTTAAACAAAACAAATCTGGCACACAAAATTACCTCCACCAAAACAAGTACCATGCTGGTCCCTCTAGCATGCATAGCAATTGTATTACTGTTTTAATCTTTCTCTCGCCTCTCTCTCTCACGTTTCTCCTCTCTGTACACCCACCTCATTCAGCCAAAGCGACAGGTTTTTATACATGTGACCATCTCCAAATCAGCAATAAATTAATCTGGAGATGGCCACATTCTGCGAGAGACTTTTAACATGCGTGGTCAATGGCCAACTTGTCTCTAAATCATTAGTTGCCGACCACAGATTCTCACAAGAGGTAGTCTGGCAGAGATGAGCTCCAAACCTCACCCTTGCCAAACTACATTAAACTATACCATCCAATAATAATACATCGTGTTTTTAACCTCAAACAATACATTTCTTTTTAAATCATAATATAATAAATTTATCAGCAGGGCTCTGCCCTGCCACATATTTATGTGCCAGAGGGATACATTCTGCATTCTGATTAAAATGAGGTAAATTGTGATAGAATGTAGAGATAATTTTGATGCTGTACATAGTGGCAAAATGTACTATGGGGTAAAACATTATGCTGCATTCGTGGTTTTAGAGCTTTTAACCACATTTCATCTCACCAACAGGACCAAATCCATAATGACAGCGCTCATTACATAAGGGATACTCAAACAAAAAACCCAAAAGCATTTGGGTTGTTTTTGTGAAATACTTCTATTCACCTGCTTTCTCTCAAGTTCTGATACCCATGTAATTACAGCAGTTAAAACAGATCTCTCCATGCACGACTTGAGGGAACACAGTATGGTCACTACATGGTATGCTTGTCAGAAGTATCACTGGAAAGACATTGTATACGAATGTCGCAGACAGCATGATAGGAAACTTCCCTGCACATGCTCCAGCAAGCTCTCTGTGCTGCAGAGACACTGCTAGCCCTGTTCAGTGTATGGAACAGAATGCAAAGCTGTTGCTAATTGCAATTTAGCAGAGTTATTGGGCTGTGCAGCTGCTGCTTCAGTCTACAGCTATTGCCAAAAGGTTTGCATCACTAACAACTAATTTTGCTACACAAAGTCAAATAAAACCTGCTGAATAATGTTATGTTAAGATATTGAATTGCACACCGCTTTGTAGTTTTCCATATAATTAATGGGAAACTGACAAAAATTGAAAAATGTGACATTTAAAAATCTAACATGGCTTCTGGTAGACTTTTACAATATTATTTTGTAGTTTATTTAAATACATGATGTTAAATAAAAGATCTGAATTATTTCATATAGTTTATTTTTTTTATTTTTTTAATGATGTCTCAGTCCTAAAGTTCTTAGTGATGCTTAGCAATAGCTGTAAACACATCAGCACTGCGGATATCTCACAAACCCGTGACACAAAATGACATTGAAATGCAGTTGAATCACGTTTAGTACCCTGAATGAACCCTAGGTGAACCTTTAGCTGACCACACCATCACCAGCAATGGCACTGCAATGGATTTGGAACAGATACTGCACTGTACAGTGGTCCAGATATAGGAGCACACTAGTTGGTTCTGGTCTGGTTCCATGGTATTGCAATGGAGTACCAGTAAGTTAATACTGATTGGATCAGATTATTCTTATGCCAGCCTCATACCATTAGCACAGTGTGCTATGTATTAGATGAAAATACCCTTGCCAATTTAAAACATGTGCTCTATATAGGCCAGATGCACAGCCACTTTATTCCACACACAGACGTGCAAATGAAAAAGGCAATTTGTTCAAATGGAGAAAAGCATTGGAAACTGAAGGAAGGCAGCCTAGGCCGGGGATATGCGAGGCACAAGGAAATGAGTCACTCAGATCTGCCGGCTGGCTCTGAAAAGGACACGCTCCCCTGGATCGGCTCTTGCTTGAGTGCCGGGGATTAGAAGGTAGCCAGCCGCCTCATTTCTATTTAAATAGCAATGCAAATTCTGTCAGAGCAGATCCCCCCAAGTGCAGCTTGACTCATAAGGTTTATACAGGCCGAGCAGTAAAAGCAATAATAATGATGATTACAGCAGCCAGAGACTGAACTCCATTTGAGATCACTGGTGTTGACATGGTTTATGAATAAAAACAAAACCAAGCTGAAAGGAAAAAAGGAAGGGGGCACTTCTGTTACTAGACTATTTATTCAGCCTTTTTTTTTTTTAAAACTGCTTCTTTCACCTTGTGGGAATCCACCACACAGCCCTGTCAGAAGTGGGATTGCACGACCTAGAGGCTCAGAGCAGTATTTTTTTTTTTTTTTTTTTTTTTTTATTTTTGGGATAATTTATTTTTTTTTTAAATGGGAAAGAAGAGCAGACAGCGACAAAAGCAGAAGGAGATGCAGCAGCTGAAGAAATGTAAGCTGCTGCAGCCACCGCTGGAGGACCCGGCCAGCCTCTTTCCCTGGTGTTCCTGGTGCGGGAAGTAGGACCACCGTTGGCGGTCCTGCCCAGACGTGCCACCGGCAAACTGGTGTGGCCGGTATGAGGAGGATGGCCACAACTGGGCAGGATGCCCCTACAACCAGGCCCAGGAAGAGGTGCAGTGTTAACCCCGGGCATCAGGGGCCACCCCACTACCTCCAGCACCACCACCTTCACCACCATCCCAGGAGATCTGGGACTGGTTGATGTACCCTGAGGCAGACCTCGTCCACGATCTCCCCATAGTTATCAACATGCTGTGGCGTCGAGATGGGGAGAGGTGGGAACAGTGGGAGGAACAACACCACCCGGCGTCCTTCCCAGAGGTTGCCCTCATGGTGTTTAATTATCTGGCGGTAGACATGGGAGATGCCCCGGTCACTCCAATAAAGAGGGGTGAGCCGCCTTCCCGAGAGCCAGAGAGGGGTGAGCCGCCTTCCCGAGAGCCAGAGAGGGGTGAGTCGCCTTCCCAAGAGCCAGAGAGGGGTGAGTCGCCTTCCCGAGAGCCAGAGAGGGAGGAGCCGCCACTCCCAGAGCCAGAGAGGGAGGAGCCGCCGCTCCCAGAGCCAGAGAGGGAGGAGACGCAGCTCTCAGAGCCCAGAAGGGAGGAGCCGCCGCTCTCAGAGCCCAGAAGGGAGGAGCTATGGCCCAAGGATGCCTACCATGCACCGCCCAAGGATGCCTGCCTTGTACCGCCCAAGGATGCCTGCCTTGTACCGTTCAGGGATGCCACACCCGCTCAGGGATGACGCATTTGGATCGCCTGGGGTTGCATGCTGCTCCACATCGCTTGGGACTGCTGGTGTCTCCTTTTTGTTTTCTAGGGTTGCCGAGGGTCCGCTGCCACGGTCGCCTCCAGAGGGTCCGCTGACGCCGTCGCCTCCCGAGGGTCCACTGCCGTCACCGCCTCCGCCACTAGAAGGAGCCAGGCCGCCATCGCCGTCTCCGCCACTAGAGGGAGCCGGGCCGCCATCGCTGCCTCCGCCACTAGAGGGAGCCGGGCCGTCATCGACGTATTACCTTGGAGATCCGGGACCCCCTCAACCAAAGAAGGCTTGGGGGCTCAGACATCAACCCCACCCACCACCTCCCACCAAAACAGCCCACCCAAGGGACATAATTGGACTCTTGGGGGGGGGGGGGGGGAGTTGGCCGATTGCGGCTGGTGTACGTTGTACATGGAGGGAGGTGTGTGGCAGACCAAAGCTCTGCCATTTAGAAATTGGCAGGGATGGGGTTAATTTCCCCTACCTGCCTGGGTTTATTATGTTCAGGTGGCTGGGGTTGATTAGTTGATTAAATGATTAACTTAATTAACGATCAATCAGCGCCCAGCCACCTGACATAAAAGGAGGCCTCTGCTTCCCATTAGGAGGAGGGAGCTGAGGAAGCAGGTTGGTGTTTGTATTTTTGAAATTCTGAATCCAGTGAAGGCATTGCCCAGCCTGGAAACCTTAATTTTGTAAGTTTTGTTTTTTGTCTTTCTTTTTGTGTTTCAGTCTCTTTGTTTTGGCCCTTGTGCCCATTTATTTTTGTGTTTATTATAATAAAAGTATTTTTTTTTTAACTGCAGTCTGTCTCTAGGCCTCTATCCACTCGCCAGCCTGCCACAAGCCCTTATAAAAGTTTACCACAAGAAATGTGCATGTTAAATCTGCCTGTGCTTTACAATGATCACCTATCAATTACCATGTGCTTTACAATGATCACCTATCCTTTTGCTGTGTTTTATTAACAAAATACAGTCATTGTCATCATTGGAATAATACATTAAAAAAATGGCCTACCCTCACTTTTAGTGATTTGCTACCAGTGTCTGAGAGAACTGGTAGAAAGGAAAAAAAGTACATATCACCTTTACTACACATGCGTGAATTTCTGAATTTAAAGGGATCTATTATCGACCAGCCTGTATCGGTTTATGGATAATCACTTGTTTTGTTTTAATATTGCTTATATTTATACCTTATAGCAATGCATCCAATATAAACAAGATATAAATTCAAATATATGCTTACCTTCCAGTATATGGAAGTGTAGTGTAGGATATGTTGAAAAACAAGAACTGTTTTAAAAAGGCAGAGACTTCTAACTTTGGATCAAACAGCAATCAGTTTTTCAGATCCCCTCAGAGCATGGACCACATCAGCTTGCAAGATCAAGATCAATGTTATCGAATGGGGTCTTGCTGTAAGCTTATATAGGATTTCCCTCCACTGAATACATCAGGAGTTCCAATTAAATCTGATTATCAATCTGCTTTGACCGTTCTTATCTTTGAGTTAATTATATATTCTAGAAGGATCCGGTCAACTAATTGGAGTTACATAACGATCTTCAAAATTATTCAAAAATATTGGAATATGATCTCATAGTTCTCTTTTTTAACCCCTCCTTTCTCTAAAAAGTCAGGTGAACCAAAGTAATAATAATACAAGTTTATAGGTGTATTAAAAAATATGTTGTATGTATTTTTAAGCCGGTTTTAAGACATCCTAGCCTTTTGACAATGTTGGTGTTGATTAATATGAAACACTACCATAAGCATTTTGTAATGCCCAAATTGTAGCCTAACACAGTAAACCTGTCTTAGGCTTTTCATTCCCATTTCTTCTTGCCAGGTTCTAATTAATTTCTGTTATATATAGAAAATGTTTATTTTAATATAAACTCCTATCTTCTGCTTTCCAAAAGGTATTTTGTTTGTTAATATTAACAACTTCACTCTTATAGAGAGGATCTTGGCTTTTAAATCGCTGACCAGCCAAAAATCCCTGCATCGACCAAAACCAATGGGTCATCTCCAACACTGCTTTTACTACAGGCAGGTAAGGGTGAGGTTACAGATCGGTTCGTTGTATATGTAAACTTACAGTTTATACTTTAAACGATTTTATAACATGTAGTTCTAATTCAGATACTTCAATATAGCAATATCTTATAAATTGTAATTTGATATACACAGAAGGCAAGATTAGCAGCAAATGCAACCTCGAATATTAAAACCTGAGACTGCTCATGCATTTACTTAGTGTTTTTATATTAGGTTTCTTAGTAATTTAAATGCTTCAGTTTTTTCTTACTAGAATCAAACCTAGTTCAATTGCTTCTGGCATATTAACTGTGTTCCATATAGTTTGCGATTCTGCTCCTTCTGGATCAGAATGTTTTAAGGCTCTGAGTCTAATTGAAAAAGATGCTTTTGTCTGATAAGGGAGGTTTGGAACTTTCAGCAGGTTGGCCTGACCTTTTGATACCAGGAGCTCTCTTTTTCAGACCTTACACACAGGATCCTACAACATTACTATTAGCAATGTATTTCATTCTATAGCATCCGAGCCATATCCTATAAGTCAGCTTGTTCCCAGCAAGATTCAAATTCTCCTCCTGGCTCAGCTCAAAGTGGCTCTGCAAACAACAGGCCTATGTATCCTGTGGGCAACCAGGGTCTTTACTTGATACCTGCATAAACTTAAATTAGCTGGGATCCTATCTCTACATTCTCATTCCCATCGTCAGTGGGCAAACCTCAAATAAATTAAGCGGTTTCTATCAAAGAACCAGACATCTCTGCCATATACACCTTTGTGTCACAGGGTGACCTATGATGCGACGTCAGACCCGGAAGAAGTAATTCACAACAAAGGCATGTACTGAGGGGCAAGACGCAAATGCAAAACACTTGCACAAACAAAACGGCACGGTGGCCAAAACAAATAGACAAACAAAACAGATACGAAACCAAACAAGTATTGTACTGGTGTACAACAAACCTGTATTTACAGTATAATCGTAAATCTCAAAAAACTACTCACTTCTAAATCTTTTATAGTCATTTTTGTATTACTTTAGTATAAATACATGTTAATTTGGATTCATATGTTGTTTTTTTCTGACTTTATGTGAATGAAAAGACATTCACATTCCGTTTTCCCATTGGAAATAGTGATATTTTGAAATATCACTGTCCTGGTCACAAAAGCAAAGTTTGTGGGGAATAATAGCCATTTTCTATACTTTTGAGGCATAAGCAATTAGGAAATAACACTTACTACCCAGGAACAAAAAAAAAAATAATAATTTGTTACACGGTGTTATTCATCCCAGGGCTCTCTCCCACTCTCCCTCAATCTTTGAATGAGGATACAGGGGAAACACTGCACTAAGGAGTAGCATACCCTAAAATTGGCCCCATTCCCTTCCCTTCCACTCAAAGTATCTGGTGCCTCTGTCTCCTTGTGAGTCGATTCACTGGCTGTGTGATGTCATCCAAACTGCTTAAAAACACAGCTCTGGAAATAGAAAGTGGCCAGGGCAGTTCTTCTCAGATCTCAGAAATATAAGCAGCAGGGTCTAAGCAAAGTTGGGCCTGGTCAGGACTTCCTGGGCTGTGAGCTGGTCAGATCTAAGAAAGCTAAGCAGCAGGATCGGATCTGGTCACCCTTCTAAACATTGACCACAGTATTTTTGTAGTTTTATCATGCTTTTTCCATGGTTATAAGACACATTTTCTACCGTTTCCCCTGGTTTGCCATGTTTATTTATATGCTTTACCATACTTCGTTATTCTTTACAATGCTTTCCTTTGTTTTTATCATGCTTTGTTACATTTTTGCTATGCTTTTATAGTACTTCTTTTTAGACAGTATGTCTATTTTTTATTATGTCAATTTTTTATTGTGGCACCCCAGCAGGCACAGCATTCAGTTTACTTTGGAAGATAAATAGTCTTCTTAATGTGATTAATGAAGGCTACGCCATGGTGGCTATGAGAAGCTATCCAGTAGCGGGTGCTGGGAGCTGCTGGGTGAGGCCTGTTTGAGATCTCTCCCGCTGCAGCCTGTAGAGCGCTCAGACTGAACAAAACACCAATTTCTTACAGACTTCATGGTGTATAATTTAAACAAGCATGAGATTAGTCAATGGACCTTCTCCAAGCAGCTCCCTGCTCAAAGCTCCTTCTCCTTCTGTGACAGTGGCTACACTAAGTTCAGAGTCCATGCCCCTGTTTCCTTTCTGCTACTTTATCATTTTAGTACTTATTTGTGAGTCTTTTATCACTCTGATAGGCTGTTTAGCTTGTTCTTCAGTCCCTAGAGCACAGTGATGGATGTTGGTCCTCACACAGGGAGCTACCGAGAAGAAACGGAGCACAATCAATCATGTGGGGAATTGTACAAGTTCAACCCTTCTATTAAAATCTTTATAAAAGCGTTTTACAAACATCACATTGTTAATCTAATCTAAGAGGAAAAACACTGCAGTGGTAACCTAGAGATTTGGATCGAGAAATCAGAAATCTGGAGCAAATAAGATGACAGCAGGTGCTTTAATCCCAAGCACTTGCACATATAACAAATCGCATAGCAAGAACAAAAATGTGACTGCATGTGGTAGACATTGATAATCAATCAATCAATCAATCAATCAATTTAATATAGCGCCCTTCACAATAAATTGTCACAGGGCGCTTCACAACAGAACAAAACAGCAATTGTTTGGTGAGCACAAAACCCAATCAACAATAAATATAAAAATGCAAAACTATAGAGGTAAAATGCAGTACAATACAAAGTAATAACATTTAAAATATGAACGACAGATTATAAAAATATGTCCTCAATCGGGTTTTAAAATCCGCTACAGTTGGTGCCTCTCTTACAGAAACTGGCACTTGATTCCATAGTTCGGGAGCCCTAAAGCCAAATGCTCTACCTCCTGTGTTCTTTTTAAAAATCTTAGGAACAGTAAGCAGTCCTGCATCCTGGGATCACAGTGGTCGTATAGGTGTGTACGGGATTAAAATTTCATTTAAACATGAGAGAGCTAAATCATTTAATGCTCTCTATGTAATAAGCATAACCTTAAAATCAACCC
This sequence comes from Polyodon spathula, assembly GCF_017654505.1. NCBI lineage: Eukaryota > Metazoa > Chordata > Actinopteri > Acipenseriformes > Polyodontidae > Polyodon > Polyodon spathula. The sequence continues at coordinate 18,973,003 of NC_054556.1, forward strand.
TGAACTTTACAGGGAGCCCATGTAGGGCTGCCAGTTCCGGGGTAATGTGATCATATCTCGTACTTCTTGTTAAGGCCCTGGCAGCAGCATTCTGCACAAGCTACAGTCAAGATAAGATTGATCTGGGAATACCAGAGAACAGAGCATTGCAGTAATCTAGTCTGGATGTTATAAAAGCATGCATCAATCTCTCTGCATCTTGCACGGAGAGAAAGTACCTTAGCAATATTTCTTAAATGAAAAAAGATACTTTGGTTATCTTTTTAATATAAGGTTCAAATGAGAGATATGGGTCAAAGATTACACCCAGATTTTTCATTTCAGACCTCAATTTGAATGGAAAGCTGTCAACTGCAAAAGCATCTGAATTTGCATTGTTTAATTGATTTTTTGATCCTAATAGCATTACTCCTGTTTTATCAGAGTTTAATAATAAATATTTTTTGACAGCCATTGTTTAATATCAGCAAGACAGACAGTAAGGATATTTGCAGTTGATGTGTCACCTGGTTTAAGGGATCAATATAATTGAGTGTTGTCTGCATAGCGATGCATATTGACGTCATGTCTCCTGATAACATCACCCAAAGACAGCATGTAGAGGGAGAACAGCATTGGCCCAAGAACGGAGCCTTGTGGAACACCACATTTAACTTCTGATAAAGCAGAGGAATCTTCATCAATTTTAGCATATTGAAACCTATTTGAAGATAGAATTTAAACCATCTCAAGACACTACCTGACAGTCCAACAAGATTTTCAAGACATGCAATCAGAATTGAATAGTCAGTGGTATCAAAAGCCGCACTTAAATCCAGAAGAATAAGAACAGAGGGCAAACCCTTGTCAGAAGACATCAGCACATCATTTACCACTCTGATGAGGGCAGTCTCAGTACAGCGTCCAGGTCGAAAGCCTGACTGAAATTTTACATTTACATTATTTACATTATGTACCGCAAGGAATGTGTTCAGTTGTTTAGCCACTGCTCTCTCTAGAGGTTAAAGGTTAAAGGTACTGTTTTAGGTGATGTCTTCAATAGATTGCTGGATAATAATCCTCAGATCAGCCATAGCAGTTACCATATACATCTGTATTTCAATCCTGGTTCTCCAGGAAGCAAGCTCAATGCCAACCCAGAACTAAGCATCCAAAAAAGCAATGTAAAGCAACCAAGTACAATGACATATGAAGCTACGGTTAGACTTTAAAATAAGGGAGTGTTTCTCCTCATCATGCTGCAGCAACCCTGTGGCAATGTTGCCCCGCCCCTGCGTGTACTTCGGTGTTGTATGTTACGTGTAGTGGTGTATAGTCATTGGTACACAGGATGTAATATGGGGTATGCGCACAAGTGTTTAAAATGTATATTTGTATTTAGGCACGAGGATTGCACAGCACTTCACGTGCAGGTAAAATGCAATAATATGCGAGCACAGGGAATTGCACTTTATTAATTCACGTGCAGTTGTACCAAGACTCCAATTGAATGATTGATTAGCAATCAAGTCTCGGTACAGCTGCATAAAAGCAGCATGTTTTCACTCACTCGGGGTTGTGTGTTCAGTGAGTGGAGAACGGAATTGGTGACGGAGGTAATAGTAATTATAATAGCCGTTCACCATGTTTGTCTGTGTGGTTCGTTTTGTTTGTCTCTTTGTTTTGGCTGCCAGGGGCGTGTCCTGTGTTTTGTTTGTCTTTACAACCTTTTATTTTCTGTCTGTTCAATTATTAAATGCTGAGCGAAAACAATCGCTCAGCTTCACCAAACTCCAACTCTCTGTTGTTTATTTGTTGGTTCCTGGTTCTGGTCACATCACCGACTACAGCCGTCTTTGTGACAGCCCTCTATTGACCAGGCGTCCGATGAGCTCAGGCAGACTCCTGCAGGGCTGGCCTTCGTCCTCCATTGATTGGCTCAAGTCTATGGGACAAAAAGCAGTCAGTAGTTAGCATTGACAAGGTGGTAGATGGTTACCACTGGTATCAGTCGTGCCTGCTATTGAATGGAAATATTCTGGTCATGTAAGATATTATGAGTGTGTGCGCGCTGCTGCTGTCTTCCAGGACCACTCTGAACATGAAATCTCAATGAGTTCTCATCCAGCGAAACAAGAACAAAGAAGCTACGTTTTATAAGGGACCTCGACTGTCTGGTTGACTGTTTTGGTATCAAATGATTATTGTTTGTGCTGAAATAAAATGAATATGAAACAGCTCATTACAAAACATAAATAAGAAGGGAGTTGAAAAGGCGTTGGTCTAAATCATTTAAGCAGACAGTAACCCAGGCGTAATGGGTTGTAATTCTTTGTGACTTTTTCAGCTCTGGAGAACTGCTGAGTCATCAAGTTGTAATTCATGTGGCCAGTCATGAAAAAGAAAGAAGCAATTAGAATTATTATAGAGATGTTGCAGTAAAAATAAACATGGCTGTCATTAGTTGGTTTTGGGCTTGTAATGATTAGAGTAGGATTTGCAATGTGTGATTAATAGATTGGGCTGCTGTGCTGCTCTGTGCCAAGGACGTCCAGTCTGGCTTTCGTTACTTTCTTTCTAGAGCGAGATCATAGTCAAATGTATTTTTGTAATCCGACGCACTTTTAAGAGATGTTTGCTAGGCATTGTGTTATATTGTTTGCACTGAGCTGCACTAAGTTTTTTTTTTTTTTTTTTTTTTTTTGTATTTGTGTAACGCTATCTCTGGGTTTTTGTGATGTTTCCCATTTTCCCATTTTTTATTAATTTTATTTGGTGGCCAAATGAGGCGGCTGCCCCTGTGGTTCTTCAACACAACCTAAACACTTCTTGCAAACCCAGTTTAAGAAAGCTGCACGATATTAGTAGTCGCGCAAGGCCCAATGGAAACGCAGACAGAAATATTTGACTATGCCCTCCCAGATTTTAATATTAATTAGGTCATTTGAATTTTGAAGCCGACTTTCTCCCTAAACCCAAATTGCCCGAAAGGTACTACTGTAACAACATAGCGTGACAAAAAGATGAGACATTTTTATTTTTACCAATGATGTGCTTTTTATATCCTTTGATAGAAAACACTACTAATTAGTAAGGTCTATGTATATATTTTGAAAACATTTTTGTCCACATAGTGTAAGGACTATGAATTAAGCTAAACATGGAATTAACTACTTTGTTACACCATAAGGATTAGACCAGACCATGTTTAAAAATGTAACAGAGCTTACCCTTTATTAGTTCCAAACAACCCCATTACATTCTACATTGAACGCTAGTGTTTAGATACAACACCTACCACTAGTATTAACAGAGATAGACAATTGATCAGATTACCTGAACCCCTGGAGAGAGCCTTCAGACTGATTGACCGATGGTCCACAATGATCCTGGAGGTATTAGAGGCTTCTCTGTCTGCCTCCTCCTTGTCTGGTGTTTATAGCATATGGGCTTAGGAACTCATTTTCTTTTCATTCGCTCTTGTATTTTTCTAATTCCCAGACTTTCACTGTGAAGTGGGTTTCCATTCCCATTGCCAGTACACCTTTGATTGTTAATGAAATCTCTGTTTGCATGCCATGCTTTAAGATGGTCTTGCACTTCACTGGTCAGTTCACCTGGAGAGTGACACTGTCCCCACCACTTCAATAGCTTTTTTTTCTGTTAGAACCAAACAGCTGCTTCTGTCAGTCAGTAACATGAAGTCAACACCACTGAAGGAGAAACAACCTGGGAAGTGCGCGTGAATCTCATTTACTGAGAATAAAGCACAGAACTGTTTTTAACAGACTGAAGTATCAGATAGCATGTTTTCAAATTAAATTACATATTTACTATGACACAAGTTTCTTACAAATCTCAAGTTTAAACACCAGAAAACAGTAAGGGAAGGATAAAAATAAACTGCCACTACAAACTATAACAAATACAGAAGCAAGGATATTTTGTATAGCCTCTGATAGGGAGTGTTGGAGTGGCTATGCCTGAGAAAGTAGAAATGAATTTCCTCTGGCTGTACTTGAAACCTGTTAAGCATTTTCTCGCCACACTCTATTCACTTTATTTAGACCCCTAAGCCTCTGCTCTTTCAATCAGGAAATAAAATGTGATCTCTTCACAGTCCAAAGGATTTTCAGGGAATTCATTAAGAACCCGTGCCAGTCACACAACCGAGCTCAATAAACTGCTTGTGGTTGTCTATTGATTTAACCGAATATTAAAGACAGCATGAAAGAACACAATCTACAATACCACACACATGCGAGGTAGAGGGTATTTGTTCTTCATTTTACCCCCAAATAACATGTTTGGAAAATGGAGATGTAGGTTGTCAGTTTGACTCCAGGAGAGTTTTCATACAAGCTGAGTATGTCTACAACAATTCTACTATATGCACAAACTCATCACTATTCCCTCTAGTCCTATTTTCCCTTTAAGCAAAACAATTGCGATATCTTCCATTTGAAATATTTCCTTAACCTAATGTTCTGAATTGTTCTGAGGCAACACTCGTGGACTGAATGTGGGAATAATTGACAGTTTGAGCTGGCGGTGTGGTTTAGTCAAGCTATGGCCCAGGATCTCACTTTCCCCCCTCATTTGAGGTGAGAGACGGACGCTGTCAGGGGTCAACCAAGCCTGGCTGCTGGAAGGGAGATGCTGCTGCAAAGAGTAGGAGGGGAGAAGGAACAGCAGGACATTATGGGAGCAGGCAGGCACTGTATTTAACAGTGGTTTAAACAATGATGGCACAGAAGGGAGACTTCACCCTCGCCCCTCAAATCACGGGATGCCTTCAATAGAACTAACTGTTTCCCTTTGTATGAAAGGGACTGCTGGTGGGCACACAAGTCTGTTTTGCACTCTGTGTATTTTGCATTGAGCACTGCTGCGCTTTATCCTGTTAATTGTATCTCTATCTAGAAATTTATATGTTTTGTCAATCAAATAATTGAAGGGACGTGAGCAAGGCCCTCGAGGTGATGTTTTAGTACATGGAGTTTGTAACAGATGAAAACATGGAGAGATGGGCTCCGCCTCTTCCAAGACCCAACGTACGGGGGGGCACCGTCTCTGAGGTGACCAGACATATGAAGAGGCTCGAGAACGGGAAAGAAAAACATGGAGTTATTAGAACATATAGAGTGGTTCCGTCACTGAGGAGACCCAACAAACAAGAGGGGTCCCACCACTGGGGCCCTCACATAAATAGAGGCTTCAGAACCTGAAAGAGAAGACGACAGGGTGTTTGGCCAGGGGTCCCCTCTGACTCATGGAGAACCCTCCTCTATGAGGTAAATGAAGCGACTCTTAACAAAGGATTGGAGAAAGTGGATCGCTAACCTTACAGAGGAGACAGATGCAGAGGTGGCTGAGATTATAGAGGAGGAAGGAGGAGGAAACAAAAATTAAAACACAAGACGACTACTTAGGGGTGACTAATGGTTTAAATAGAGTAGACTTAATTGATGAAAGCAGATGATAGGATAGAGGAGGCCTAGCTAACACCCCCCGAACCACACTTAATAGTTATCATTAAGTAGGTCTGATTCCTTCTTTATTAGTGTGCATGGTCATTGCTATTTCCTTCTTTATTAGTGTGCATGGTCATTGCTGATTCCTTCTTTATTAGTGAGCATGATCATTGCTGATTCCTTCTTTATTAGTGAGCATGGTCATTGCTGATTCCTCCTTTATTAGTGAGCATGGTCATTGAGACTTTTCTATTACAGTTTGTGGGACTTTGTGAGACCCTACTGAAATTTGATTGAGTTTATAAAAGCAGTTTCTTTGTGACATTGCCTTTCCAGTCAAAATGTTTGGTGCATAGTGCATAAATTTATTAGAACACCCCCACTTTGTCTGTATTTTTTATTTGTTGTGCTGATGAAATCAAACCACTGGAACTGAAAATCTTGGAAAATTGTTAAAATAGGCAAATCAGTAATTGTCTAATTTAATTAATGTTTTTAATGGACCACACATGTAATTAATTTAAAATAGTAAGAGAAAAGGAACCCATAGTTTAGGGTGCCTAATTAAAGCACAAAGTAGTCCAACATTTTTACATGTATTTATTTATTTATTGCATTTATATTGTGCTTGTTATACAAAAGTATCTCAAAGCACTGTATAGTGCTTATTGTTTCTACATCACTAATTACAGACCGAAAATTGAAATTCTCACATCCAGAGGTTTTCATGCAGGTATGTATAAAAAGTACATAAATTACACATATTGAGGTGTTGTAATGAAATTGCACATGACTGCATGTGTATATGTACATGTAAAACATACCTAATAACCCATTATACTCCCCCTTACAAATACAACCTGGAATATTGTAATCTTGCTCTTCAGTGAATCATATCAATTTTAATTGCTTTTTTTTCTCCCCCTGCAATTGCTTCAGTATTTCTCTAATGTAATGAAAGAGAAGGGTGAACGATTAAAAACACAGTTAAACAGCCACAAATCCTATTCCCATGTAAAACTGAACACGATTATAATTCACTGGCGATTTAAGAGACCTAAACTATGTTCTGCATCTTCAGAGAGAGCGCAGTGTTTCTATTAGATCTTATTTTATTTTGATAAACTCACAGGCAGTTTGAATGTATTCCATCCATCTTGTTTTTCATTCATTTATCTATTCATTCAAAATGATTTTTAAAAAGGTCCATATTGTTTACATTCGCATGTAGAAGTACCTGTAACTACTGATCGCTAATTAAGAGATTACTGAATGCCAATTAACTTCCAATTAATATGAAATATGTATTTGCCTGTGTGTGATTGCTTGACATCCTGTTTGTCTCCTGACTTCAGTGTTTATTTATTTCTCTCATTAATGATTCGTGGATCTTTAAAAGCTAACAGCTTCCAATATCTGGTGTGTTTTTTTGCTAATTTGAAGTAGTGGAATAACAGGCTTTACATTTACAAACTGCAGTCATTCTGATATCACAGGTAACATTGAGGGGGGGTTTAATGTCTTTTACTGCTATTTTCTCTGTATATGTCTCCCATAGTAAAAGCACAGCCAAGCATAACAAAGAATAGTGAATGCTTGGTCCTTTACTCTGCTGGTTATTAAAATAAAATCATCTGTCCATTGTGACCTGTAGCTTTTGTAAAATCCAGGCTATTTAAAAAGCATAGGCAAGAATTGTGAAGAGCAGGCGTGCGGTAAAGCATATTAAACAATCATAAATAGTGCAACCATGGGGAAAGCAGGGGAAAACTGCACATTTACCGTTAGAAACTTTTAAACAGGACACTGCCTCCTAAATGATGTACTGTGATGCTGGTAATAAACCACATGTCCACAGCACACCCTGCAGACAACATAATGTGACAGACAACAGACAGCAATACAGTGCAGCAAATCACACAAACCTTCAACACTGAGCACGACACACCTGCTTTCCCTCATATAATGCAGCACAGCAACTGGAGTCTATTTTAACCAGTCACTCAAAATCAATCTAATTTGGGTGAACCCTCTGCACGTGTAAGATAGATTGCTCGTTAGAATTTATGTGAAGCAGTGACACTTATCTACTCAGGAAGAACAGGATATTTAGTGAGCAAGCAAGCTGCCTTTGTCCTGCAGGGCTGTAACGCTGGGCTGTAATGCGGGGCTGTAATGTATTGCTGTGATGTATGGCTGTAATGCAGGGCTGTAATGTATGGCTGTGATGTATGGCTGTAATGCAGGGCTGTAATGTATGGCTGTAGTGCAGGGCTGTGATGCAGGGCTGTAATGTATGGCTGTATTGCAGGGTTGTGATGTATGGCTGTAATGCAGGGCTGTGATGTATGGCTGTAATGCAGGGCTGTGATGTATGGCTGTAATGCAGGGCTGTGATGTATGGCTGTAGTGCAGGGCTGTGATGTATGGCTGTAATGCAGGGCTGTGATGTATGGCTGTAATGCAAGGCTGTGATGTATAGCTATAATGTAAGGCTGTAATGCAGGACTGTACTGTATGGCTGTAATGCAGGACTGTAATGTATGGCTGTAATGCAGGGCTATAATGCAGGGCTGTTATGTATGGCTGTAATGCAAGGCTGTGATGTATGGCTGTAATTCAGGGCTGTAATGCAGGGGTGTGATGTATGGCTGTAATGTAGGGCTACAATGTAGGGCTGTGATGTATTGCTATAATGCAGGGCTGTGATGTATGTCTGTAACTCAGGGCTATAATGCAGGGCTGTGATGTATTGCTTTGATGCAGGGCTATAATGCAGGGATGTCATGTATGGCTATGATGTTTGGCTGTAATGCAGGGCTGTAATGCAGCGCTGTGATGTGTGGCTATGACGTATGACTGTAATGCAGGGCTTTGATGTATGGCTGTAATTCAGGGCTGTAATGCAGGGCTGTGATGTATGGCTATGATGTATAGCTGTAACGCAGGGCTATAATGCAGGGCTGTGATGTATGGCTGTAATGCAGGGCTGTAATACAGGACTGTAATGCAGGGCTGTGATGTATGGCTATGATGTATAGCTGTAACGCAGGGCTATAATGCAGGGCTGTGATGTATGGCAGTAATGCAGGACTGTAATGCAGCGCTGTGATGTTTGGCTGTATTGCAGGGCTATTCTTACGCCGCCCTGTTCCGCGGACAGAACATGGTACTGCAATTACACATTGCATATCATAAATCGTCTGTAATATTATTACAAAAGCAAACTAGCAAAAAAGCTGACTCAATATCAAAAACATTGTTTTATTATCATCAAACATCAAACAAATTTTCCGAATTCACCATTTCACCGCAGAGATATCCACTTCGCTATGTATCTAGTACCTCATGGTTCAAAAACAACTCAGATCGACTAGCTGTGCATTTCGTACTCTGGTCTTACAACTATCTGTTGATGGTGAAATCCCCCTGATTACGTTGTAGGGGAGATCACAAACTGTCCAATCATATCTTGACTTTATTTGTAGCCTAATCCATTGAAGAGTAATCGATGTGCGCAAGTAAACAGAGCGACGTGTATTGGTAGGAGAATGCAGCGTTACGCACAGCGGATCAAGGTTTCTTACCATTTTCTGATCATTTTTCAAATCCTAAAAATTGTAAATTGAATGAAATGTCAAGCAGTGTTCCAAAGCATCCCCCCAAAAAAGTCGATTCAGTCTTTTTGAAGTTTTGGAGGAGATAGATAGGAGTGAAAGTGACGGCGAAAATGATCAACTGGAGAGCGCTGATTCAATGTCGGAAGCAGCATTTTAAGATGGATTGAATCCTCTTGAGGATTTGTAAGTATTGCAGCATTTTAGGGTTCTAGGATAAAATGAGAGAGGCAGACAGCTCTTGCAGTTCTCAAATGGCCGGTTTTATTGAACATTAACCAACATAAAAAAAACTCAAGGACAGCGTAACAGCTTCTCACACACACACTTTGAACATTCTCTCCTCTCCCAGCTCCCGCGTTCCCTTATATGGAGCCCTGATTTGGCGCCAACCCTGCCTTAACCTATGGAAACCCCCAATTACCAACCAACCAATAGGAGAGCCCACACTCACACACACACACACACACACACACACACACACACACGTGCGACGCACTCCTCTTGCACACAGACAGTACAGGCAAGCACATGTCCCTCCCGCCCCCCCCCCTCCAGTACAACAACATGAAGGTGCAGTAACACAGATGACTATTTACAGCACAGACCCAGGATCGCTACAGTGTAATGGATAGGTGTGACACTACATTTTATTATTATTATTATTATATTATTATAATATGATTAGATACTATTATTATTATTATTATTATTATTATTGAGCACTTTAGGGATGTAAATAGTTAATTTTGTACAGTTTGTGTTGTTATTAGTTTTTTGTTCAGTTTTATTCACTGTTTGAAAAGGAAAATATTTTATTTGAAGTAAACAGTTTATTTTGAGAAAAAAAATCATTATTTTGCTTCTTGCCATGTACATACTTTCAAGCAAATGAATAACAAAAATACAGAGGCAGGTACTGAAAATTCAAGTTACAAAAAAAGTTACAAAAAAGTCTCAGTTGCAACATTCTCCTGCACAAGCACACAGTTATGTGAGAGCAATGTGCCTCACAGTTGTGGCATAAGAACTGAGAGTATTTGTACATGCATACTCATCATGGATACATTTTGGGCACCCCAAAGCTCTCCAAAAAGGCCACCTTTTGAATGAAATATTGGACAAAAAAATAAAAAAGAGGATTACAAAATTTAATTCATGTGGCAATGTATAGCATGTGAGGTGCCAGAAGGTAACATCCCTTTTAGAATTTGTTCGAGAAACTGGTGTATGACTGGCCATTAAGATTTACACAATATTCATTTTTGGAGAGGACCCTTGGGCCTAGCTTTGTAAAAACTAATGTAGAATTCGATCCCTTTGTTTTACCCAGTGTAGTAGACATGTTGGGGAAGTGCTGGAAAACAATCTGGCTCTTTTCGTGTGCTACAAGTTGAAAAAGTGGCTATGGAATATAAACAAATGAAAAGCGTTTGTTGATTTTATATGTATTTTTTCTGAATATCTCCCTCCAGTGTGGTACTGAGTAAGACTTTTATCAAATCTGAGGTTTTAGTCCTGATGCCCAAGGGGTTACCTTGAATTCAAGCACTGAACCATGCCTGTGCTGTCGATAATGTGAAGATAATGTGATTTATTAAAGGCCACAGGGTTTAACAGGCTGGGGGTTTAATAGGATAATGCAGGGCTGTGATGTATGGCGGTAATGCAGGGCTGTAACGCAGGGCTGTGATGTATGGCAGTAATGCAGGGCTGTGATGTATGGCTGTAATGCAGGGCTGTAACGCAGGGCTATAATGCAGGGCTATAACGCAGGGCTATAATGCAGGGCTATAAGCAGGTCCACTTCTCTCCTGTAAGCTCCGGAGGGAGGAGTATTGAATGAAAAACAGGGGAAACTAGAAATGAATGTTATTTTATTGTGATGTGCTGATGGCGTGGAGCATGTGTTGGACATGAATAAGTTTGCAGGAAGATGAGGCTGAATAAGCAGAAGATCTGCAGCAGATTAACGTTACAAACAGCAGCAAGTAATGAAATGGAACCTGGCACTCACAGTCCGGATGAGCCAACACCACAAATCATTGTAAAAGTGTTTTTATGATATTGAAGGACACTGGGCACCATGTAAGGCTAAGAACTCCCATCGTGATCTTTTTTAGTATTCGCAAAGTTAAAGAGCAACTTGTTGCAGTGTCTGGAACATCCCAGTTATCTTACCTGATACACTCTACGTCTTGTTAAGATTCACTTTGTAGATCTGTTTCTGTTTCAGTTTCATCACATCCTGGGGACTTTTTAAAACTCAGAAGTTACTCCTGTGGTCTCAATCATCTTGGCCTATTTTTCCATTATAGGTAAATTGCACGCTACATAGCAAATGTTTGAAGTGGACAGTTCACCCACAGTGGAAAACCAAGCCTCTTATACACAGCTGCTACACCAGAGTGTAACCACTGCAAGTCCTCCTTATAGAGCTGACACCTTCACCTGGTCAGATACACTATATTAAACCTCTGTTTGTAAATGATAGCAGATGACATCCAGGATCCCAGGCTATGTGTAATATTCTCTCCCTGTACACTACACCTGTCCTCTGTGATTTACACAACCTTTTCAATTGGTTTTCATATTCTTCCCTCAGCCTACAAGATAGTGCAGGGAAACACATGCCACCTTTACTGACCTACTGCACAATTACACAGCCAGTCTCACAGATCCTCTACTGCTGCAGGATTACTGTGTTCTCCTTCCAGGCAGCTCTGTTAATTTCACAGGGGGTCAACATTCAAACGATCCTGCAGAATCAGGAGACGCATCGTCATAAAACTCTGCATGTTTGTAGAGATTGAGACGAACTAGAGAGATTTTATTTTCATATTTTATTTTTATATACTGTGGCAATGGTATCACAGCTGTGTGAGCAAAGAAGACACACTGTTGTAATTCATTGCAGTACCATGGTACTGTATCAGTACCAGACAGAGCTAGGGTATCAGGACCACTGAACTATGGAGTATTGGTTCCAGATCCATGGTGCTGGTAATGTTGTGGTCTGTTAATGGTTCTGTTTGGGTTTCTTCAGGGTAATGCACTGGGATTTTAATGGGATTTTTCATTTCAGATACCCCCTACTGACCAGTTGGTATTTCCCAGGCTGGACGTCCAGGGTGTAATAGCATAGAGAAATGTGATGATCATGTAAACCAAGTGGACCAGCCACTGGAGTAAGAGGGTTACAGGTCTGAGTGGAGAATAATTAAGAGCAAGTGGGAGTTTGAATTATGTGCTCATAAAAGTGTCCTGTAGAAATGACTGAGTGTTGAAAGATAGGCTCAAAGATATGGTTTTGACAGATGCATTATATCAAGATTTGGCAAGAGAATATATATGTCCTATATCATCTATTGTATATAAGTTGATGGCTGGGAGAGAAGTCTGACAGAAATTGGTTTAGGACAGTTTCTTAAGAACAGATAAAAGGAAATAGTTTAGGGGCCTGTTACAGAGAAAGAATGAATCTTGGTTATAAATCTCCTTCCCGACCTGTGAGGGCAGTGTGTAAAGGGAATAGAGTGCCATGGACTGGATGGTCGGACAGTTCATTCCAGGGAAAGGTGGAAGTCGACCATCTAGAAATGGGGCAGAGCTACGGTACACCAGAAGGGAAGTGATGTGGCAACCACTGATTGGAAGAGAAACTGTTGCACTCGCTAACCAAGGGAGTGTGACTGACGATACAAAAGGGGACGTGGCTAGGTGATCTGTTCCTTTTGTTATAAGAACATAAGAACATAAGAAAGTTTACAAACGAGAGGAGGCCATTCGGCCCATCTTGCTCGTTTGGTTGTTAGTAGCTTATTGATCCCAAAATCTCATCAAGCAGCTTCTTGAAGGATCCCAGGGTGTCAGCTTCAACAACATTACTGGGGAGTTGATTCCAGACCCTCACAATTCTCTGTGTAAAAAAGTGTCTCCTATTTTCTGTTCTGAATGCCCCTTTTTCTAAACTCCATTTGTGACCCCTGGTCCTTGTTTCTTTTTTCAGGCTGAAAAAGTCCCTTGCGTCGACACTGTCAATACCTTTTAGAATTTTGAATGCTTGAATTAGGTCGCCACGTAGTCTTCTTTGTTCAAGACTGAACAGATTCAATTCTTTTAGCCTGTCTGCATATGACATGCCTTTTAAGCCCGGAATAATTCTGGTCGCTCTTCTTTGCACTCTTTCTAGAGCAGCAATATCTTTTTTATAGCGAGGTGACCAGAACTGCACACAATATTCAAGATGAGGTCTTACAAGTGCATTGTACAGTTTTAACATTACTTCCCTTGATTTAAATTCAACACTTTTCACAATGTATCCGAGTATCTTGTTAGCCTTTTTTATAGCTTCCCCACATTGCCTAGATGAAGACATTTCTGAGTCAACAAAAACTCCTAGGTCTTTTTCATAGATTCCTTCTCCAATTTCAATATCTCCCATATGATATTTATAATGTACATTTTTATTTCCTGCGTGCAGTACCTTACACTTTTCTCTATTAAATGTCATTTGCCATGTGTCTGCCCAGTTCTGAATCTTGTCTAGATCATTTTGAATGACCTTTGCTGCTGCAACAGTGTTTGCCACTCCTCCTACTTTTGTGTCGTCTGCAAATTTAACAAGTTTGCTTACTATACCAGAATCTAAATCATTAATGTAGATTAGGAATAGCAGAGGACCTAATACTGATCCCTGTGGTACACCGCTGGTTACCACACTCCATTCTGAGGTTTTTCCTCTAATCAGTACTTTCTGTTTTCTACATGTTAACCACTCCCTAATCCATGTACATGTGTTTCCTTGAATCCCAACTGCGTTCAGTTTGAGAATTAATCTTTTGTGCGGGACTTTGTCAAAAGCTTTCTGGAAATCTAAATAAACCATGTCATATGCTTTGCAATTATCCATTATCGATGTTGCATCCTCAAAAAAATCAAGCAAGTTAGTTAGGCACGATCTCCCTTTCCTAAAACCATGTTGACTGTCTCCCAGTACCCTGTTACCATATAGGTAATTTTCCATTTTGGCTCTTATTATAGTTTCCATAAGTTTGCATATAATAGAAGTCAGGCTTACTGGTCTGTAGTTACCTGGTTCAGTTTTGTTTCCCTTTTTGTGGATCGGTATTACGTTTGCAATTTTCCAGTCTGTCGGTACCACCCCTGTGTCAAGAGACTGCTGCATGATCTTGGTTAGCGGTTTGTAAATTACTTCTTTCATTTCTTTGAGTACTACTGGGAGGATCTCATCCGGCCCAGGGGATTTGTTTATTTTAAGAGCTCCTAGTCCCTTTAACACTTCTGCCTCAGTTATGCTAAAGTTATTTAAAACTGGATAGGAACTGGATGACATGTGGGGCATGTTGTCAGTATCTTCCTTTGTAAAAACTTGTGAAAAGTAATCATTTAACATATTTGCTATTTTTTTTTCTTCCTCTACGATTTTGCCATTTGTATCTCTTAAACATTTAATCTCCTCTTTGAATGTTCTCTTGCTGTTGTAATATTGGAAAAATATTTTGGAATTGGTTTTAGCTCCCTTAGCAATGTTCATTTCTATTTCTCTCTTGGCCTTTCTAACTTCCTTTTTGACTTGCATTTGCAGTTCTGTGTACTCTTTCTGTGTACTTTCTTTTTGGTCCTTTTTTAATGCTCTGTAAAGTGCCTTTTTTCGCTGAATATTTTTTTTAATTGATCTATTAAACCATTTTGGCAATTTAGTTTTACATTTAGATTTGTCTACTTTAGGGATATAATTGTTTTGCGCCTCTAGTACTACGTTTTTGAAGAACAACCATCCTTCTTCTGTGGGTGTTTTCTCTATTTTACTCCAATCTACTTCTGTTAGTCTCTGTTTCATACCTTCATAGTTTGCTTTTCTAAAATTGTAAACCTTAGCTTTAGTCTTTACTTTTGGGGATTTAAAAAACACTTCAAATGAGACCATGTTGTGGTCTGAGTTTGCCAGTGGTTCTCTGACCTCTGTTTTAGTTATTCTATCTTCGTTATTTGAAAAGACTAAATCAAGGCATGCCTCCCCTCTAGTGGGTGCCTTCACAAATTGTGTTAGGAAGCAGTCATTTGTCATTTCCACCATTTCTATTTCATCCTTCGCGCTACCCACCGGGTTTTCCCATTTTATTTGGGGGAAGTTGAAATCCCCCATTAGTATGGCTTCTCCTTTGCTACACACATTTCTAATGTCATTGTATAACAGATTATTGTGCTCACCGTCTGAATCTGGCGGTCTATAGCATGCTCCTATTATTATGCCTTTTGAATTTTTGTCTGTTATTCTGACCCATATTGATTCGGTTTTATTTTCTTTGTCCAGGTTTAACACCTGGGCTTCAAGACTGTTTCTTATGTATAGCGCTACCCCTCCTCCTCTTCTGTCCTGCCTGTCTTTCCTATACAGTGTATACCCACAAATATTATATTCGTCCCCATCACTCTCAGATAACCAAGTTTCAGTAACACCTATCACATCATAGTTACCTGTTAGTGCAGTAGCTTCAAGTTCTAGAATTTTGTTTCTGATACTTCTAGCATTTAGATAAATACATTTAATGGTTGTCTTACCTGAGTTGTTGTTCTTGTTTTGATGCGGTCTCCCTTCTGTTTTTTTGTTGATTTCTCCCCCCTTCCTTTCTAGTTTAAATGCTTCCGAACCTGCTCGAGGATCTTTTCTCCAAGTAGACTAGTTCCCTTGTTATTTAAATGCAGTCCATCCCGTCTATACAGATAGTCCTCGTTGTAGAAAGTGGTCCAATGATCAAGATAGGTGAAGCCTTCCCGTGTGCACCACGTCTTCAACCATTGGTTTTGATTTATTATTTCCAGCTGTCCATATGGTCCTTTGCAAGGTGCGGGTAGTATACCAGAAAATACCACAGTTTTGGTTTTCTCTTTTAATTTCCTTCCTAGCTCTCTGAATTTGTTTTGCAGGGATTTTGGTCTGTCTCTTCCAATGTTGTTTGTACCGATGTGGACGACTACTACCGGGTCGTCTCCTGTTCGTTCTAGGAGCCTGTCCACGTTTTCAGTGATGTGCTTGACCGAGGCTCCCGGAAGGCAGCACACTGTTGTAGTAAGGGGGTCCAAACTGCGAACTGAACTTGCTGTGTTTCTCAATATGGAGTCCCCAACAATCATGACCTCCCTTCTTTTTGCTGTCTGGTCACCACTGTCAATGGGGTCCTGGATGTTGTTCCTTTCATTCTCTTGTTGTTGGTTCTGCTCATCAAAATTCTGAAGTGACTCAAATCTGTTGGTTGTTTTGATTTCTGGTGGTGTTTGACGAAGTTTCTTTTTTTCCCTGCTTCTGCCTACCTGAACCCAGCTGTTCTGACCTTCTATCTCCCTGGTGGCTTTCAGTCTGTTAGGGGTGATGCAGACTTCCATGAATTGTGGGTGTGCCAGTTCCTCAAGATCCTGTTGCTGTCTCACTTCTTCCAGCTCCATTTCTAGCATGCTTACTAGTTTATGCAAATCCTGGATCGCGCGGCACTTTACGCACACTTGGTTTAGCTCCGCTGGGTTTTCTCGGATTTCCCACATCAAGCAGGTGTCACAGATTACTGGCTTGAAGACCATGTTGAGGGTTTTTTTTTTTTTTGAAGTTTAGTTTCTTCTGCAGCCGTCAACCTGCTTTCCAACTGCTTCGAAACTGCTCTGTACTTTTCCACGCTGTACTTCTCCCACTCGCTGTCGCTTCCACTCGCTGTCGCTGGGAAGACTGCCTCGTTTAACTGCGTTGTTCTGCTGTGCTGTCGGCTCCTCCCCTCGCCCGTGTCTCAAAACGGCGCTTAATTTGAATCGGCTGCTCCGAGTTTCAGCTTGTTTGTTATCAGAAAAACACACGCGGCTGTGTTTCCCCAATGTCCTCTGTTTTCTGATTAAAGCAATTCAAGATGCAATTTCTCCTTTCTGCTTCGAAACTGCTCTGTACTTTTCCACGCTGTACTTCTCCCACTCGCTGTCGCTTCCACTCGCTGTCGCTTATGGTTGAGAGCAAACTGCGAAAGGAAAAGCTGTAAACTAACTGAGTGCTTTATTTGTTTGTCATGACTAATAATACTTGTTTGTTCTTGGTGAACGGCTAATATGATCCGGAGCTGTCGCTTAAGGCCAGCACCAAACCTGGACAACGAATAAATTGTATTTCACCACTTTAGCTCTCATTCTGGACTTGTGATCGTGCGTGTGTCTTGTTTGTTTAAAACTGTGTGGATTTAACAGAGCAAAACACATCGAGTGACTTTGGATTACAATTAAAACCATAATTTCACGAGTAACTTTGTTGTTTGCCATTCTCTTGAACACTGCAAGACCGCTACACCTACGCACTGCAAACCACTTTGCCTCATGGCCCCATCTTATTTTAAAGAATTTGTTTTTAGTATACAGTAAATGTAAGTGTATGTAATTATGAGAACCCCAATTGAAAAGAACAAGTTCCCCTCCCGGGTGCTACATGGGGGTGCTGCTTTGTGGAGCAGTATTAAAAACTGCCACAGTGGCATTCTGGATGCGTCAGATGTCCATTCTCTAATGAAAAACTCATCAGCATGACACTTTGAAGTTTTCTGACCGTCCTTGTCTTCAACAACTACTGTAAATAAAACAGAACTGTTCAGCCTGCTCTTACAAGTAGCCCTTTCTAATGTGCAGTATTAAAGTTTATTTTCAGCACCCGCACTATAAAAATTGTGCCAGCACCACTGGAAGGAGTTCTAGACAGATGTGTTTTGAGTCTTAATTACACTTTATTGATAATCATTGACACTGATAATAACAGGATTAATGTTCTAATTAAGTCATTGAACCACATCCCTACAATAGCTTGGTAATTTGTTGGTCCTCCGAGGTGCAATGTCCCGATAGCACTTCAAGATTATTCTCTTATTGTCTTGACGTGTGTTTCCCAAAACCCCTCAATATTCTCATCTTCTTGGATGTCTGGTTTAAAGACTCTTATGTTAACATTGAGCCAGCAATATCAAAGCTTATGCTACAGTGGATGGAGCATGTCTAACTTTCTTGGGGGGGGGGGGGGGGGGGGGGGGGCGTTGTAATTAATACAGTAATTATAATAATAATGAAACAAATTGAAATCTAATTTTACATACAGGTCGAAATGTGAATTTTACAAACTTACCCATGTTTAGTCTGGAAAAGCGCATTTAATAAAGCAGAGACCTAGTCGTGGGTCATTTTGTGTTTAAGAATCATTGACAGTCCTGTTCCTGTCACATGTAGGCCCTGCTGTTGTTCAGAATCAGTACATAAAATTGATCAGTTTGTGGTGCGGGAAAAAAGCGATTGTGCAGGTGCATCACAATCTAAAAAACTAAAAGTTAGGAAACATCAAGAAGGATACTTGGAAATTGTACTTCCCTTTATTGGCACTGCAGGTGAACCCTGTCCTAATCTGTGTCATAAAATGATTTAAAATGTGTAGCGTTTTCCATAATGGATCTTTGCCGAACCATGTTTCAACATAATCTTTTGTCATCCAATTCATGGAACAGGGAGGCATTTTGTATTCCAAGTTATACAGAGAGAGTTCGTTTTTGTGTTTTTTCTTCATACAGTTCATAATTTGCAAACTGTATAATTCTTGCCTGTCAGACAAAAAGATACTGTATCTGAGATTAACCCCTGGCTACACCCATCTAAATTAGATTAGAAGCCAAATTTGAAGTCTACTGAGCCTACTGGGGGATGGCTGGATGTAAATTTGTTTATATGCTTTACCATACCTCTCTGGGCTTTACATTGCTTACCTATGCTTTATTAGGCATTATTACACTTTATAATGCTTTTACAATGGTAAACGTTTCAAAGGGTAGACTCACAGTGGGGAAGAATAAAGCCTGTTTGTCTTGCAGAACTCTAATTTTCAAATTAATGCAGCAGTGGCCCTACAATGGCAATGCCATGTTTTACTTTTATAATGGTCTCTCACACAGGCAAGGGGGCTGGTTCATCTCACGGTGCTACAGCTACCCCTACTGGGCAGGAGTGGTGACCAGTCAAGAAGCCATTAAGGTGGTGGGGTGAAATTGGGCATTCCCACCCCCACCCCACATAGCCATTAGCTTGTTTATATCATTGTGATACTAATAGCAGTGCATGTGCTACCATTGCCCCGTAGCACAGAAATCTTTGCACTGCCATTGAAGATCACTCAGGAAAATAATGCACTCCTGGTAAGATGTATGGCACTACTACATAAGCTATTAAGACTTTAACACAACAGTAATACAAATGTGTCAGTGGATAAATGAACATGTGACAAAGACCACGCTCTTGATTGTGCAGGCTGGAATGTTTTACAGTACATCACTTAAACACTTGAAAAAAGTAATCCATGCTGTCCTGCAGTGAATGCTGTCATACAATGCAGCACTGATTCATAGTTATAAATACCTTGCAATTGTTGCTCATTATGGGGCTGTCAGTGGTTTTCAATGGCATGTCCAGTGTCATTCATAATGCTTTCAAGGCAGTATTGATTGAATCTTGCACCGAGAGGCCTGGTGTCACCTGATAGATTAAGTTGTACTTATAATCTGATTTACACACATTGATACTGGCTGCTTGATGGCTCAGAGATCACATTCGGCCTGGGTGGAGAGAGCAGTTGTCTGGCTATTTATATACACAGGGCCTCGCGAGGAGGTGTCTGAAGTGTGGAGCCGTAGGGGTAGCAGTACCCCACAGTTAAAACAATCCATTTAAAGGGGGTTTAAAAGGGGTTCTGATTTTGGGGAGTTGTTTTTATTCATTTTGGGTTCAAATGTTATATTTCTATTAATTAAATTCAATATATTAAAAATATTAGCTTCGGTTACTATGATATTTGCAATGGTTCTGAGTTGTACTGTTGTTGCGGCAAGAAGAAAAAAAAGTCCTAATTCTGGAAATCTAGTAACCCTTTGCTTCCTGGTACCTAATCATAAATTCAATCCAATTGCTGTACTCAGAGCAGCAAATACACCAGGATTGAGCCGTTTATAGCATTAAAATATGTGCATATCAAGGTTCTCTGCACTAGAAGAGGGTCTTGGTAAAAATATTAACAAAGCTAATAACAGGTAATAATATGTGCAGTCAGACTGCAGTGATTGATTCTCAAATCTGAGTAAGATTAATACCCCGTCTTCATTGCCTTGCTTGAACACTTCTCTGGAAATTAAGCAGTAGCTTCAATCTAAGGTTATGTTAGGTCATTGTTGAATTATAGAAATTGATTCATTAATACTGTACTATAGAAGAGCAATTCTCAACAATTTTCTGTCATACATCTGCTATGCAACTCAACAGACCAAACCAGCACTGATGAGCCACATGTTCTCCTCTGGTAACATTTCTTAAACTCTTAATGGGAAAGTATCTTCAAAGGTCATTAGGCACATCCAGAGGGTCCTCATAATTGTGTAATAAGAGCACAGTACGTGAAAGAAAGTCACTGCTATCTGAAACGAAGAGTAAAAGATAGTCACTGCAATCTGAAACGAAGTGGGAAAGATAGTCACTGCAATCTGAAACGAAGTGGGAAAGATAGTCACTGCAATCTGAAACGAAGTGGGAAAGATAGTCACTGCAATCTGAAACGAAGTGGGAAAGATAGTCACTGCAATCTGAAACGAAGTGGGAAAGATAGTCACTGCAATCTGAAACGAAGTGGGAAAGATAGTCACTGCAATCTGAAATGTGTGTAACGGAGTTGGAGAGTATCATAAAATCAAAATGCAAGATAAACTACGTACACAACAGCAGTCCTTCTAAAGTTCTTATAGGTGGTTTTGTTTTTTTGTTTCTCGTTCAATTGTAATTCCTGTACTCACAATGTACCATCTATGAGAAGATTTAGTTTTGGTTTCTCTTGCAGAGAAATTAAAAACAGGAAGTTACTGTGAGAAAAGAAATAACCAAGTAGGATATATTGTAGTTTTTACAGAAATCAAGCTGATATTCTGAGGTCATTTTTGGTGCCGAAAAACATCTACGTCACACTCTTGGATTTAACTGCCACACCAGCATTGCCCCGCCCCTTAACAACCAATACACACTCCTGATTCGCTGGCACAGTACTCCCCTGACCTTCCAATATTTCCAGAGCTTTGTGGAGATGTTATAGTAATAAAATAATGACTTGCATCGCATTATTGAGATGTTTGGTGATGAAACAAGTGATCAGGAAAGTATCTACGTCTATAAAGAGGTATGTGAAAAATACAGCGAACAAGGGGTGGGGCTTGGCTGGAGATGGACTGGCCTTTTGCGATTCAATACCTTTTAACTTGCTTTACTCTGGAACAAAAATATTTAAAACAGTGCGTGTGAAAATAAATTTGAACTGACACGCCTGACAAGCCCTGAATAAATGGACTGCTAGGGGTTCATTTCTGCATCATCCCAGCTGCTACACCTTAAAACTCATTGTTTTGATCTACTACGCTCGACCTAGTAGGGGAGTGGTTTGAGCTATGTCAACGCACTGACGCGTTAAGGCCGGCCCAGGGCCTGCGTTGGGTTCACACAGGCAGATAGGCCGGCCCTGAGGCGGCACTGGTACTTTAGGCCGCATCAAAAAGCTGGTCTAAATTTCACCCGGCCCAGGGACGCCTTTTCATTTTTCGAGCGTTCACACATGAGATAAGGCAGCCCTGAGCCGGCCTAAACCGCAAATGTGAACGGGGTGTATGATGTCAAATGATGTAACTTTTTAACTCTGCTAGCTACACTACACTACACATACTGTATAGAGACAGAGAGTAGATGGGGCTCCATCTGCCACTGGGATTAACTTGAAAACGATTTGAAATCAGAGTTGTTCATTTCCATCAGCAGCAGATTGAGATCAAATCCATTTAAACTGGGACCCAGTTAGGTGGTCTGGCAGAACTCGATCTTGTGCTGATGGTGATCCAATATTTCTGGATTCTGTTGCTCCAGTGTTGAGTTATTATTAAGAACTCAACATTGGACTAAAAGAAGCAAGGTTCACTCAGAGTGCAAGCACCAAACAATAGTAATGGAAATACAAGTAACGAACCCTTTACAATGGAATGATAATGCTTTCTGTGAGCTGGCATCACTGCCTGTCGGAGTCCCTTCATTTATTTATTAACGTGATCAATGCACCTGATAAAGTGTTCCTTTATCACTTTACAACACCTTCATTCCTCATGGAATTCCCTCACCAGCTTTGCCTCGTAAAAGTAAGGATTTTCAATTGGTAGAATCTCAAGGTTCATCATTAGGACTGGTGGAAAATCTATCCGATCAATCCCTATTCACAGTGCATGGATTTGTAAAAAATGGGAATATATTTAAATATTGATTATGCATTTCTCAAATACACAAGTAACTCAAACATAATGCCATCTCAGCCTATTGAATTGCATGGACTGGCAAGGGCGGGATGAGAACCGTAAACCTCATGATTGATTGTCAGATGTCTTACCATTAAATTAAATGTATACAGAATCTAAAGTAAAACACGTAAAAAGTATGTAATATATAACATCTATATATTCTTCAAAGTGCATCTGCTACACCAGTGTGGTTATTCACCTAGTCCGCTGCAACACTGCCCCTAGTGGGTGTAAAAATACACATCATATATCACAGAGAGCACATGTGATACTTCTTAAATCTACTAACCTTTCAACCCATCCAGCCCCAACTACTCTCTAGGCGTGGTCACATGATCAGAATGAAATGAAGACAAGCTCAAAGCAGACAGACGGAAACCAACCACTCACAATTGCAAACACAATCAAATACTGTAAATGTTAAAATAAATTAAAATGACATTTGAAGCACTTTACACTTCAACATCAATTGAGTAATTCGTTCTGTCTAAATTATGTCTTGCAATTTGGTAATGTTCCTGTTTTTTTTTTTTTTTTTTTTTTTATTGTACATGATGCATTGTTTGTGAAAACAGTATAAAAACATAAAATGCCATTAGCCATTTCTGTCCTGAGGTTAGCTGTTTGGAGGATTGCTGCTTGGAGGATGGCTGACACCTCTGGGTTAGTGTTTTTACATTCTCCTTGTCCAATGGTGCCATCTAGTGTTAAATTATGAGAATAGCAGACAAGCAACATGTAAGGATGCGAAAAAATGCACAAAACTCGAAATCACTTGTAATTGTGGGGTTCTGTATTTTTGGATTAAATTAATACAACATTTTATTTAAAAAAAAAAAAAAAAAAAAAAGTTTTAATCTGGTCAAACTAGGTTCTGTTTTACGCTTAACAATTAAACGGCAGAAGCTTTACATTTGAATTTGACTTCTATTTAGTATACCTTTTCACAAATACAAAAGACATTTTCTGGACATTTGCAATCCTTCCGAGTGCTTTTTATTGCAATGTTTAAGGTGCTTTGGCTGGAAGTTTAGGAACTGCTTTTCAACTGTAGTTGCCTACCACATATATAGGTAATGCAGGATCAGCCAAGGATAAGAGTGAGCCTCACTTCCTCCCAATCAGCCGTGAGGAGTCTTTTCAGAAGCATGTTTTGCAGGAATAGTTTGTAAGCTTGGCAATTGAGGCAGCAATTTCATCAGACGATCACACGGAGCACACACAACAGGATATTAAACAGGTCAGATACTGAACTGTTTAAACACTGCAAAGCCCATTTTAGCTGCAGACTCATTTTTAAAGGATGTCAAAGTTTAATTTTATGAAAGAAGCAAGCAGAGGTATGCAAAGCTTGTATTGTTTAATTAACAGTACAATGCAGTTAGCAGTCATTAAACAGACATTGCAAGATTAGCACTAGGGGAGCAGAGTCATCTATGCTCGTGTATTTTTCTTGATAGTTTCACCTTCTGTTTCAGTCCCATGCTGGCGACTTTTTTACAGCAACCTTATGACCTCAATAGAGCTCTCAGAATCGTGTCTAACCTCCCAGTACATCTGGTACACCAAGGTGTAACCATTAATCTGCCCTCCCCCATAGTGTAAACAGCCCATTTGTTCAGCATGGTACTTCTTACATCCAGTGGGGCCAGTGTTGCAGGGGGACAGATTAAGAGTTGCACTCCAGTGTAGCAGCTGAATTTAAAGAGTAGTTTTAGTGCCTGTTGGAGACCACAGGGTGCCAAGTTTAAACACTTCCTGTCTTTTCTTTATAATACATCCTGCTCAGATGTACTTGGAGATTAGATATGATGCTGAGAGCTCTATATTTGACTGAATAAGAAAATGATACTATTTAAGTTAAGGTAAAGGAATACTTTGGTTATGGATATTTCACCTCCACATCAAGTTGCTCTATAAATAAATGTTCAGCAAAGTTTTTTTTTTCTTTTTTTTACTTTTATTGAAATTGTTACATCTGTCCACATACAGTAGTTAAGTGCACCATAGAATATATAAATGTACTGTGCGTGAGGAAGGATATTAAATAATGTCAAAATTGACATCGTTTGGCAAAAAAACAACAACTTTTAAACATTTACTGCTTTGGCAATAGACAAAAAGGCAGTTAGTTTTATAAATTACTATTTTAAGGTACAAACACATTTATGTTGTCAATAACCTTAGATTGCAGAGTTTTGTAGCACAATCCAGTATGTGTACTGTTTGAATCAATAGTGCTATAGCCATAAATATGTATTTAAAATAAATTAAAATATTGTGCTTGCTGAGATAAAGCC
The DNA here is from genome assembly GCF_017654505.1 of Polyodon spathula. Lineage (NCBI taxonomy): Eukaryota > Metazoa > Chordata > Actinopteri > Acipenseriformes > Polyodontidae > Polyodon > Polyodon spathula. The sequence goes on from NC_054556.1 coordinate 18,997,764, forward strand.
ATATCATTTCCAAGGGCTGCAGGCAGTCCAATACCACACTACAGTACTGCAGAAACAATAGCACTATAAACCCTCTTAGGAGCATGCTTATCTAGAGAGCAGAATCTCAGAATGTTACCTACAGATCTTAATGCCATTGAACTCTTCTTCCATGGCATTATTGCTGAAGAGATGGCATATGTTTTTAATGCCCCCCTTTATATTTGCGATCAGTCTGAGTGGTTTTATTTAAATGATTTCCATGCTGTGCTTGTGGTGCTTTCAAGATTAGCTCAGGAGCTGCTCCTCGGTTCTCCTTGCCTGCTATAGGTGTATGCCAAAGAGCCAGTGCCATCTAGTGATCTGACACTTTGGCTCAAGTTTCATTTTGTTTTGCTGGCAATACACTGCAGTGCTCTAGATGCCGCTGGCTATTACTTCTGTTAAGAAGACACTTTGCACTATGCACACGTCTATGGCAGGCAAGTACAACTGAAAAGCAGCTCCTAAACTGATAGTCAAAGCCAACTAAATATGTAAGTAATTTGTAAATCTCAGAATGACTGCAAACATCATGCAGATGTAAGGGTACAGCATTTGAAGCTGTATATTTTGACACTGAATGCATGATTTGCTCATTATCCTTGTAGGTGTGTTTTGTGTGATTCTGTATTGTTGTCTGCACATCATTATTTGCTAACATGCTTGAATCAGACTAGCAATGGGGAAACCCCAGCAGGATTGCTATTTAAAGGGCAGTGATATTTCAATTCACTGCTGCATAGATAATTGTAATAGAGCCCTAGTATTAATCTCACAGCTCAGGCACTGACAATGAGAAATGGACTGATATCCACATTACACTTGTAAAACCACTGCACATGTGCACAGCATTTTAGAATTTTAAGACAGAGTCCATCTGATTGGCTTTCTGTAGATAAGAAGTAGGCAGGGCAGCCCAACAGTGTGATCCGATTGGAGGAAAGTGCCACTGGTTATTAACTGAAACACACAAGTTCCTTCACAAATAAAAACTTATGTTTAATTTTAAATAAAAGCAAAATCATTATTATCTAAAACCATGTGTTTAAATAATGCAATTATTGTATCTTCTTTTGACAAATACGCACAAGTTAAAACAAGAAAGTAATTTTTCTAGAAATATATTAAAATGTGTTTGTATAAATGTTCTTGTTACTTTTCTTCTTCATTAGTGGTTGATTTCATTTTTATTAGAGGGCACACCGCTTACAGAAATGTTCCACTAAATACTTACTTAATTTCAATTACCATCAGTTGTTTGGTCTCAAATGTTCCTACATGAAAGCCATTTTATGAGAAACTTACTTTACTATAGTTTACATGCTTTACCAGACCTGGGATTGAAAATGCTTACCCTGCTTATATTGTAATACCATGTATTTGAAGGCTTTCATGAATAAGTTTTCTTGACTTCTTGCTTTTTAATAATAAAGTTTTCATATGAATGACTATACTAACAGAAACTAAAATACAGAAACTTTTGTCACTGAATTATAATTCCTTCAGTATTTCATTTTTTTTTTTTTTTTGGCAATTGCAGTACATTAAAGAAAATGCAGTGCCAGCAAATCGAAGGTTATTCCTGTTAGGTCAGATCTAGTGGAATTATTTATCTAGCTCTGCACTTTAATATTTGTATTATGTCCCTGATTTAATCATCCCAAGCGACTCCCAAGCCTCCGAAGTTCAGGAGGTTGTTGGCTTCAGACCAGGCTGCATGTTGTGCCCCGTCCATTTCTGATGCCACCTGATTACCGCTGACCAGCGTATGGTTGGTACCTCCTATGGCTTCATTGCATTCTGGGCAGGGCCGTCTCTCCATAGCACCACCACAATCTCCTATGGCGTACACATGATTGTTGGGGCATTTGTACCAGTGCCCCTTTGGGAAATTCATTGCTTTGATGATCATCACTCTTTCGGCTTCTGAAATTCCCAGCCCGCTGCGAGGCAGTGCAGACTCTAGCTCCTTCAGCTTCTCCCCGACCCTCTGCTCATCCTGTTTCGTGAATCTCTCTGTGCCCTCCAGGATGCCCCGGAGCCCTACTAGCTCTGCCCTCACCTCGGGGCCCAGCTGCTTGTACGATGCTTTCTTGCACCGCATGTTGAAATCAGCCAGGAAGGTCAGCCGCTGGATCTCGCTTTGAAGATCAGACAGCTGCTGCTCAGAGAACCTCAGGTGAGGCTGGTCAAGCCACTCCAGGACCTCCCCTACCCGAACCCTGAACCGCCTGTACGCCTCCTCTTCCATGTCTCTCTCACCCCCTATCAGCTTTGCCAGGCGCTCATAGAAGACCATCTTGTTCTCAAGGATCCCTAAGGCCCTGAGTGAAAGTTCAGAGTTCCCCAGCCCTGATTTCAGGTTCTCGTTCTCCTTGGGCAGGTGTAGATGGATGGCCACCTTCTCCTTCAACTGCCTTTTAAGCATCTTCTGCTTATTCTCAATCTCCAGAGGGGATCCTAAGATCCGGGCTTTCACCTTCTCGATCTCTTCCAGGCTGCGGTTGATGGAGGTCCCGTATCGCTGGTTTCTGCGGATGGGCGTCCGGCACTTCGGGCAGACCTTGAGCTTGATCACCACATCTTCATCCTCGTTGCCCCCTAGGCTCATGTAGTGGTCCATGGCCGTAACCTCCAGCAGATGCCCGCATTCCTCCAGTTGCACATAGCGGGCATCTGGCTCATCTTCAGTGCCAAAGAAGATCTCAGTGACTTCCTCTTGGTGGCAGACACGACACCTAGTCGGGCAGGGTTCGCCACACAATCCAATGCAGGCGTGCCCGCACTTCAAGGGCTTGTCGCAGGGCTGGTTACATGGAGGTCTGTCACAGGGCTCGTGGCACAGTTTCCCACAGCGCAGATGGCGGCAGCGCCACTGGCAGGGCTCCATGCAGGGTGGGCAGAGCTCGCCGCAGGTTTTCTTGCAGGCGCTGTGCATGCAGCGGTTCTGGCACGGCAGGCTGCAAGGAGGGCACTCACTGGTGCAAGGCTCCTTGCACTTGTGGGAGCAGATGAGTGAGCGTCCGCAGGGCTGGCAGCAACCCTTGTGGAAGCGACCCTGGCTGCAGCTGTGGCACGTGCCAGGGCAGGGGTGACTGCACATTAGCTGAGTGTCGCACTTCAGCTTGCACGCCGGCTGTTGTTCGCCCAAGCCTGAGGCCTTGTTCTTATAGTGGCACTCCTCCTCTTGCACATGTCCGCACTGTAAAGTCATCCTGACCTGAGCTGGGCAGCGATCTGTACAGGTCTCTCCACAGACATTGCCACACGGATGCCCACAGCCCAGTGTTTTCAGGCAGGGCTCCTGGCAGATGAAATCCAGGGGGTCTATGTGGCAGGGAACCTTCTGATTGTGCCCACAGTAGGGGATCTCTTTCTCCACCAGCACCTTGCAGTCCTTGCACTTCTTGAAGCAGAGCCCTGGGCAACGGTGGCCCTGATTGCACAGCACTTTCTGGCAGGGCTTCAGGCACTGGAAGGCCTTGTGGTCGGCGTCGTACGGGTGACAGGCTCGGGTGCAGACGTGGCCACAGCTCAAGCGGAACTCGCAGGGCCGGCTGCAGCCTCCTTCAGGGGCCTGCTGGAAGTCCTGGGCTTGGGAGACCAAGGCCCGTGTGTCTGGGTGGTTCTGACAGCTCAGCATCAAGGCACGTCCCACCTGGCCCTTCTCCCTTAAAGTGTGGAGGATGTTGCTCCACAGCTGGACTTTCCCAAACAAAGCCATGTTGCCTATGCAGTAGAGGCCCTTCTTGGCGCGAGACAGAGCTACACAGACCCGGTTGGCGATCTGAAGGAAGCCCACTTTGCCGTGGCTGTTGCTACGGACCAGGGAGAGCAGGATAATGTCATTCTCCTCGCCTTGGTACTTATCGACTACGTGTACCTTCACCCCCTGGAACTGCTGCTGGGGCAGGAGCTTGCGCAGGCAGTACAGCTGCCCGGTATAAGTGGTGAGGATGGTGATCTGGGAGGGTTTGTAGCCCTGGCAGATGAGGTAGAGGCACAGGGCCACCACAAACTGGGCCTCGTGTTTGTTCTGGTGGCTTCGTCCATCCTGGATCTCCTGTTCGAGGACGTCATGCTCAACAAAGAAGAGGTTCGACGAAACCCCCTGTAGAATGAAATCATAAAGCAATCAGAAATCCTCACCTCATGGTGGACAGGAACACATGCAGTGTTGCTGAACGAGTCAGTTACTGATTTGACCCTGGGGTCATGGTAGCTTCTGAGTGCATGCTAATAACAAACAGTTTCAACTTCTGAAAATAACTCAAAACATATCAATATAGTTTCACTATTTGTTTCTTAACTTACAACTTAATACAAATAGTTACACCAGAAATCCTCCTCAATAACTTGGCACTAGGTGGGAAATTCCCACCAATCTTAAATGTGAGTTTGTTTCAGGAACCACAGAGTCAGGTCAGGATTAAGGTGTGTGCTCTCTCACTGGTAGAGCAATAGTATTGTTCACAAGAAATACATTCTCCACCAATTTCGTTAAGATCCACTGAATATAGCAGAATGAGGTGACTCGGAACTCAGTTGTCAATAAAATCTGCATCTCTTGTTCAAGAAGGATTTCAAACCAGTTAATGTGACTGACCTTGATGTTCTCGTACTCCAGGACAGAGGGGTGGTTCTCCAGCTCCGAGTAGATGTGGGGTGTCAGGAGACAGGCGATCTCGGGGCGCATGCGGTGCTGAGGGAAAACGGTGTCAGGTTACCATTAGAGACAATTCCCACAGTAAAAGCATAGCAAGGTGTAATAAAGCACAGTGAAAGCATGGTACAGCAGAGGTTGGCACTGTAAAGCACAGAGAGGTATGGTAAAGTATACTAAAAAACATTGCAAGCCTTGGTAAATCTTGGCAAATGTGTAGCAATAAACTTTTAAAAGGGGAACGGTAATGCTAATAACAACTGATGCACACAATACATACTGCTACTGTCCAGCATTGGTCAATTCACCAAGCCAAGCAAACGTGCATGGCAGGCTCCCTCACCCCACCACCAGCAAGAAAGCAAGACGTCTTTTTATTTTCACCTTTTCGCTGCCTCTGGTATTTCAAACAGGAAGGACTTGCTCGGACTCACCTGGTAGTTGAGCCTGACGTAGGGGAAGCCTACGTTGACCAGCCTCTCAAACAGGGACACTTCCAGGTTAAAGTTCTTGGCCAGCTCATAGACTGTGGCGCTGGGACGGAGCTTCACAAAATCAAAAATTTATCAGATTATAATCCAGTGCAACGTTAAAGGTCTACAGTAGGTTAGGCATCTATGTAAAAATTTGGAGGAAATGAACATTCACGGCATGTTGATGCTGATTTAAGCATTAGGGGAAACTATACATAATATACAAAACCGAATTATAATCCGGCAAGAAACATAAATAATTCCTTTAAAACAAAAGTCCAAGGATCTTAGTACACAAATCTGTGTACCAAATCAATTCTTTTGATGAGGAATTAGCGCAATAAAAGCTACTGCAATTTGCTGCTGTGGGTTCTGTTAAATCGTCTTTAACGATTTCCCATTTTTTTCTAGTTATGTGAATAACAATGGGATAAACATCCATACCCAAACTCAAGAGTAAACAGCTCACATCTCAGGCTACTGCAATTGTGAATTGATTTCCCAGATGATGCACTGCATTGTCTCCCAGAATGCACACTTGTAATTGTATTCATCTTGTTGCTGTAATCAACGCGCTGCGTTTGTGTGCCTATCTGCTTTACATGAGGCCGTGCATTATTTTAGAAACGCATTTCAATAAATAAATGCATTCAATAAATGAGCATTTCATTACTCAAGTGAATATTCAGTTTACCAGGAGTAGCAGAGCACATCTTCTGCAATTACTGGACTTGTCAGTGTGTATGTATCAATCTTCTGCAATTATTGGACTTGTCAGTGTGTGTGTGTGTCTGTGTGTATATCAACACAGGTGTGTATGGGAGTCATTGCTCCTCAGCATTGAGAATGTGCATGGTTTTATTTTCTCTGTTTGTGACTTTGTGTGTCAGTGTCTCAGTGTGTGTTTCTGTGTCTCACAGTACATTTCATTGTGTCAGTGTCACAATGTGGGTGTGTGTGTATTTCAGTGTGTCAGTGCATCTCAGTGTGTGTCAGTGTATCTCACTATGTCTCTGTGTGTCAGTGTATCTCACTGTATCTCAGTGTGTGTCAGTGTATCTCACTGTATCTCAGTGTGTGTCAGTGTATCTCACTGTGTCTCAGTGTGTCTCAGTGTGTCTCACTGTGTCTCAGTGTATCTCACTGTGTTTCAGTGTGTCTCAGTGTCTGTATCTCAGTGTGTGTATCTCAGTGTATCTCACTGTATCTCACTGTGTCTCAGTGTGTCTCAGTGTGTCTCAGTGTATCTCAGTGTATCTCACTATGTCTCAGTGTGTGTCAGTGTATCTCACTGTATCTCAGTGTGTGTCAGTGTATCTCACTGTATCTCAGTGTGTGTCAGTGTATCTCACTGTGTCTCAGTGTGTGTCAGTGTGTCTCAGTGTGTCAGTGTGTGTCAGTGTGTCTTAGTGTGTCAGTGTATCTGTCTGTGTCAGTGTGTCTCAGTGTGCGTGTGTGTGTGTATCTCACTGTGCTTCTGTGAATCTCAGTGTGTGTATCTCAGTGTGTGTATCTCAGTGTATCTCACTCTGTGTCAGTGTGTCTCAGTGTATCTCACTGTATCTCACTGTGTCTCAGTGTGTGTCAGTGTATCTCACTGTGTCTCAGTGTATCTCACTGTGTCTCAGTGTGTGTCAGTGTGTCTCAGTGTGTCAGTGTATCTCAGTGTGCGTGTATTTCACTGTGCGTCAGTGAATCTCAGTGTGTGTATCTCGGTGTGTGTCAGTGTATCTCAGTGTGTGTATCTCAGTGTATCTCACTGTGTCAGTGTGTGTCAGTGTATCTCACTGTATCTCACTGTGTCTCACTGTGTGTCAGTGTATCTCAGTGTATCTCACTGTGTCTCAGTGTGTGTCAGTGTGTCTCAGTGTATCTCACTGTGTCTCGGTGTATACTCACTGTGTCTCAGTGTATCTCACTGTGTCTCAGTGTATCTCACTGTGTCTCAGTGCATCTCACTGTGTCTCAGTGTGTCTCGGTGTATCTCACTGTGTCTCAGTGTATCTCAGTGTATCTCAGTGTATCTCAGTGTATGTCAGTGTATGTCGCTGTGTGTCAGTGTATCTGTGTATCTCGGTGTATCTCACTGTATCTCACTGTGTCTCAGTGTATCTCACTGTGTCTCAGTGTGTGTCAGTGTATCTCAGTGTATCTCACTCTGTGTCAGTGTGTGTCAGTGTATCTCACTGTATCTCACTATGTCTCGGTGTACCTCACTGTATCTCAGTGTATCTCACTGTGTCTCAGTGTGTGTCAGTGTATCTCACTGTATGTCAGTGTGTGTCAGTGCATCTCACTGTATCAGTGTGTGTCAGTGTATCTCATTGTATCTCTGTGCGTGTCAGTGTATCTCACTGTGTTTCAGTGTGTGTCAGTGTGTCTGTTTGTGTCAGTGTATCTCAGTGTGCGTGTGTGTGTGTGTATCTCACTGTGCGTCAGTGAATCTCAGCGTGTGTATCTCAGTGTGTGTCAGTGTATCTCAGTGTGTGTATCTCAGTGTATCTCACTCTGTGTCAGTGTGTGTCAGTGTATCTCACTGTATCTCACTGTGTCTCGGTGTATCTCACTGTGTCTCAGTGTATCTCACTGTGTCTCAGTGTGTGTCAGTGTATCTCACTGTGTCTCAGCGTATCTCACTGTGTGTCAGTGTATCTCACTGTGTCTCAGTGTATCTCAGTGTATCTCAGTGTGTGTCAGTGTATCTCAGTGTGTGTATCTCAGTGTATCTCACTCTGTGTCAGTGTGTGTCAGTGTATCTCACTGTATCTCACTGTGTCTCGGTGTATCTCACTGTGTCTCAGTGTATCTCACTGTGTCTCAGTGTGTGTCAGTGTATCTCACTGTGTCTCACTGTGTCTCACTGTGTGTCAGTGTATCTCACTGTGTCTCAGTGTGTCTCAGTGTGTGTCAGTGTATCTCAGTGTGTGTATCTCAGTGTATCTCACTCTGTGTCAGTGTGTGTCAGTGTATCTCACTGTATCTCACTGTGTCTCAGTGTATCTCACTGTGTCTCAGTGTATCTCACTGTGTCTCAGTGTGTGTCAGTGTATCTCACTGTATCTCACTGTGTCTCAGTGTGTGTCAGTGCATCTCACTGTGTCTCAGTGTATCTCACTGTGTGTCAGTGTATCTCACTGTGTCTCAGTGTGTGTCAGTGTATCTCACTGTATCTCACTGTGTCTCAGTGTGTGTCAGTGTATCTCACTGTGTCTCAGTGTGTGTGTGTGTGTATCTCACTGTGTCTCAGTGTGTGTCATTGTGTGCCACTGTGTCTCACCTGCTGGTGGTCTCCTATGAGTATAAGGTGCTGACAGGCTCTGCTCAGGGTAGTGATGGTGTGTGCCTCCAGCACCTCGGCTGCCTCTTCCACGATGACAAGGCGCGGCCGCACCTCCTGCAGCACACGCCGGAACTTGGCGGCCCCGGTGGTTGTCATGCCAATGACGCGGGCCTCCTTGAGGATACACAGGTCCTCCCGAAGCCGGATCTCTGCCAGCCGATCCGCTGCGTTCTGATAGGCCTGCTCCGACTGCAGGGCCCTGCGGCGCATCTCAATCTGGTAACGCAGGAGCCATAGCCTGCCCGGGGGAGAACAGCACACAGTCTGGCACAGGGCATGAACTTACAAGCTTGAACACTGAGAAAGGAGGCTACTGTCTTACTGGTGGGAATGGAGGGCACACAAGATAAGCATGGGAAGAGCATGGTGAAATACCAGTGCAGATATACACTGAGCTCTGAGCTCCAACTACAGCACACCCTGCAGTCTGACCTGTAAAGTCTCCAGCGGTCTCTCAGCTCCAGTCTCCAGATGTCCCGCGTGTCCTTCTCTTCTTCCTCGCTCATCACTGAGCTTTTCCCCAGCTCCTTCTTCACACGCTTCTTCATCTTCTGCTTCTGCTTTTTCTGCATCTGTGAATCCATCACAAGAGAAACCCGTGTGACGGAGGTACAGACACAACACCACAGAAAATACACTGCCCAAACTCCTTTACATCTCCTCTCTCCCCTCACTTTCTCCCCCCACATCCTAACCCTCCACTGCTTCTCTACTTGCTCTGTACATCCTAACCCTCCTCTCCTTGCCTCACTCCTCTCCTTCTCCCCCTCCTCCTCTCCCTCTCCATCTCCTCACCCCTCAGGACCACCCAGACCTCCCTTCCCTCTCCCTCTCGCTCCTCACCCTCCCCCCTCTCTCCTCAGTACCTCCCAGTCCTCCTTTCCCTGCCTCTCTCCTCTCCCTCTCTCTCACCTCAGTACCTCCCAGCCCTCCTTTCCCTGCCTCTCCCCTCCCCCTCTTCTCCCTGCAGTACCTGCCAGCCCTCCTCGCTCCGTCCATCTCTCTCTTCCTTGCTGTTAATACTCATAGCGAGCAGTAGCCCCTCGAGGTCCCTGACGGCTCTGTCCGCCTTCCTCTTCCTGGAGTCGTGACCCCGAGGCTCCACCCCCTCAATGACACGCTCGGCCTCCATCAGAGCCGCCTCCTCCTCCACCTCCACCAGCTCCTCCTCCTCCTCCTCTTCCTCATCCTCCTCTTCTTCAGCTTCATTCTCCCCCTCTGAGAGAGTGAGAGAGAGGGTTTACTTTTCTCTTTTTCACTGCAGAGCCCTAAACTGATGTCACACGCAATGACAATGTTGCTGTTTAGATGATGCAGCATTAAGAGGCTCTGTATTTTAATTGAGAATAGCAGATCCAGAGGTATATAACTGAAATGCAATGACGGGCTGATTGCACAAAGAGGAGAAGAACGTTTCTCAGATAGTGTTTGTTAAAAAAGGTAAAGTTATCGATTTCTCACGCTTGCAAGGCAATATGAAAATGTTGAGGAGTAATCCTTGTCAGCATCCCAAGGTTGTACTATTCCCTCCTCCCATTCACCACACTATCGTTGTTCGCCTTCCACGAGTGTACTGACTGACGCAACTTAATGAAGAAAATCATTAGCCCAGCCGCACTGTGTTGTGAGATAAGAGTTTCAGTTTGGTTCTCACTTGGCTCGACAAGCAGCCAGTGAAAATACTGCAGACATTTCAAACCAGTGGACGCACACACAGAGAGTCCTTATAATCGCGTAATAAGTACACAGTACCTGGAAATATAAACATATGTGTCTATAGGAGGCTTGGAGTGTATGAAAGTCTTGTCAAAATCAATTACCATACAGAACATGACAGACAGACAGACAAATATGATCAGAGTATAATGATCCTCAGTTTTTTCACCAAAAAAATACAAACTCAATTTGTTAACCCTTTTGTCCTGTCTTTATAAAGTAAGTATAAGAGAACTGTGAAGTGATTTCCAAAACGCACCCACTTGCCCACTCTCTGCATTAATTCTGTGGGAATTCAGATACGGACAATACCTGCCAGGTTCCTAAACCCAGACTGATAATCTTTTTACAAGACGCTGTCATTGTTACATTCATATATAACAATCATATGAATTGCTTTGCCTGTGCTTTTTATTGAGTTATATACTGGACTGAGCAAGTTTGTGCTGCTAGTATTCATAGCAAGTGACTAAATATTCCTCAGTAGTTTGTCAGGAATTCAGAATTGGGGCTTCTGTCTTTTGCATACCTGCCTGTAGGGGGTCTCCTCCTCTCCTCTGGAATTCAGAATTCCCCAGTCCCAGCCACTCTAGAATCAGAGATTGCTTCTGTCCGTACATCAGGAAGCCATCTGAAAACTGCAGACACACAGATGACACCAAGGCAAACATCAAACGTCTTTCCAAATAATTGGAAACATATGGATCAGACTTCTATTTTATTCAATACTGTATTACAACTAACTGAATTTGAATTGAGAACAACTGCAGAAATTTAAGCCAAAATGTTTACTGATTTTAAAATATGTTAGGCTAGAAAAGTCAACGGCAAAGAGGGTCCAATGTTGCAGATATCCACGATAATGAAAGCTGGGGTTTAAATACTCCTGTGTGGTCATTCCATTCAAGGATGATTCTCCAGTGCTGTAATATGCTCTTAAAAAAACCCAGCTTTGGGTTCCAGCCACACAGACACACAGGCAGGCTCCCGCACTCACAGGCTGGTGGCAGAGGCCGCTCCAGTGTTCCTGGTGGATGAAGCGCTCTAGGTATTGCTCGTGCAGGACCCCTCGCAGCGTGCACTCCAAGTGCCCCGCTTCCTCCTCAATTCGCTGCCCTGCCTGGGCCAGCTCGCTCGTTATCTGAGGGCGAGAGAGAGAGAAGGTTGTGAGTGAGGAGGAGATGGAGAGGATGGGAGAGTAAGAGGGGAGAAGAGAGGGTGGGTGTGTGTGTGTGGGGGGGGGGTGGCAGGGTGGAGTGTGTGTGTGTAGGTTTGCAGGGTAGGGTGTGTGTTACTCTGGGTAACACTTGGTGTGAGTGGCAGGGTGGGGTGTGTGTGTTACTCTTGGTAATGTTTCGTGTGGGTGGCATGGTGGGGGTGGTAGGGTGAGGGGTGGGCTCACCTCGAAGTAGGCTCGGCGGAGGTGGTTCGGAAGGGTCTTGCGGAAGTTACTGCCCCCCCTCAGCTCTCTCAGAGTGAAGCGTTTGAGGATCTCACTGTTGCTGCGACCGCCCACTCGCACAATCCCAGAGTCCAGGAAAGTGTGGATACCTAAGGAATGGAAACAAAACCACAATAACAACATTAACAACAGCGATTATCACAGTTATTATTAGGATTGTGCAGATATTTCCAAATAATTCCCTTTAACATGTTAATGCGGGCAGGCATTAAATGAAGCCAAAGAAAACCTTTTAAAAATGTGTTAATTTCACACAGAAGAAAAACTGCCTTTCTCACCATTGTCCTCATCTATAGAACTGAGTACCAATCAATGGCAATCTGACTGAATTATCTACCGGGATTGTACAATGGGAGATGTGTTTGTTTGTTTTGTTTAATCAGAGGGACTACAATCCCAAAACCATACCTGTATTTATGGCACTTGGAAACAAAACATACAATAACCAAAGTTCAAAAACCAATGCAATATGCTCTAACCAGAACATTGGTTTGAACTGTCCTGGTATTACCGCACTGACTGCTATTGACCACTGGAGGCACTCACCCTCTAGGAACTGGTCGAGCGCGTGGTTGGTGTAGCAGACCACCAGCACTGGAACCCTGTTGAGACCAGGCTGCCACACTCCCATGTTCATCAGGAGCGCCTGGGCAATCTTCAACCCTACGTACGTCTTTCCTGTCAGAACAGCAAGACACAGAACATTCAACAATCAGCAATTATATCCCAGCATGCAATGTTCCACATACAACTGTCTTTAAAGTGACTGTAGCGAACAAAAGAATGCCATCACTACATGACTCCTGTCATAACCAACCAGCTGCTTCCCCTAATAACTGAGTACATCAGTGTGCATCTCTGTGCCTCACTGCCAGTGTGTGTGCATAGTTTGTGTTTCTGTGTCTGTGTCAGTATATATTTAGATTTATTTTGCCAATAACAGTTAATTAGAAAATTTGTTAAACTGGTAAGGTTAAAAAATAAATAAGATACTTAAGCAAAACGTACATGCACACAGATGCACAATTTCCAATTGAAGTAACAAAAAGTAATCTCATACTTTTGGACGTGAAAAGTAATCTCATTACTTCTAACTCGTTACTGAAACTATTTACTTAACAACCCTCAGTGTCAGTGTGTGTGTGCCTGGTTATATCTATGTATGTGCGTGTGTGTGTATATATGTGTGTGTGTCAGTGTGTGTGTTTGTCAGTGTTTATATGTGTGTCATTGTGTATATATATGTGTGTGTGTGTGTGTGTGTCAGTATATATGCTGGACGGCCCTCTCTTACCTGTGCCAGGCGGGCCCTGGATGATAGCCAGCTCCTTGGTGAGTGCCAGCTTCAGGGCCCTCAGCTGAGACTCATCCACACCCAACTCCTCTTTGCTGGGCCAGGCATTGGGGTCCAGCACATTGCAGGGAGCCTGCAGTCCTCCGGGGGGTGCTGCAATGGCAGACAGGTCATAGGCACCAGGCCCAGCACGCAGGTAGGCTGGCTCTGCCACATCCTTCTGGCACTGCACAATGTACCTGCGGCAGGGGAGCAAATACAACCCCTAATAAACCATTTATAAAATACAACCCCTAATAAACCATTTTTAAAATGCAACCCCTAATAAACCATTTTTAAAATACAACCCCTAATAAACCATTTTTAAAATGGATTTTATTCACGCATCAGAGCGACTTCAACAATAAGTGAAAATCCACAATAAATATTCAACAACCTTTTATATAAAAATAGTGTTTGTATCATCTACATTTTGGTGTTAAACATTTTCAAGTTTAAAGGAAATTGTCTAATTTCAGCAATGCAGCCATTAGGAATCTTTTGAGAAGCAGACCCAGAGGTCAAGAGAAAGGACATTTTTGTTGGAAGTTAGTAAGTCTGGCAAATAGCAATCTTAGCAGAAAAACATCAGAGAATGAGACCCACAACAGGATATTACATTCCTCTGAAACATACTCTGAAAATGCCCATTGCTTTCCCCACGTCATTTAACATTTTAAACTTCTTTTTCCAACGGCTCTTTGTTACCTGACGCAATGCTAATATAAAAACCATCTTCGAAATCCTAACATCGAAACATACAAAACATTAAGGGTATCGTGCACAATGGCTTCATTTTCCCTCCTTGAAGAAGTGTTCTGTAGCTGACCATTGTGAAATGCTGTGTCAGTAACAAGGACACCAGTGCAGCCAGCTCCCACTGAAGAATTATTTATCCCGGTCTTGCCCTCTTTGTACCCTCAGATCTGTGTTTTCTTTAGTGCTTAATCATTGTGAAAACATTGCACAGGTGTATCATTGATAAAGGTACTATACTGAGCACCAAAAGAAACTTATCACTACTATAACACATTTATTAAAAAAAAAAGGTATATAAATGATGGACATTGACAAAATGTTTCTGGTTTCTTTTTAGTCACTCAATCATTCATCCCTGACCATGACGCATTTGACTGACTGTGACTGAAGCAAATGCACTTAATCACCTAATTAGTGAGACAGTTGATTGGACACTGGATATGGAGTGATTTCAGCTACTGAATTGCAAGCTTGAATAAAAGCAATAAAGAAAATCACACAAATAAAAACAATATGCCACAACTGTCAAGAGAGCAGCGCCTTTGTGCAATTGGCATGTTGGAGGCTGGACTAGGGTACTGTGGCGTACTGTGGCTCGCCACATCCAGCAATTTCAAACCTGGCGAGATGGTATAACCAGACACACTCTGTCAATGACAGGCCACGAATTGGGAGACCAAGAGTCACAACACCTGCCCAAGATCGACTGATCATTTTGCAGCATCTTCGTGATGTCAGTTGTTAATCAGCACGTTAAAAAGTCACTGTACCTGCTCTAAAACAGATTCACATCCAGTGAATTTTATCCAAATATAAGTGATCACTTTCTTTTGGTACTCAAATATAAGTGATACGTTTCTTTTGATGGTCAAATATAAGTGATAAGTTTATTTTGATGCTCAGTACATACTCAGTAATAGGGATCCTTAATGAATCTGGCTTTCAAGCATCACCGTCTGCTAAAATAACAGTTATAAACACTCATTACACTGTTCTGTATGCTGTATATTGTGCTACTTGTATGTCAAATCTCAATGCTGTACAGGAACTGCCAAGTTAACTACCTAATCTTCAGCCTTCATTAAACGGGGTGGAGATTAGTTGCAAAGTGATACTATAAGAATCCCTGTGGACGCCCGTTACATTTTGACATTCAGGACATTTCAGCATGTTGATGATAAACATTTAAACAGTCACTGTAGTGCTATCAAACTGTTATGAGTGTATATAGTGTGTATCTGGTATCTCTAGTGTATAGGAGTGTGTATCTGGTATCTCTAGCGTATAGGAGTGTGTATCTGTTATCTCTAGTGTATAGGAATGTGTATCTGGTATCTCTAATGTATAGGAGTCTGTATCTGGTATCTCTAGTGTATAAGAGTGTGTATCTGGTATCTCTAGTGTATAAGAGTGTGTATCTGGTATCTAGTGTATAGGAGTGTGTATCTGGTATCTCTAGTGTATAGGAGTGTGTATCTGGTATCTAGTGTATAGGAGAGTGTATCTGGTATCTCTAGTGTATAGGAGTCTGTATCTGGTATCTCTAGTGTATAGGAGTGTGTATCTGGTATCTCTAGTGTATAAGAGTGTGTATCTGGTATCTCTAGTGTATATGAGTCTGTATCTGGTATCTCTACCTCTGGAAGGGTAGGTCCTCTTCTTCCTCCTCTTGCAGACCCTCCAGCACGTGCCGATAGGCCTCAAAGTAGGCCGTGGTCTCCACCATGAGGAAGGCGTGCGAGGCCTGCACCTCGGCCAGGGCAGGGCGACTCTCCTGCGTGAAGGTGAGCAACACAATCCCCTTCTTGAGCTCCGCTGGGTCTCTGTCCGCCACTGTGGCAAAAAGGAACGTCTCAAAGTTATCCCGGGACAAGCAGACCAGAGACCCATAAATAAGACGCTTAGAATTCTCCCAGCGGACGAACTTGAGGGGCTGGGTGTCAAAATGCACCTTGTAGGCCGTGCCCGAGTGGGTGCAGGTTGGGGTCAGCAAGTGGGTATCGAAATACACCCGGATATCGTCAAAGCGCTTCTTCCTAAGGTTTCCTTCCGGTCCTTCTGCCGGTGAGAGGTAGGTCTGCAAGATCTCCCGGATTCCCTCCCGCAGTGGCCTGACGAAGTCCTCCCTGAGCAGGCGGAAGTGTGTGTCCAGGTAGACTTGTGTGCTGGGGTAGCTGCGAGAGACGATGTTGGGCCTCAGAAAGGGCTTGTCGTTCAGGTGGATCTCTTCCCATTTGGGGTAGATGGGCATGGTCTTGTAGCCTGCTTCCCCAGCAGGTGCATCTTCCTCGGGTCCCAGGAAAGTGTAGGTGTCGCTGCGCAGGGTCCCGTCTCTCCGCTTCTCCTGTAGATGGGTCACAAGCTCATTGATCTTCTCCAGGTCCTGTTGGGTCTGATCTGTGATGGCCACTCCCAAAGCTCGAAGTGCATTGACTGCGGGCTGCAAGATCGTCACTAGCATGGAGACCACCTGGATAGAGCTGGCTGGGAAGATGCTGACCAGGTCCGATAACAGTGTGATGATGTTGTCCAGGTGTTCAGGGTATTGGTGTCTACGAGCAGGGATAGGATCCATCACCATGCCCATAATGTATTGAGGTAGGACCGTCTTGAGGAACCCAGAATCCTTCAGAGCCCTCACCAGGTGCTGCACGATCTGCCTGTCGAGACGGGACCCCACTGCCTTACTGAGAACCTTGCAGAGCAGCTGGACCATGTTATGCCTCATCTCCGGCTCCTCTAGGAGCTCCCGTAACCCCGCGCTGGAGGACAGAGTGATGGCCACTTCTGAGGGCTCCTTCCCAGCCAGTTCTTCTAGCGCGTGGTACCCCAGTTTCCAGACTCGCGGGGCTCCTCCATCACCAGCAGCACGCCCTCCTCTGGGACCCTCCTGCCGTCCAGCCTGGGTCCTGCCTCCTCTCTCTCTCCTCCAGGCTCCGTCTTCATTCCTCCCCTCAAACCCACCTCCCGCACCCGGGTTTCTTCCTTCAGCATTCCCCCTGTTTCCTCGGTTCCCCCGGTTTCCTCCCCCCCTGCCCTGGTGCTCAGGCTGCAGACCCCCTCCTCCTCCTCGTCCTCCTCCACCTCCTCCTCCTCCTCCTCCTCGTCCTCGTCCTCGTCCTCCTCCTCCTCTTGGGTTGTTGTGATACCCATCCCTCCGTGGGGCCCCCGCACCTGACAAAATCCAATCAAAAGAGGAACCAGTTGGGTTTTTAATACCTATAAAACATGCAAACTGTATCTCTCCAGAAACTATACAGCCAGTGCAGTCCCCAGCCTTGATTGGCACACAGGACTTAAACTAGAAAGCTTCCAAATACATGACTAGCCCTGCATTCTACAAGCTAGTGCCTTCACAAGGTAAGCAACTGGGAACGACCTGATTTATAATATGCTGATAATATGGTCAGTAGACTGTCCTCTCCTTTTATCTCTGTGGAAAAACTCTCCTCGCCCAGCCCTAAGTAGAAAACTCATATGCGACAGACAGGACTTAAAATGACCTTTTAAACAACCTATTACTCTTACATGTCACTTGTGTGTTGTATTATTATTATTATTATTATTATTATTATTATTATTATTAGAATTTTGAATGCTTGAATTAGGTCGCCACTAGTCTTCCCAGTTGGTAACATTCTGTTGAATTGCGACTTACCTCTCCTGTGGTCTGCATTTCCTCTGCCTCTCCCCCTCGCCCCGCCTCTCCTGTTAGGATCGTTTCCATCCATTTCAAGACTGTCCCTTACGATGATCACCACAGATAAATCCACTTGGAGATGCTTCCTAAGTGTAGATCACCCCAGACAGTCACTAGAGAGAGAGAGAGAGAGAGAGAGAGAGAGAGAGAGAGAGACTCGAAGGTAGCTGTAGTGCACCGCTAGACATGTATTTACACTTGGACCGTTCAGTCAGTTTGAAATGTCTGAAGCACCAGACAGACACTGTTGCTAGCAAAAAAAAAGGAAACTTGATCCTAGATGGCAGATCACTAGATGGCACTGGCTCTTACTTCTATAGACACGTTAACAGATCTAGCCTATATTACATATGTCTATGGCAGGCAACTGGAATTGGAAAGCACATTAACACAATAACAAAAAACACAACATTTGGGTACAGAACCACTTAGAATGACAGCAAACATCATAAAAAGGTAACTGGACAGTAAAAAAAAACACTAGAAAATGAAAGTTCTACTGAAAACAATACTTTGATTACAAGTATTCAAAGGAAATATAAAACAAGGGGTTTTATCTTCAAAAATGGGTTAAAAATACGTTGTTATATTTGGCAACAGTTCTATTCGGTTCAACTCGTTTTCCTAGCACCCCCTACGTTTCCTGTAACTAACACATTAGTTTAACTTTCCAGTTACAAGACTTTGCATCACTTCTATACTCAAACCACGTCTCTGTGTTTTAAAAAGGAACAGAAACAATGGTAGCCATTGTGTTGTTTTTTTTTTAAGAGAATATAATTCGACCTGAAAGATTTCACTACTGGAAATGCCTCTGCACTCTTCTAATATTGAGTCAATATTTATTATTTTATTATTTTATTTTATAGTTGCAATGCACAAGTTAATAACAGATTGTTTTTGTTGTGTTTGCTTTGATGTATTATGTTTACAATATCATATAGAGAGCAGTAAAATCTACCCACTGAGTGAAGTGAGAATCAGCTTGTATCTGACACAAGCCTTTATTATAGATTTAAATATGTTTAAAGTCGATCATGTACCGTTTAATGCATATTAAATTATAGTACTGTGGTAGTACCAGCTTCTAGGAACAATGTTAAAAGCTCCTGACTGCAGACTTCAACAACCCAACCAAACTGTCCGGAGTACTAACCAAACCTACAACGGCACTGCACAACAGAACCATGCTTTTTGTTACAGGTATTTGCACAAGCGAACACTGCTCTCCTATTGATCTCTGTGGAGGTTCAGTCTTTGTTATTACTCAGTAACGAAACAGCAAATAAAGCACTCAGTAAGTTTTGATTTACTTTACATTTGTGTAATACTAAAAATAAAATTTTAAAAAAATGTATAATGTTGGATACATTAACTTTTCAGGAGATCAAATAACTAATAAGAAATTGAAATTTTGCCAAATGTGTGGTGGGGCCTATAAACATATTTAACAACCTAAGGCATGACTAAGAACATTAGTTACAGTAAATACTGGAGCCTACTAGGCAACTGTTGCCAGGCGTGTCATCATTCCGTGACTTAACTTGTTCTGTATTAAATTACAACAAAGCAATAAACAGCACACTCACACACAAGGACGTTATTATTATTATTATTATTATTATTATTATTATTATTATTATTATTATTATATTATTATTTAGGGTTATAATAAAATATATTATTGTATGTTATTATGTGGCTTTGAGTACAGTAACTATAGTGTGAATTCCGATCATGTCGTTGATATTAGTTTGAAAATAAGTTATGTGAACTATATTACATTATTTTAGTTCTGCTATGTATTTTGTAGAATCTTTTCTACTCTCTAAATAACCGCCAAGACGAATTGTCGGATTGTTTTGACTAACAAATAAATAAATAAATAAAGTTTTTAGCTACAGGTGACATTTTGGTACAGGTAGCAGGTTTTGACAAAGTAGCAAAATCTGACGCTTATACATGTCATATTTCGCTAAGGTAGCAAATTTAGATAAAGTAGCAAACATTGACGTTACACCAGTACTGTGCATGTATTGCAAAGTGTAACATATTTGGCCTACTGTTTACATACAAGTACAATATACAAAGCACGCCATTGAATGAAAAAGGTTTCATTATTTACAGTATGCACCGGAATCTACCTGTGTATTTATTATCCCTATTTTGTATTATTTTGCCGATTCTCGTTTGCAAAGATGCTTTGTTACTACAAGCTAACCCCCTTGCCTGCGTTGCTATACAAACTGAAAGAAAATCATTGGCTAGCATTTCTAAGAACTTTAGCAGACGGTGCCATTGTGATTATACAGATCACTTCCGCGGAATTAACCATTAACCGATAATAACACTGCCCGTGCACCTGTGATACACGACAGACACGGCGTGACACAATACAGAACCCACTACAAAAAATACAATTCAAAAGAAACACGATCTTACCCCGTTTAATAAACTGTACATTACGTGTCAATCAGCTTGGTGTGGAGTGTATGCGATTTCAGCACCCGACGAAGGCGGAAGTACAGCTGAACTAGACAATACACAAACCGTACTTACGTGATTTAACAGTAACTCACAGTCATGTTGATTTCCACGCGTTTTTATTTTTTTCTGGAAGTTCAGGTACCACAATCTGTCTCCAGCGTCCAAGGAATATGATAAAATAGTTCGTTATATGTAATTAGAACTACACAATAGAGGTTACAGCGCTGTATACATTATGTATTATATTTTTTTAAATACTCTGTATCTCTGTGTCCAGGCAGTGTATTTTCCCAAATCACTGAGTTTACCTTCTAGTACCAGAGTTTTATAAGCTGGTAGTCCTGCCCCTTATCTCCGATTGCTCTGTCTCTTCGTCAGTTTCGGTTTTCTTTTTCAAGAATTGCGTCAGACTAAGCTATACCGTTACTTTCCGTTTCAAATGGACGAATTTATTGTTTGTTGCGTTTTTCTTTTTTTTTCCGTTTTTATCTGCATGGCGTCTTAATATTATTACCGTCACTTTGTTTTGTGTTATAGCTGTCAAAAACATACATGTTTTTAAAACAAAGTTCATGCTCTTTTGTGAAATGTAACTGGAATTCAAACACATAGTACTGTCAAAATAAAAATAAAAAACTATACTAAAATACTAAATCACAAGGTAAATAAGGTTAATACCTCGTAAACGAAACCCCTCGATAAACTGAAAAATTCTGAAAAACATTATATTGTGTGCCTGCCTGCAGCTGTCTGTAATTAATAGTTTTTATTTACAACCTATTTGTTCTAGCCTAAAAATAATAATAATAATAATAATAATAATAATAATAAAATAAATTTAGATAATAATAATAATAATAATAATAATAATAATAATAATAATAAATAATAATAATAATAGATTATAGTTATTTGTGGAGTTTCATGTTTTGGCTTTTTTTTTTTAAATACCACAAGATGGCGATTGCGTTCACAAATTGTGATCGCTCTGACTCAAGTGAAAATCCCAGCGGTCCCTCATGGACATTTCAGAAGTTTTTGTCGTTAACTGGAACGCATTGAGCGCACAGACAGACAGACAGACAGACCAGACACACACACAGACACACACAAAACCGTATCAGTGTTTTAAAGTTATATCGCACATACCAAATTAATTTAAAATGATACAGTAAAGGTATGGTACACTTGTTGAATTTATTTCCGAGTTCATAATAATAATAATAATAATATAATAATAATAATAATAATAATAATAATCCAACAAATTGGAATTCCTTTTTCTAAACCTTAAGAGATGTCAAGTGGCGCACTTTAAAATCAACTTCTGCACTGTAACAGATTTATAGATGCACATATTTTGGTGATAAAAAAAAATTTAAAAAAAATGTATAACAAATATTAAAGGTTGATGTTGTTTCCTGGCAGCTAATCACTTCCTGTGCTGTAGGTCTGATTCACAAAATAAACAAATAAATAAATAAATAAACAAACTACAACAGGTCCAAAAGGCTACGTCACAGTGAGGTACAGTACTAGTGGACGAGGCTGAAGTAGAAGATTTGTGTACAGATTGCATTTGGAAAATCTACATATTTCTAAACAAAGCAAAAAAAAAAAAAAAAAAAAAAAGCGATGAAACGAGAGATCTTGATGTGATTAGTACAGCTAGCCATTCACCCTATGCAATTGTATAACCCTCGGCAACCTATAAAATTGAACATTGTCTCGTCCTTGCCTAGTGCAACAGCCAGTGACTATCATTTTGTCATAAAAGCAAACTAAACTTTAGGTCTGAAACCAAGTGAGTCAGAGATACGCCTGCCCACCAGCTCGAGACACATGATAGGGATCACGTGACTCGAAACGTCATTGGAAAACTCCCTATAGTCGTAGTGTATTAGTGGTGGTGTTGTTGTAACCTCAGCTAATTGGGGTTTATTTCACTTTCTTGTCAGGATAGTGGCAATGTTTGTTTTCTTAAAATTGTGTGTGCTTGGTTCGTATTCTATGTATATACATATGCCCACCGCCCCCGTGAATGAAATCCAACCGAATAATTGAATATAACTGCGTAATGCTGTGGTTTAACTGAAGCGCAGGCGGGTCCCTTATAAATGTTTACCATAAAAACTGTGAATGATACAATGAAGCACTGTGAGAAAGCGTGGTGCATAGGTAAGCATTGTAAAACCTATAGAGGAATGGTAAAGCATAGTTAAAACCATGGCAACCCATGATAAACTACAGTGAATGCATAGCAGTATAACCATGGGACTAGCATGGGAAAATTGCCGTGCAGATTTACCGTGATACACTCAAGGGATAGTGAGAAGATGTGACAACAAAGGCTAATATATATATATATATATAGAGAGAGAGAGAGAGAGAGAGAGAGAGAGAGAGAGAGAGAGAGAGAGGGGGGGGGGGGTAAATTTAATTTAATACTGCACAAAAACGTCATTATTAAGGGTTTCTCACGGCAATTAAAGAGGTCTGTTTTTGTTGAAGAAAAAATAATGAGCACAAAGTTGTATAACATGGTTTGAGTCTTACATAGATTAGTTTATTATCCAGTATTGTAAGAATGTGTTACATAGTATTTTCCTCAAATATGACAGCGTTATTAATATTCATTATAATTATTTCATACTTACAAACATTGGCATCGCTGCACTAGAAATTTTGGGGTTGTTGTGACCCATTTTGACGAGCGGAACCGTTTGTTCGATGCTTGTGTTTCCGTATAGTTGGAAGGGACGGTAGCGAATAGTACCTACTTCCGGTGTGGTGGACACACGTGTGTAATAAGAAGCATGCAAAGTTGTCCGTCAGAGGACTTCAAATGTGGAACTGAAACGAAATCCATTATAGAACCGGGTCAGTGAGCTGCAGAAACCCTTGCACTGTGGAAAAGTAGAGAATCTACAAGTCTGTAGACTGAATCTAGTGGAATCTGAGACCTGGGCGAGGGCGGTACTCAGCCAGAGAGAAGCACTGAAAAGCAGGGAGAAAGGTCGTAACATCTCGCTGTTGTATCACAGCCCAGAAACATCATGTTTTCTGATTTGGATCTTATCGGAACCATCCGGGATGAAGACGCGGTTCCGGAGGAGCCCGATTCAGAGTCGGATGACGAGGATGTAGGTTTGCTCCGCTTTGTTTTATTTTTCACGGGACCGTGGTTATATTGCAGAATTATTAGGCTTCGCTTCAGTTTTAAGTTTGCACCTTTTTTTTTTTCAAAATGATAATTAAATAAACATTTGTTAAAACTATTTACAATTCAGAATGTTAGGACAATGGCTGCTTTGTGTATACGTCCAAACAAAATACTTGTTTTTCTTGGAACGGTGTGGTGTTTTTTGTTGGGGGGGGGGTCGGTTGTGTAGGTAGGACCAAAATATTAAAAATGATAGGTAATTAACGTTAAAATAAGTGTTATGTTCTTAACGACACTGATTAAAACCATGGTCAACATAGAACATGCATGAAACTAAATTACAAAAATATCATAATTTGTTAACAAGTGACCCCCCCGTAATGTTTAATGCTGATAAACAAAGGAATTCCACAAGTATCATTACCACGAAAAAGGAAGTCACCATGACCCGCATCCTTGAAGAAGCGTCTTAAGCTGCCATAGCGGCATCAAAACAGGACAGGCACTTTGTATGAAATATAGCCTTCACGGGCGTTAGTTATACCAGCATTGTCAAGCTCAATACATTTAACATACGCATGTCCCAGTAATAATAATAAAACATTGTTTTGTACATGTAAACAATTACAGATAAGCAGGAGTTCGGTAATAGGGCGGTTCTCATATGCGGACCGTCAGAAATGTTGTAATCTGCATTGAGGTTAAGATAATAATTAGATGGAAAACCGTGTCATAGGACTACACGATCTTACGTTTAAGGTTACAATAATGGTTTTGCAGGATTGTATATAAACCAGACACGAAAAATAACAGCAAGAACACCAATTAAGCGTTATTTACTTAAAAAAAAAATACCCTGCAATATGCCTCTCTTATGCTGCTAATGTGGCTCTGTGTTATTTTACACCGGTGTTGGCAAGACGCGAGTTTTTTTTACTCAAAATATTTCCTCAACTGTGGCATTCCACAAGTGATAAAAGTGTGCAAGTGATTTGAATATGATAAACAAACAAGTTACCTTTTTTCTGCTGGTGATTTGTTTAGTTGTAAGCTGAGCTCAGTCTTGCACAATCTCGTCGTGCCTAACCAATGTGATAGCTATTGCTGTGCTATGGCTGCGAGGCAGTCATGGAATTCAGTGACGTATGGGAGTGCCAGGTTATTGTCATGATTTCCTTTTGGAACACTTTAAAGGCCCATTTTCATTCAATATAATTTAGATTTAAATATCTGTTTCATTTTTTCAACAATTTACAGTCCACATTTATCAGTGCAATGTTATTTGCAACACCACTTCAAGCTTGCACTAAACATGTATGAACAATGTAAGTCAGTGGGTAAGGTTCATATTTATTCAACAAGACTTAGTCATTATGCTGGAAATTTCTGGCATCTGTCGTTCTCCATTTTCTATTGATGGTAAATATGTGCATGCATATGTGGCAGGGCCATGTTGGATCTATGCAGAAGTGTAAACGATAAGAATCTTTTAATCTGATCGATTGTACACCAGCTCAGGTCCAAATTGTAAATGTAAATTCACTAAGTAATGTGATAACCAGTGCACTTCATTCAAAGGCCTGATTCATCATGCATGCAATTTTTAAACAGTGCTTTAGATTAAACAGTGGCTGGAAAAATGAGAATACATTTCTAATCCTCTCTAAAATAGTTGAAAACAGGTTTCATGATCTACAACCTTGATTTAATTAATTGAAAAGCTTGAAAAAAAGCCGTAATTGTCAAGTTTTTTTTTAAAATAATGTCCATTATCACTGGTTCCCTCAATTTGCGCTGAAGATCTTTTTGTCTGATTGATTATAAAGTACAAAAGCAGCTTTCTAAATCTTGAGTGTCGTTGGAAAATCTGTGTGTGCCTCACTAAAGTAAAAAAAATCTGAAATACATTTTTATTATTGCAGCATCATAACAATAAAGCACATACAGGTAGTTATTAGGAACCCGGAAGTCTGCAACTTTTCAGTTTAAAGGGTTAACGGCGTCTGTCTTTTGCAATACCTGATTCTGCATGCTTGAAAGTGAAGGCTATGACATGAATGAACACCTCCCAAGATAACTCTTTTCTTCTCAATCCAGGAGCAGCCAATCGTGCTGGGTAAGAAGCGGCGGGCGCTGAAAAGTCGCAGTGCCGAGTTCAACCCAGATTTTGAGTTCGGGGAGCGGGATGGGTTGTACAGTGAGGACTGGGCTATGGCAGACGTCCTGTCACAGCTCAAAAAGAGGGTAAGGGATAGTGCTGGATGAACCAATTATTGGGATTGAGCACTTTACAGAAATCAAGAGCTGGCAATCGGGTGAGGGGCACTGGTGTCCATCAGGCTGATGTAACATGAAAAGAGAGACAAATGAATAAACGGCTGCGTGGATTTGTTTTGATCGCTGCTTTTCTTTGACTCTGTGGAGAACAGCAATCCACACAAATCCAAGCAGCTGTTTCTCCAGTTGTTTCACTTTGAAAATGAGTTCAATCAACTGTTCTGCGGAGAGCTCAAGTCGCATAATCGCTTGGTGCTGCTCTAATAAGTGATGGAGGTTCGCTTTTCAACCTGGAAACCCTGCTTCCCTGTATAGGCATTTCATAGAGGTCCTGCAAGAATCGAGGATCGAAAATCTATTAGTTGAAGCGTTTGTAGCTAACAAAGTAATCCCATATGTCTTAACTGTTTTTCAGCTGACCACATAGCAGTTTTGAAAGAAACACGTTCTATCAAACGTCTTTTCATTTAAAAGCATGTCCGATGGTTAAAGAAAGCTCTGTTTCTAGGCCTTATTCTCAGGATATCGGTTACATTTGCACTTCCTGGGTCATCTCAGGATTGTCTGGAAGTATGTGAAATTGCTCAACACTTGTAATTTACACAAATACCTGTTTAAAACATCTGAATTAGAAAATATGCAGTGAAATAAGAAACAATAAAATTAGGAAGGATTGAAAGAAAATACACTAATGATTTGTTTATAAAATGTAGTGGTTTTTTTCTTTGTATTTGGTTTCAAAGTTTGTGATGTTTAGCGTTAAAGTACTTGGCGTAATTTTAAAGTATTTACAAGGTTAAAAATAATATATTTGTGTTTGTTTAAACTTTCTCCCCAGCACTTACCTAGTTACAGTATATGCCATATAAAAAAATAAAGTACATCAAAAATCTCTCCTTTTCTCCACAGAAAGCTCCGACAACGCTGGATGACAAAATCGACAAGATCCGGAAGAAACGCAAAACAGAGGTTAGTCGAGATCTGTTCTCTTGTGGGTTTCCAATCACAGATCAATGGTGGATTGAAATAAACAATTGACATGTCTTTGTTTCACCCTCCTTTCTCTTGGGTCCCTGCAGCAGAAGGAAAGCAAAGAGGGAAAGAAAACAAAGACAGACTCTGGGGAGGAGGTGAAGGAAGAGGAGGAAGAGGGGGGAGAAGAGGAGGAGGAGGAGGAGGAAGAAGAGGGAGAGGGAGAGGGTGTGGAGGAGGAGGAGGACGGCAGTGACAATGACCAAGACGAAGACGAAGAGCTGGATGAGTTCTCCTCGGCCGATGAAGAAGTTCTGACCAAAGCAGGTAGTGTTTCCCATCTGAAAAGAAGGATCACAATTACAATTGCATTGTAAGGTATTGTATCGCTCCTATGCTGGTTGTGATTGTGAAACGTCGGTTTTTCCTACTCCTGCAGACACGCTGAAGGTGAAAGATAGGAAAAGAAAGAAGAAAAAGGAAGAGGTGAGTGCTGTTCAATCTGACGTTAGGCAAAGAAACTGGCCAGTGTGCATGCAAATACTGTGAACTGTTAATGCACATTTCACTCCCTCAGTCATGTGCTTTCCTGGCATCGGAGCAGTAGGTGCTTAGTGATAGTAGGTCGGCAAGGGTGTCCTCTGCGCACCAGCGACCCCTGTAGTCTGGCCGGGTGCCAGAGTGCTTGCCTGTAAGCTGCCTGGAGCTGCATTGTCCTCCAACGCTGTAGCTCTGAGGTGGCTGCATGGTGAGTCTGCAGTGTGAAAAACGGTCGGCTACCACTCCTACTCCTTGCAGGGGACACGCTGCAAAGGGTGGGGAAAAGATAGGGGAAAAAAGGAAAAGGAAGAATAAAAGGGAAGAGGTGTTTTTTGTTTTTTGAGTTGCGGGTTTGTTCAAATCTGGGGACGTTAGGCAAAGAAATGGGTCCACAGTGTTGCATGGCAGTCTCACGCTTCGGAGGACATCTGGTGTGTAGGGGTGAGCTGAGCCTAAAATTAATTGGATATTCTAAATTGGGATAAAATAGTTGGCGACTACTAAATAAAAAAAAAAAAAAAAAAGTAGAGTTAAAGTTATTGTGATGCTTTTTGGCTCATAGTAAGTGAGAAGGTCATCATTGTCCAGCCTTGCCTCGCATTAACAGCTGTCTAGTAGCCCATTTTGCTATAGCTAGTTTTCCCACAATGTGCTCTTGCTGCCACATTGTAGATTCACTAAGACAGTATGTGCAGCAAGAGGAGTGCAAAGCTTCAGGTGGGGTCCCATTAAGTGAATCCAGTGAACTCTGGATATCTAAACGATCCAATGAAAAGTATTGAGAGTGTTTTTTGTCTTTCTCTGTAGGTGCCGGAAGTGTTTTTTGAAGACGCATCACAGTATGATGACAGTCTGAACTTCCAGGATATGAACCTGTCTCGCCCGTTGCTAAAGGTACTGGAACAAACACACAGGCACACACACTGAACCGGGCACATGCGCATTAAAATAAAATAGATTGTGCCGAATCTGAAATCTACTTGGATCTAGGATTATTTGAACTCTGAAGTGTCAGTGATGTCATTTTCATGACAATACATATTTTTTTACCGTTTTAATAATGCATTAATTAAAAATAAACAATAATGCGTCACGTTAATTCCCACAGTTCATCCACATACCTACTGGAAATACAGAACCGTAGCATCCAAAATGTCAACCAATGGAACATTTAGATTGAAATCTTTGGACAGAGAACCTTAATGTGTTTCATGCTCCTCAGGGTAACAGCATTGCAATGGACAGTGTGTTTTTATGCTCCTCGTGGTAGTAGCATTGCAATGGACAGTGTGCGCACTCTAGACTTGAGTGTTTTATCTTTGAACTCTGCTCCTGGTATGAAGGCCTGATCTCTGTGTCGTGTTCCCAGGCAATCACAACGCTGGGATTCAAGCAGCCCACACCCATCCAGAAAGCCTGCATCCCTGTGGGGCTCATGGGGAAGGACATCTGTGCCTGTGCTGCCACTGGGACGGGTGAGTGAGGACAGTAGAACTGCTTCAGTCTGGGACAGTATGCCCGTAGCAGAGCAAACTGGAATATCCCCCAAATAATCCACTGGCATCCCCCCACTTCAAAACCAGTAACACGGCTCTTCTGAAATAATTCCATTAGAGCTACACAAGCCAATGACAGAAATCAGGTGAGAGTCATTGGTGTTGATTGGGCTAATTTCACCTTCCAAGTGAAACAGCTGCTTGTTTGTGGATTGTTGTAAGAAAAGCAGTTCACACATCCAAGCAGTTGTTTCTACACTGGTTTCATTGTGATTGGTAAATCAACACCAAATGACCCTCGCCCGATTGTCCGCACCTGATTTCTGTGCAAAGCTCAATCTGAATAATTTGCATGCATTTTCACTGAGGCTGTGCTGTTTTCGAACAAGTTCATGTTCTAGCAACCAAGTGTTTTCACTGGAAAAATGCGGTATCATGTTGTTGTGTCACTTCATTGGTCATTTGATTTCGTTAGTGTTTCCCTTGAATTCCAGAGCTGCTCTTCAGTTCTAGTTGTCTGCTCGGTGTCTCTTCCCCTGTATTCCGGAGCTGCTCTTCAGTTCTAGTTGTCTGCTCGGTGTCTTTTCGAATGACCTCCTGTCGCTCGTAACGGTCTTGTATAACAAAGTCTCTCTCTGTCTCTCAGGTAAGACAGCTGCCTTCATGCTCCCTGTCCTGGAGCGTCTGATCTACAAGCCCCGGCAGGCTCCAGTGACCCGGGTGCTGGTTCTGGTACCAACTCGTGAACTGGGGATCCAGGTACACACTGTGGCCAGACAGCTAGCCCAGTTCACCAGCATCACAACCTGCTTGACTGTGGGTGAGTTCAGTACCAATGAAGTGGTTCATTAGACTTGTCTATCACTACAAATTTGAGTACTTGATTATTGCTTGTATTTGGTAATTTTGCTGGGATGAATTGGGCTATAATAAAGAAAGCTACTCTAAATACAAACTAATGACACCCTGGGGTATGCAGTAAGAATGGTCTTAACGCACTTTGAAATCTGCCTTGCATCTGAATTCAGCTAAAATGATTGCATAATTTGAACTTTACAGACTTTTTAAATACAGTGGCTCTCAAAAGTATTCACCCCCCTTGGACTTTTCCACATATTATTATTACAATAGGGAATCAAAATGGATTTAATTAGGAGTTTTTGCCACTGATCAGCACAAAAAAAGTTCATAATGTCAAAGTGAAAAATAAAATCTACAAATTGTTCTAAATTAATTACAAATATAAAACAGAAAATAGTTATTGCATAAGTATTCACCCCCTTTACTGTGACACACCTAAATAAGCTCTGGTGCAACCAGTTGTCTTTAGAAGTCACATAATTAGTTTAATGGCGTCCACCTGTGTGCAATTAAGGTGTTTCACATGATTTCATGTTAAATACACCTGTCTCTGGGAGGTTCCAAGGTTGGTTGGTACATTTCCTAACAAAAACTACATCATGAAGACAAAGGAACATTCAGAGCAAATCCAGAATAAGGTTCTTCAAAAGCACCAATTGGTAGGATATAAGAACATTTCCAAGGCATTGAATATCCCCCGGAGCACAGTAAAGTCCACTATTAAGAAATGGAGAGAATATGGCACAACTGTGAATCTGTCTAAAACAGACCGTCCTCAAAAACTGAGTATCCAGGCGAGAATGGCACTAGTTAGGGAGGCCACCAAGAGCCTATTGCAACTCTAAAGGAGTTACAGTCTTCCACAGCTGAGCTGGGAGACACTGTGCATATGGCAACAATAGCCAGGGTGCTTCACAAAACAGGCCTTTATGGGAGAGTGGCAAAAAGAAAGCCATTGTTCAAAAAAACTGACATCAGATCTCGGCTAGAGTTTGCCAGAAGGCATGTGGGAGACTCTGAGACCAAGTGGAAGAAGATTCTATGGTCTGATGAGACCAAAATAGAGCTTTTTGGCCTCAACGCTAAGCGCTATGTTTGGCGCAAGCCTAACACTGCATATCATCCTGAGAACACCATCCTTACCGTGAAGCATGGTGGTGGCAGCATCATGCTATGGGGATGCTTCTCTGTGTCAGGGCCTGGAAAGCTCATGAAGATAGAGGGCAAAATGGTTGCAGCAAAGTACAGAGAAATCCTGGAGGCAAACCTGCTGAAGTCTGCAAGAGACCTGGGACTTTGGAGAAGATTCATTTTCCAGCAGGACAATGACTCCAAACATATAGCCAAAGTCACACTGGAGTGGCTTATAAACAAAAAGGTCAATGTCCTGGAGTGGCCCAGTCAAAGCCCGGACCTCAATCCAATTGAGAATATGTGGAAAGAGTTGAAAACTGCTGTTCACCAAAGGTCCCCATCCAACTTGACAGAGCTTGAGCAATTTTTTGCAAAGAAGAATGGTCATAAATTGCAGTGTCTAGATGTGCAAAGCTGGTAGAGACTTATCCAAATAGACTCATGGCTGTAATTGCTGCCAAAGGTGCCTCTACCAAATATTGACTCAAGG
Source organism: Polyodon spathula (assembly GCF_017654505.1). Lineage (NCBI taxonomy): Eukaryota > Metazoa > Chordata > Actinopteri > Acipenseriformes > Polyodontidae > Polyodon > Polyodon spathula. The sequence continues at coordinate 19,028,651 of NC_054556.1, forward strand.
GGGTGAATACTTATACAGTCAGTTATTTTCTGTTTTGTATTTGTAATTAATTTAGAACAATTTGTAGATTTTTTCACTTTGACATTATGGACTTTTTTTGTGTTAATCAGTGCCAAAACTCCTAATTAAACCCATTTTGATTCCATGTTGTAACACAACAAAATGGGGAAAAGTCCAAGGGGGGTGAATACTTTTGAGAGCCACTGTATGAAGTCTTAATGTACTTTTCTATTTCCCCCTCCTCTCCTCCCCTCAGGCGGTCTGGATCTTAAGTCCCAGGAGGCTGCCCTGCGTGCTGGCCCTGATGTATTGATTGCCACCCCAGGTCGGCTAATCGACCATCTCCACAACACACCCTCCTTCGAACTGAGCAGCATCGAGATCCTCATTCTGGACGAGGCAGACAGGTCAGAGAGCGTCATCTTACCTGCCGCGCTGTTCCATTCACTGGATACTTCTGAAACGCTTATGTCATAGAAGCATTTCCATTTGTCAACATGCTTTCTGGTACTACAGTAGATTGAAGAATTCTCTGGTTTGCAAGTCTGTTTTTAGTTAGTCTTGGTCACCTAGAAAGTGATATTATTCCCACCCCTTCAACGCATTCTTTCCTGTCTTTACCAACCAGCTGCCTCCTATTGACTGACATTCTTTGCAGCCACTTGGAGACTTTGACTTTAATCACAGCTTTCTAGGTGCATCTGCTATTTTAACACACCCACCCCTCGTTATATCGCCCCTCGCTATACTGCGGATTCGGATATATTGAGGTCCTGGAGTTGGCTTCCCATTTTTACAGTCTAACTGTGCATGCCTTTGCTGCAATATATATATAAGCACTTAGAATTACTGTTCATTTTATTTCGTACTGCACATCACAAAGGCAAATGTACAAAACGATTAATAACAAAGCATTAATATCATACTATTATACACACACATTGCACAATAACACAAAGCAAATTAAATATCTATGCTGAAGTGGTTTTTATTTTAGCCAATGAGGTGTTCACTTGTGGCAGCAATGCACTAGCAAAAGTCACAGGGGATTGATTTCATCTCCCTAGCAACAAGCCTCCTATGTTGGCAATAGATTCTTTCAATGCAGCGGGTTTATGCATTTAAGAAAGGAGAGGAAGATTCATGAAATGAATTGGAGACTGAAGTAGATGAGAAGCAATTGCCCTCCGCAGTATGAATTACAACGGTGTGCTGTTTTTTTTTTTTAATGAAAAATGAGAAAGTGGGTTGCGTAGAGGATTTATATTGGACCTTGACGCCCCCGATAAAACGAGTGAGTGGTTGTACAGTATTTGTTAGCCTATTTGTTTTTATCGGTCTCTCGCTGTATTGTGGCCCTCAATATAGCAGATTTATATTGAACCCCGACACCCGCAATATATCGAGTGGGTACTGTATTTTGAAAACTATTCAAATTCACTTATTAAAAATCAACCGCAGTTATGGGTTTGCAAAAATGTCAGTCCATCCGATTTTGTGTGCGGTGGTGATGTGTCCCTGAATAGAAAGATATATTATTCAGCTGAGAGCAAGTAGTGTCCTTGCTGCTGTGTCTCCTCTGAGCTAAGTTTCTTGTCATTTTGCAGGATGCTGGATGAGTATTTCGAGGAGCAGATGAAAGAGATCATCCGACTCTGTGCCCACCAGAGACAGACCATGCTGTACTCCGCCACCATGAGTGAAGAGGTGAGGGGGTCCGAGTACTCGGAGATATTACGCCATTCACCAGAACCTCGCTTTACCCTCCCAAAACAAAATATTTCATTTTCCGTCGGACGCTTTCTAAGTGATGCGCATGCCTTTTTTTCTTTCTTCTTGATACTGCTGCAGTTGTTACGATGTTACCACCCCTTCCTGTGACTATACCCCCGTTTCTGTGCCCTGGTTGCAGATACGTCTATAGATTTGTCACCTCTTTGCACTTCTCTGCCACTGTAGCTGAAAGACCTGCTGCAGCCATGAGAACATATGTACAGAGAAAGTAAAAGCTGTTTCAGCATAACATTTGCAATAACCGTTGTGTCAAGAGATCTGATGTTTAATAACTTTTCTGCGGAGTGAATATTTTTGTTTTACTGGGTCACATTTTGGAATCCGTTTTGCTTCTCTTAGTTTAGTTATAAACAGACATTACTTTCTATACATTGTTATGTAAACAGACTACTCCATGAATGTCCATTGATCATCGTGGGGATAGCCATAGTTCTGGTTATTCGTCTCTCCTCCTTTGTGGAATTAGCACTACAGCACACCAGGAATGTGCAGGGTGTATGCTCTATTTATATTTATTAAAGCTGCTGCAAGATTTACATTTAATCCCAGCCTGTCTTGTCTGTTTTACTGCAGGTTACTTTAAGGAGTCCTGCAAAGTTAGCTGCTGCTATTAAATGTTTTGGAAGTAAAGCCCTGTGTTACTGTCTCTCACTCTTTCACTCTCTCCTCACCATTGCAGGTTAAAGACCTGGCCTCTGTGTCACTGAAGCAGCCGGTCCGGATCTTTGTGAACAGCAACACCGACGTGGCGCCGTACCTCCGGCAGGAGTTTGTGCGGGTCAGGCCAGCCCGAGAGGGGGATCGCGAGGCCATTGTCTCGGGTAAGGGGCATGGCTGCATTGTGATCTGATCTCAAAGGTCAGGTCTGGTCAGTACTTCTAGGATTGTGATCTGCTCAGCTCTCAGTAAGCGAAGTAGCAGCAGGGTTAAGCCAGATGAATACTACTTCTGTTTTCCTCTGTAGTTGCTGAGGATGCGTTAAAGACGTGATTGATTTGTCATTGACCTCATTTGGCATGCACTAACGTCTCTCTTCCTCCCCAGCTTTGCTGACCCGCACCTTCCCTGATCATGTGATGCTCTTCACTCAGACCAAGAAGCAGGCTCACCGCATGCACATCCTGCTGGGGCTGATGGGATTGAAGGTGGGGGAGCTCCATGGCAACCTGTCCCAGACTCAGCGACTCGAGTCACTCAGGTACCCCAGCCCCCACCCCCACACAGCCATGCTTCGATGCTGATAAGGAGCAATGGTAGACTAGCCAGCCTTGTACTGTATATAAAGAAACATTGTACTTCATATTGTAAATATATTGTTTCTTCCCCAGGCGATTCAAAGATGAACAGATCGACATTCTCGTGGCCACCGACGTGGCAGCCAGAGGTCTGGATATCGACGGTGTGAAAACGGTGAGAGGCGGGGAGCAGGGCTAGGTCCTTGGTGACTACTTTCCAGTTGTCAGTCGTGTATTCTGTTTAAAAATGATATTGGAGACTACTTTAGCTTAATGATAGCTCAGTGTCTCTTCAGGTAGTCTGTTACTGTGCAAGATTAAAGTAAGACGTGCAAACAGAACTGTCTAAAGCTATCTATTTTAAATGAAAAAGAAATTTCTTTCAAAACTGCAAATGTGAAATGTATAGGATGATTTAATTAGCTAGAACCTTTAAATTTTTGCCATCCCTGTAAAATATATAGATGTATGTAATGTAAAAATAGATGCCAAAAGAACATGCCATGCTGAACAATTGATATTGTGAGTGCACTAATGAACACACCACAGGTATTGCTGCTTATTGATTCTATTGGAGCCCCTCCTGTGTGCTTTTCAGTGACAAGCAGGTTACACTAGGCACAAGGGGAAGCAGTATAGGCGCACTGTTGTCTTATGGAGGCATTTTTTAAAAATAGCTTAATATTGATTATCTAAGAATTGAGGTAACTGCAGTGTGGGTGGGGAGGGGTGGTGGGGGTGGGGTATTAAAGTACAAATCCCAGGTTCTGTTTTTACCAGGTGTCGGAAAGCTAAAGTAGGAACAGGTTCTACTTCTGTCATCACATGGATCGGATTGCACAGGGTCTGGTTCCAGTGTTGATCCTAGTGTTAGGGGGCTGTGTTTTATATGACCTATCTAAGGCCAGTCAAGCTAAACTATTCTAATAATTCAGATTCTTTATTGAGTATTTAAGCCAAGTGAAGGGTGCCAGTACCTGTGTCTGCGACCTGTATGTATAATATTGTTCTGTCTCGGCCCAGGTGATTAACTTCACGATGCCCAATACAGTGAAGCACTATGTGCACAGGGTGGGACGCACAGCCCGCGCAGGGAAGGTAGGCCGATCTGTCTCGCTGGTGGGGGAGCAAGAGAGGAAGATGCTGAAAGATATCGTCAAGCAAGCCAAGACCCCCGTCAAGGCCCGCGTCCTCCCTCAGGGTAAGCCAGATGCAGGCACTACACGGGGGGGGGGGAACACTACACTGAGGAAGAGGAGGCCCTGTGCTGCACAGAGACACAGACACTACACTGAGGGAGAGGGGCCCTGTGCTGCACAGAGACACAGACACTACACTGAGGGAGAGGGGCCCTGTGCTGCACAGAGACACAGACACTACACTGAGGGAGAGGGGCCCTGTGCTGCACAGAGACACAGACACTACACTGAGGGAGAGGGGCCCTGTGCTGCACAGAGACACAGACACTACACTAAGATAAAGGTTAAAGGAGGCTAAAACAAGGCACGCTGCACTTGTGGGTTTCAATTTAAGTCATCCCATTCCTGAAATCAGTCATTCCAGATTTGAATATGTGCTTAGTTAGACACACCACACTCATTCTGCACCAGTACCAATTAAGAGTACCTGGTATGACTCAAAACTAAAGTGTTTCTTTTCTGTGTTTTATCAGAGATGCTACCCCGATGAAGGCAGCAGTAGAATGAGAGAAAGCAGTGTCAGATAGGAATGAAATATAAGGGCTGCAGTTCCAGTCCTGTGATTTTATCCCCCTATCTCTCTCTCTCACTGTCTCTCTCTCTCTCTCTCTCTCTCTCTCTCTCTCAGAGGTGATCCTGAAGTTCCGGGACCGAATTGAGAAGCTTGAGCAGGATATTTACGCAGTGATGCGATTGGAGAGGGAGGAGAGAGAAATGACTCGATCAGAGGCCCAGGTATTGGAGAGAAGTCTTTGAGAGCCACCGTGATTGGAGCCGCCTTCCTTATTTAATAATGTCTCCAACACTTCAGATGCTTAACAATAAAGGTCTTTAGAATGTGCAGTCACAAAGGACCTGCTCACTTTCATCATTCCGATATTGCACATTTAGGGTTGTGTTGTATTGGGGTTGAGTTGCTGATTCCTGGTACCTGTTCACTTCCTTTTCTGTTGGTCAGTCTTACTGCTAATGGTCTGCTAGCCGCAGTGGTCTTCGGGTGCCAGGAGGGGCAGCAGAGGCAGTGTTTCATTTGAAAGATCAGATTTACCTACAAATCTAAATGCTAATGTATTTGTGTGCAGACTGGGCATATTCACGGAACATTTATCACTGTGCTAATTAACACTAGTCTCGTTTCTAAAAAGAAGACAATGTTGATGTGGGTAAGCTTCAAGTGAATAACTCAGAAATGTACTTTAGGTGCAAACAACGGTGCAAACTTAGCCAGGTGGTTTATGATTTATGAATGTATGACTATTCTGAAAGATTGTATGTTTGGGACAGTGTGCCCTCCTTCAACTAGGTGTTGATTTTTCCAATTTGAATTTTACAAATTATGGCATCAGAATGTTTTGGTTACAACAGTGAAACCATCTTCCCTGTCATCCTGTGCAGAGGACACATGACACCATTACAGCAATGTGCAAATGTATTCAAACACCTCAAGATTTGTTATTTTATATCCTTTATATACCTACCTGCATGAAAACCTCAGGGTTTGAGAATTTCAATGTTCGGTCAGTAATAGAAACAGTTGGCACTCGTGTGAAAATGTTAGACCACGTTGTGCTCTAATTAGGCATCTGAAACGACTTCTAAAAAGTCTCCTGCATTTTACCGTATGTGGCTCTGTGTTCCTTTACTTTTAGTATTAGACTATCACTAATTTGCCTATTTTGACAATCTTCCAAGATTCAATTCCAGTGGTTGGATTCCATCCACAATAAATTAAAAGCGAAGCAATGGGGTGTTCTAATAAATTTCACAATACTGTGTAAAGTTAAAAAAAAAAAAAAAAACACAGTATTTTAATGTTTAACAGTAATCCCTGAGTGTATTTACAAGTTCATAAGTTGTTCAGTCACACAGTTTGAGTCCTCAAACTGCACGATAAGAGATGCCCTCCACACAACTCACTCACTGTGTTCCTAGCTCCTGCTGTGTATGTTTCTAATCAGCCTGTGCTTTGGGTTTCAGATCAGCTCTGCTCAGAAGAGGCTGGGGCCGCGGGAGGAGGAGAGCAGGCTGGAGAGGACCTGGTTTCAAAGCAATGAGGAGCGCAAGAGGGACAAGAGTGAGTCGGGTGGGGGGGGTGGGGTGTGTAGAGACTGGGCTGGGCACACACTGAGGGGGTAGAGAATGGGCTGGGCACACACTGAGGGGGTAGAGACTGGGCTGGGCACACACTGAGGGGGTAGAGACTGGGCTGTGCTCACACTGAGGGTCCCAGCAATCTTTCTTATTTAAAACTGAGAGAAACCTGTCAAAGATGGTCTTATTCTCTTTGATTGGTTCTTAATATGTGAATTGCAAATTAATTGCACGTGTCATGTTTAAAGGAAGGGCTTGCCCAGTTGTGATGAAACTTGCCATCACTGTTTTTGTCATTTAGCAGGAGTGATTTATTTTTATTTATTTATTTTTTTGCTTCCTCTCTTCCAGTGGCCAAGGCTCTGCAGGACTTTGATCTGGCCTTGAGAGGGAAAAAGAAGAGACAGAAGTTCCTACAGGACCGCAAGAAGAAAGAGCTGAGTGTGAGTATGCCCCCTACAGGCCTGGCAGACTATTGATGGCTTTAACCATGAGACAACATTGCTCTCCCTCCCTCCCAGTTCTTCGGCTACTGTCACTGGGCCTCACTGCTTACCTCCCAGTCCCTCAGCCCTAAACACTAGGCCTCAGTATGCCCCTCTCTCCCAGGCCCTGTGCTACCACTAGGCCACACCCTCCCTCCTTCCCTACCCAGTACACAGCTTGACTACTTGGCCACACTGTTTCCCTCCCTCATTGTATACCAAGTTATTCCGCGCTAACCATGAGCTCATACTGTTTGACTCTCTCAGAGTCCCTCCACTCTAACTACTGGCTCACACTGCCTACCTCCCAGCCCCTTGTAAAGCAGGGAAGAATGCATTGTAAATGCTGGCTGTATAAGAAGTGATGCCAATGTTGTCTCCCTCTCCCAGGCGGAAGACCGGGCCCAGTTTGAGATGCTCAAGTCTCAGATGTACGCCGAGCGAGCAGCTAAGAGGAGTCGCAAACCCAAGCGAGCTCGCGCCATGCCAGAGGACGAACCAGTGACAAAGGGTGGGTATTAACAGGGCGTCCTGGGATAGATAATGTTGAGGCGTACCCATCATTAAACACCCAATCAGAAAACGCATAAGTACAGTAGAACTGATCTAATGCCCTCCATTAGCCAGTGGACCTCTGGTATCAACCGATCGGTTCGGATGGATCAGTGTTTTAGACCCATTGTGCAGATTATGGGTCTAAAACAGTATGTTCATCTCTTAGCAGAATGGGCCAGACAATAGAAAATAATTACACTGTTTACATGCTGGCTCTGCATGTAAAACAAGCTTCTCAGATTAACCATGTTCAGTAAAAGAAAGCAGTGTAGTTGCTGTACTGTTTAAAATCTGAGACAACTTTTGTGACCTCCATTGTGTGATGAGCGCCTGAAAACACTGCCAGCTTTGTGCTGTGACTGACCACGCTTTTTCATTGGACAAAAACATTCTGCTTCGGTTTGGGTTCTCTCTGGAACTTTAGGTAAGTTTTGGTTTGATTTGGGTAAATCATGACCGTTGCATCCCTAGAACAGGGGTATGGCTTTTTAAAAAGCCCACAATCAACAGAAAGAGTGTGTGAGTGTGAATTACTAGCCAGAAAGAAAGTTTCAGTGAATGGGAGTTAACGCAGGATTATAGATAACCCTGCTCATCGCTCAGCCCTGTCACTCGCACTCCCTGTACACTGCTCCGGGGGGCGCTGCTCATAGAACATGCTGCTGTTTTGCTCTCGCAGGTAAACCAAAGAAAGGCCAGTCTGGGATGAAGAAGTCAGTGTTTGATAAGGAGCTGACCAACACCAGCAAGCGGGCCCTCAAGCAGTATCGTGCAGGGTATGTACACCAGCAGTGTTTAGAAGCAGTTACAATATATAAAGTATCCCAGGAATTTACCCGGGTTTAATTATCTGTAATGGTTTTCACCTAGTTTTGTGTAAATATTTTGGATTCATTTCGGGTGAAAAAAATAAATACCTGTAATTTTAAAAAACCTGGTAAATTCTCTGTAAAAAATAAAGGTAATTATGTGTGTGTGTGTATATATATATATATAATTTTTTTTGTCTGCATTTTTGCATATTTTTGACACTGACTGTTATCAGATCTTCAGCCAAAATCTAATATTGGATAAAAGGGATCCTGAGTGAATAAATAACACAAAATTGATGCTTATTTCATTTATTTATTAAAGAAAGTTATGCAACACCCAATGCCCCTGTGTGAAAAAGTAATCACCCCTTGGATTCAATAACTAGTTAAGCCACCTTTTAACTGCAACCAAACACTTTTTGTAGTTTGTCAGTCTGTCACAGCGCTGTGGAGGAATTTTGGCCCACTCCTTCATGCAGAGCTGCTTCAACTCAGTGACATTTGTGGGTTTTCAAGCATAAACTTCTCATTTCAGGGCCTGGCACAACATGTCAATGGGGTTTAGGTCTGGACTTTGACTAGGCCATTCCAAATCTTTAAATTTCTTGTTTTTAAACCATTCTGATGCAGACATGCTTATGTGTTTCGGATGATTGTCTTGTTGCATGACTCGGTTGCACTTCAGCTTCAGCTCATGGACGTATGGCCTGACATTCTCCTGTAGAATTCTCTGATACAGAGCAGAATTCATGGTTCCTTCAATGATGGCAAGTTGTCCAGGTCCTGATGCAGCAAAGCATCCCCAAATCATGACATTACCACCACCATGCTTGACCGTTGGTATGAGGTTCTTACTGTGGAATGCAGTGTTTGGTTTTCGCCAGACATGACGGAGCCCATGTTGGCCAAAAAGCTCCACTTTTGACTTATCTGTCCATAGAACATTGTTCCAGAACTCTTGAGGATCATCCAGGTGCTTTTTGGCAAACTTGAGATGAGCATTCATGTTCTTCTTAGTGAGCAGTGGTTTCTGCCTTGCTACTCTGCCATGAATCCCATTTTTGCCCAGTGTCTTTCTGATGGTGGAATCATGAACTCTGGCCTTAGCCAAGGCTAGAGGCCTGCAGATGCCTGGATGTTGTTCTAGGGTTCTTTATGACTTCCTGGACGATTTTACGCCTTGCTCTTGGAGAGATTTTGGCAGGATGGCCACTCCTGGGAAGATTCACTACTGTCCCAACCTTTCTCCATTTGGACAGTATGGCTCTGACTGTGGTTTGGTGGAGCCCCAGAGCCTTAGAAATGGCTTTGTAACCCTTTCCAGACTGATAGGCATCAACAACTTTTTTTCCGGAGGTCTTCGGGAATTTCTTTTGATCGTGGCATGATGTGCCTCTAGAACCTGTGTGCTGACAACTTCACTCTGATGGTAAGGGCCAAAGTTAGTCAGGTTTATATTGGGCAGAGCTGGCCCAAATCAGGCCTGATTGTTAACCAAAGTATTCAAACAGCTGACCCTAATTATCCCTGTAATTGGGTTGAGTTAACTAGGGGGGGGGGGGGCATAACTTTTTCACACCTGAAGATTGCATGTTTGATTACCTTCCACACCAAACAAATAAGATGCACCAAACTTTGGTGTCATTTTTTCTTTGACTCCTCTATACTGCTACAACCCACAAAAAGATCTGACCATTAAATGTGAAAAATGTGCAAATATGCAGAAAATCAAACGGGCAAATACTTTCACGGCACTGTGTGTGTGTGTGTGTGTGTGTGTGTGTGTGTATATATATACATATATACAGTATTGTGTATATTAGTGTTATAATACTATTATTATTAGTGTTTTTCTTGCCCAAGAATCTGCCTTTGCAAATAGGCAATTCATTCAGCTGAGACTAGTGCAAGTAGAATATTGTGTACTTTTTTGTCTTCAATATTGGCTAAATATTTTTTTCAAAGAGTTGTTTAGGTAGCTTAATTAACTTTACTGGGAACTTAACCTACATAGAACATAGAACCTGACTATTGACATTTACAGCAACTGAATATTTTATAGCCACATAGATGAGCACTGTAAACTTTTTCATTAGAAGTCTGTCGATGTCTTCAGATGTTGAAGTAGTTTTGGATTCACTGCTTCTGTCAGTCAGGAGTATGCCGCCCCCCCCCCTCTCCATTTGAAGACATTGAAACCTGCTTCCAGTTTGCATTGAATTGATGAAGTGTTTATTTTGTAGTTCTGTGTTCAGCACAATTTGAGTGTTTTTAATAGTTGCAGTACAGTAAGCCTGTTCGTACCCCCACTCGGTTTTCAATCCCCCCCCCCCCCCCCCCCATTGAGGATAAGAAGAGACTTGGGCTGCCAGCGCACAAGAAGGGAGGCCGTTTCAAATCCCAAGCCAAGTAAGTCAACAGGCTTCACCAAGAACATGCTGGGGATTGCATTGCTGTGTTACTGTTACAGGCCACCAGGGCTAGTGCATGGAAAAATGCACTGACCACAATCTCATTCTACTGGCCCTGCACCCACCCCCCACTCCCATTCTACTGGTCCGGTATGTATGTATGTGTGTTTGAGTGATAGCTATATTCACAAACTGAACAGTTGTGTAACTGACACAGTGTTACAATGTAGGACTAGCTACAGGCAGTAGTCATTGGAATTTTAAATGAGTAGTGTTACATACAAATTAAAAAAGAAAGAAAAACTGCATTCATGTTAAATAAGCCAAGAAAATCAGCTAAATATCCTGGATCCGTTCTCAATCGCACCTGGCTTATACAACAAAAACAACTGAAGGAAATACTTCTACAAAATGTGACCCAAGCACAAAACATTTCATTCTTGATAGACTGGATTTTATTCACACTTCTCCAAATCCAGTTTTCTTTCTCGTGATGGAAAACTTTTCTGTTTTAAGTTCATTTTAATAGCTGAAATGCACACTCTTGTCTGATCTTCAGCTTGTTTGTATTTCAGAGAATTTTGTCTTAAATGCCATTTATGCTTCTGCCAATCGTTTTAAATCCATCCTCATTTTTGTTTTAAGGTTCAAGAGAAAATGAAAAAATCAACAGAAGACGTTTTAATGCAACACACATGTGGATTACTAGGAGCATGTTCAACCACACCAGATACATCCTTAAAAGAAAATTCTGAACTCGGATCTAAATCAGACTGTTTAGTGTTTTATACCAAATGTTTAGATGAGTATGTACCAGCTGTATGAGATGCTCGTTGTTTAGCAAGGAAAACTCGAGCTACAGCTCAGTTCTTGGGGGACTCGTTCTCCGGACTTGAAACGTTGTAAAAGAAATTGTATTTAAAAAAAAAAAAAATGTGTGTTTAACGACATTAAAAAAAATACAATTTAAAATGGATTTGATTAATTGATGTACAAATGAAAAAGAACTGTCTTACCCTCTGTGGCTTTAAAATACCAAAATGTTAAAACTTCTCTGTAAACTATGAGCATGTATAGTACCTAGTTAGAGTAAGAACCAGACTTTATTATACATACATGATGTGGCACATCCACCAGGCTAAATACTGAATCAGAGCCATTAGTAACATGGAGAAATGTTTGTCTGGCAATATGCCTCCATACAGCCCTCTGCAAGTTTCATCACAATTGCAGTACTCTACAAGACCCTCACAGCAGAGTTCATGTGTGTACGCAGCACTACAACATGCTTGTCTGGACTTCCTTCTGTTGCCTATTTAGAAACCAACACTGATAATCTGCATGCAGAATAAAATTGAAAATGTGCTAAAGCCTGCTAAATATGAATAATTTAGCTTGACTGGACTTAAAAAGGCTTTGCTGTAAATAATGTGGCATGTAAATCACTGCCCTACATGTTGGTATCAAAATTCAAACCAAAACCACTAGATTTTTTATAAAAGTAAAACCGGTTTCTACTTGAGCTTACTGACATCTGCTAGATATCATTTAAATATCCTTCAGCAGTATTTTTTTTTTTCAAAAGTGCTTCTGGAAGTTGACAATACATCTATACTGCGTCCCCTTGGGGTCTAGTTTACCCTGCTTGTCACTGAAAAGCACACAGGTGGGGCTCTAACAGAATCAGTAAGCAGGCATACCTGTGGTCTGTTCCTTAGTGCACTTGCAATATCATGTTTGTTCAGCATGCCTTGTTCTTTTGGCATCTTAACCAGGTAACTACAGACCAGTAAGCCTGACTTCTATTATATGCAAACTTATGGAAACTATAATAAGATCCAAAATGGAAAATTACCTATATGGTAACAGGGTCCTGGGAGACAGTCAACATGGTTTTAGGAAAGGGAGATCGTGTCTAACTAACTTGCTTGATTTTTTTGAGGATGCAACATCGATAATGGATAATTGCAAAGCATATGACATGGTTTATTTAAATTTCCAGAAAGCTTTTGACAAAGTCTCGCACAAAAGATTAATTCTCAAACTGAACGCAGTTGGAATTCAAGGAAGCACGTGTACATGGATTAGGGAGTGGTTAACATGTAGAAAACAGAAAGTACTTATTAGAGGAAAAACCTCAGAATGGAGTGTGGTAACCAGTGGTGTACCACAGGGATCAGTATTAGGTCCTCTGCTATTCCTAATCTACATTAATGATTTAGATTCTGGTATAGTAAGCAAACTTGTTAAATTTGCAGACGACACAAAAGTAGGAGTGGCAAACACTGTTGCAGCAGCAAAGGTCATTCAAAATGATCTAGACAAGATTCAGAACTGGGCAGACACACGGCAAATTACATTTAATAGAGAAAAGTGTAAGGTACTGCACGCAGGAAATAAAAATGTACATTATAAATATCATATGGGAGATACTGAAATTGGAGAAGGAATCTATGAAAAAGACCTAGGAGTTTTTGTTGACTCAGAAATGTCTTCATCTAGACAATGTGGGGAAGCTATAAAAAAGGCTAACAAGATGCTTGGATACATTGTGAAAAGTGTTGAATTTAAATCAAGGGAAGTAATGTTAAAACTGTACAATGCACTAGTAAGACCTCATCTTGAATATTGTGTGCAGTTCTGGTCACCTCGCTATAAAAAAGAATTATTCCGAGCTTAAAAGGCATGTCATATGCAGACAGGCTAAAAGAATTGAATCTGTTCAGTCTTGAAGAAGACTACGTGGCGACCTAATTCAAGCATTCGAAATTCTAAAAGGTATTGACAGTGTCGACCCAAGGGACTTTTTCAGCCTGAAAAAAGAAACAAGGACCAGCGGTCACAAATGGAGATTAGACAAAGGGGCATTCAGAACAGAAAGTAGGAGGCACTTTTTTACACAGAGAATTGTGAGGGTCTGGAATCAACTCCCCAGTAATGTTGTTGAAGCTGACACCCTGGGATCCTTCAAGAAGCTGCTTGAAGAGATTTGGGGGTCATTAAGCTACTAACAACCAAACGAGCAAGATGGGCCGAATGGCCTCCTTGTTTGTAAAGTTTCTTATGTTCTTTCACATGGCATTAAATAAACAATTCTGGCCTGGTTTTATTCTGTAGCGCTAAGGACTACTTTACCTAAACTAACATGAGGTAGCTCAGGATTAGCATGGCATGGTTAACATGAAATACTTGCAATGGTAACAATATGACTGCAGACACCTTGTTTGTGAGCTGGAGGGGAGGGGGGGAGAGCTGATTGGAAAACTAACACTATCAATAAGTTTGCTTGCATTTATATATTTTGTGATGACTATGTACAAAGCAAGGGTGACTTAATTCCCCAAACTCTCTAGTACCTGCTACTTTCACCATGAAAACACAATGCTGCAACATTAACCGCAAAAGATAAAAGGCGCTAGCGGCCTCGATTTGCTATGGCAAAATACTTTAATACAAATAAACAAATCTACACCAACTATACTTCATTTTGTTACATAGAAGAAAAGTGGCTGACTTGGAAGATTAACCCTTTGCAGTCTTACGTTGGACTAGGTCTGACATTACAATTTTTCCCACGTCATCAAAAAGATGCTAAGCATGGGTCCTTAGTCGTTTTTTCCTCCAGAAAAAGCAGAGAACAGCTTTCAATGGCCAAGTGAGACCCCCCAAAAAAAAAAGCTAGAGGCAGATCTCAGCAATACACAAAGTCCCTTCACCACAGACACGAGATAAATAAGACAACTGCTTCCTCATCCAGTGCTCAGAAGATTGAGGACATTTGCCAAGCTTTTTTATGTTATAGTAATAATGACTTGTACAGCATTATTGGAGGAGTTCTGGTGATAAAACAAGTGATCACAAGATCCAGTGCGGTGTCCTGGTGATATGCAGTGCATTTTAAAACATGTTTTACTGTGAATAAAATTTAAACAGTGCTTGTAAAACAGCATGTGAAAAAAAAGTTAGACCCAACACATCTGACAGGCACTGAATAAATGGACCGCAAATTGTTAAAACATTGAAATAATGGGGGAGCGCTTATTAAGCTAGGTGTCAGTATAGTTGAGACTGGGCACAATAGAGCACACACACTAATCTGGGGCTGGGGATCCTTTGGTAAATGTATTTCCCTATATAGCATGCTGCTTACTGTGTATAGTGGACCACACAAACCTGTGAAAGAAATATAACTGGTAATATCTCAGTGCAAAACAGGACACTTACAAACCATCACAAATGGGGGGGGAGGGGGAACAAAAACAAAAAAACACAGCAATAGGTTAAACAATTTTATTAAAAAATTCAAACAAAACAATCACAATATAAAAATTTCACTATACAGCTGGATGTGGGTAGCCCAGAGGCTGTGAAGCCAGTTCCAGGCACAGGCAAGAATTTGAGTCCAGAGTCTTTAAGGGGAAACATCACCCCCATTTCAGCTCACAACGCATCACTACAGGCCTACTGGAGTTCAGGGTCTGGGGGGACGCATTCCAGGGGGAGGGGGACCTGAGACACAAGAATACAGGTATGAGTGTCAGCAACATGCGTCTGCAGCCAGGACCGTGAATACAAGATTATAACCATCAGCATGTGGTGGATTAGACCAAGATCTACCTCATACATGTGTAAATGAAGTGGAACTTTAGACATGCATAGACCACCAGTCTAATAACTTAAATTCACTCGGCAATCTGCACTACAATGCTATCTCTACTTCACAGTAATTAAGACCTGGGCAATTCAGTTTGGTCATGTTGATAGCAAATTGTGTAACTGCCCTTCAGTAGTTAATCGTTGTCAAATTTACATAGACATGCACAAGTCACATAGCAAAATATAGATGGATCACAGTACTTTGTGCAACATACAGGCAGGTGCCTCCTTATAGATACTTTCAACTTGCGCTGAAGAATGTCCTTACCAAGTTCCATCAAAATCAGATAAACTTTAGGAGCTATATGTGAGATACACTTCCCACACTTTTCTGATATTAAACTTGTAATTCACTGTAAAGTTTGATATTCCTAATCAGTTGTAAGGAGGGGAACGAACCAGCCTCTGCTTTCTCTTTGAAGTTGGACAGAATCCTCCTGCTTTACTCTCGGGTAGTGATCACAACAGACACACCCATGGGAAAGGGGAGCCTGCTTACTCACATCAACCACCCATACCGCTCATTCCAGGAATGGAAATCAGTAGCCCTAGCGTTGCACAAAGGCAGACCTGTACCAACTTTTCATAATCTGAGGGGCAGTCTAGTGAATAAAATGCAGCTGCAGCAGAGTCACACCATGGCTCCTTACCTCTCATTCCAGGGGGTGGGGGTCTCATTCCAGGAGGGAGCATTCCCATGGGAGCACCGCGGCCGGGAAGCATGCCCATCGGGGGACCCATGGGCGGCCTCATTCCTGGGGGAGGACCCATCATTCCTGAGGGACAGCAAGGTGCGGTTAACAGCTAGTATGCACTACAAGGGGCAGGGTCAATAAGGGAATGGACCTGGTCTTTGGCGTACAACCGCATTATACCAAGAGGCCGAGTAATCCTCATCAAACAAAACTAGGCATTAGCGCAACTGAATTCATCACTGATAGAACTAAACCTCAAGTAGCATAGATGCCTGGGTCACTTAACACTGTTCATGCACCTTATTGTAGCTACAGTAATAGTTTAAAAATTATACTGCCTACATTTTAACATGACCAATCCAGAATCCCTGAAGCTTTACTGCACACTGGGCAAGTGATATGGTACAGTCCTGCAACAGGAATAGCTTTTCAAATCTGCCGCTCAACACCAATGCTCTTACCTGTGGAGAGACAGATCCCAATACATCAGAGTGCAGCACTACCCAGATCAGAAAACCTTTAATGATCAACTAAAAACAAAATCACACCATGCCTAGACTACATGAATTGGTTAACTGTCAGTGAAGGCTGATCAAGATCATACCTGGTGGTGGCGCTCCTCTACCCATGGGCGGGGGTCCCCCTCTTCCAGGTGGATACTGGGTGGGGGCTCCAGCGATGCTGGCACCTGCTGCTGCGGCCGCTGCTGCACCCCGACCCTGGGGGGTCATGACCTAAAAGATAACCAGGAGTCAGTACACAAAGCCAAGATACACAGCACCACTGCCAACCATCCTTCAACAGGCTGCAAGGCATTCAGCGAAGGGAGCAATTTAGTCTTTTCAGACAATCCCTTCATTTTGTGGTAACGGTTTGATTGCACTTGCATACACACTATAAATAAGGCAGAGTGTAAGCACTGGTATTAAAAACATGAAGTGTTAACATAAAAGATCTTCATTTGCATATTTAGTTGAGGCGAGCAATAATGTTGCTTTCACAAGGCACTTCGCAATTTCCACTACAATTGGATAAGCAATGGTTTAGATTTATTGCTACCACAATATTTCAGTACTCGGACTTAGGCAATCCAGTTGGGTCATGTTGCTAGTAAATTTTGCGCAAGTTGAGTGAAATAAAGTACAGTACTTTGTGCAACAGACAGGTGCCTCCAGATACTTTCAAACTTATGCCGAAAAAAGTATTTTCCAATTTAAATCAACCGCACGTCAAGTCTGCTAGAACTATGTGACAGACACTTATGCACATCCCCATATTCAGATACTCAACTTGCAATAAACTAAAACAGTTCCCTAGAGAAGTGCAGAAGTAGCTCAGCAAGGATATTCCTAATCAGTTGTAAGGAGGGGAACGAACCAGCCTCTGCTTTCTCTTTGAAGTTGGACAGAATCCTCCTGCTTTACTCTTGGGTAGTGATTGCTGCAGACACACTCATGGGAAAGGGGGACTGCTTACTCGCATCAAACCACCCACACGGTTCATTCCAGTCCCACACAAGCCAGACAAAAGGACATCACAGCACCTCACCACGCATGTATTCCAAGCAGAACCAGACAGTTTCAAAATTCAGACCAGTTTACCTGCTGTGAAGGGCCACCCACTCCCCGCACAGGGCCCGCTAGTCCTGCTGGGGCCTGGGGCATAGGCGCTCCTGCTGGGACTCCTCTGCCAGCAGCCCTGCCCACGCCAGGGCCTCCTGCAACACCAGCCAAGGGTACTCGGGCAATGCCAGTCTGTGGACAGAGAGGAATGGGTTAGAAGACTTTCACAATGTACCAGAAAAGTTGCTTTGACAAAGCATGTGGAACTGAACTAGTATGTACCAGTTTACTAGATAACTTAAAATACCCAGGTAACCAGAGTAATCCTGCTTATGTAGTGCAGCTTTGCAAATGGGAGTCTGGGGTCAACGTTCAGTTGCAAACTGGAATAGTTCTGTCTTGAAGTTTAAATCTTACGTACTTCAAAAAGCAGCATAGTTATATTAAAATTGATACTAGTTTAAGGATTTACATTAACTTAAAATGAGGGTCTTTTGTGCCTGAGGCCTATATACAAAGCTATAGTTCATTTCATGTATAAAACCCATTGGCAGTATTAAATTGTGAATCCCAGCCTGTAAAAAGCAAGAGGTTGATGGATTAAAGGTTCATCACTACAGACCAACAACCTTTGTAATTAGGGCTGTTTGAATTAGTCATACCATCTTTTGACTAACTTAAGACCAGGTTCTCTGAGCATATAAAGGGGTTGTATTCAGGCACTGGAGAATGTGGTG
Organism: Polyodon spathula; assembly: GCF_017654505.1. Classification (NCBI taxonomy): domain Eukaryota; kingdom Metazoa; phylum Chordata; class Actinopteri; order Acipenseriformes; family Polyodontidae; genus Polyodon; species Polyodon spathula. The sequence continues at coordinate 19,046,883 of NC_054556.1, forward strand.
TGTCAATGTATAGTGATAGAGGTGTGCTCGTGTATGAAGCAGGCAGACACTCACATCTTTGGGGGGAGGTCCCTCCACAGTCATGGAAACCAGGTTCTCTCCACGCAGAAGCACCAGGCCCAGCACGCGCTTCTCCTCTCGCTCCGGCTGCTTCGAGTTCTTGGGCCTGCGGGTGAGGGGGAGCGGCATCAACACAAAAACACAACAGGAGCAGTCTCACAATCCTAGATCCATCTTTGATTTTCTACTCCGATCAATCTCTGAGGAGTCATGTTGCAAGAGGCCAGCTGGATCTCACTTTAATCCTGCAAACAGAACTCCTTATCAGATTCAGCTCCATTGAATTAACTGGGAGGGAATGCCCCACACAAGACTAATAGCAGAGAACTTACTCTAATGACCAACATTTAAAATTTAAGTTTGCTTTTTGGCATATGAATAAGCTCTGGGTTATCCAAGACACTCTTGCAACTAGAGTTGTACATGAGATGAGCTATGAGCTAAGTGCAGCCTGTGGCGTTGTGGGGTTTATGGTCTTACTTGATCTTCCTGAACTCGTCACAGTCACACAGGATGAGGTTCATGTGCTTGTCGAAAGCTTTGAAGGTGCCGATGAAGATTCTGCCATCCTGGAGAATGCAGCGCATCCTGAAGTCGATGTGCTGCAGCATCTTGCTGCTCTTCCCCACAGTCTGCCCAGCAAAAGGAACACACCAAGTGATTGAATACCTGTGCTAGCGTCTTCAATTGTTTGGGAAGATCATGGATTACATACAAGCTCAGGCAAGAGAAGAGACTGGATCTCAGAGTAATCCTGCTTAATAATGGAGTTCAGCATTAGGAATCAGCATTATTAGGTGTCATCATTGATCCAGTACACAGATAATACCATATAACATGGTTAAAGAGACTAGGGTGCACAGCAGAAATGTTACATGTGCTCCACAACGGCGTACCTTTATTACAGCTGAACTTTATGTAAAGTGGCCATTTTAAGAGGCTCTTCATAAGCAAACAATGGCTGCTTAACAAGATCTGCACGATAATTTAACGACTCCGTGTTGGAGTCTCATTGTCCAGTGCTGTTCTGGCGCGATTTAAACAACGCGGCTAGACTGCACCGTGTACTAGAATACATCTGGGTATCTCAATTGGCGGAAAGGACAAAAGGCGACCTACCAGTACGCAATGTTTAGCAGAGGGACGATATTACATGCATTTAAAAATGCATGTTAAAAGCTAAACAAGGCTACCTACCTACCGATCTTTGAGAATTCACTGCGCATTTCACCGCTTGCATTACAAACTTACAACCAGTCTACAGACCAATCACAAACAATGCCCTATTCAACAAGAAACCAAAGTTCTCAAGCAAAATCTGCAGTTGCTATGGTAGCGATATCTAGAGATTATTTTCCCATGTGCCAGTCCTACATACATGTTTCAGAAAATAGTAATGTTAAAGTTTGAGTGAATACCGCCGCAAACAACAGCTCTCAGCACGAACTATGGCCCGGATAAAAGGTAAACTTCACGCTAAAAACGCCTACTTATATCTAGGCTGGAGTCCCCTAGACCTCGTCCCCCGCTGTCCAGTCTTCACTGCTATAATCATTCTCCGCGTTGCTCCAGCCACTCCAGACCCCGGTCCACGCAGGGCCCGGTTTCAACAGTCCTGCAAACGGGATTCGGAGCCCCTCTACATCCCCGCAGCTCAAATAGCCGTCGATTCCACGACCCCGACGCTCAGAGAAGACAGATCAGCGGTTCTTACCATGGTTGCGGTTCTGATGTAGCCGATCCGGAACGGATTCTGCCAAACGAAAAAATTGATCCGCGGAGCTAACGCGCCGCCTGGACCTTCTTATAGCGGAAGTGGGTGTGCTGAGAAAGAGTGCCCACATGAAACAAAGCGCACACTGACTCCCGCACACTCAATACAATATCAATATCGGGCGTATTTAAAAATAATATCAAAACTATTAGCATCAGTACAAACAAATGTATCACACAATTCCACACTAACAACACTTTTACTGTATTTGTATAGTGCACGGCAGTCCTTGTTTCCGGGGGGACTATTGTGGTGCGAAGCAGGAAGTTGTTAGCCGGGGTGTGACGTTTGAAACAAAGCAGAGCGAAGTTTAAATAAAATACAAGTTTTGTTTTTAGGTGAATATAACATTACACTCTGCGATAGTAAAATAAAATATATTACTTGTAGAGGCTCAACGGACTTAGCTACCAAGCTCCGACTGCAGCCAAGTGTACCGGTACACTGAAAATAAGAATTAAATTAATATAAATTTCGGAGGTTTCTCGTTTCAACACGTGGGTTAATGCTGAGGGCGAATAGGCCAACATGTCAATCATTCAAAACGATATCAATATTATATTATATTATTACTTCCAGTACGCAGCCTTGTGTACAATAATTTAGTAGAATTGAGTTCAGTTTATGAATTAATAGTAAATGCATCCGGCAGGGGGCGCTATAACCTGTTTATTGGAGTAATCTGTGCTTTTGCTGTATAAATCTACTGCAGACAAGGATCTGACGGTATGATGAAAGGAAAATAACACCCTCGAGGAGTAGGCCTACGTATTGCTTTGCACAGTCTGGCGCATACAAATGAAACCACGATACAGTAAAAGGAGAACATACGTAAATGCCCAAGTGCTCTTTGTACGTTACCAAAATGTGGAGCAAATAAACAATCGAGTTACATATTGAATAATAGAGTAGTACAAGATTTCAGCAGATATTTGCAATGCATTGCCAGTTCTGAGGTGTCGTCCATAATTAGTGCTTTACACTGGTCAGTTTCATCCGGCTCTACTACAAGAACGCTGACCCCATACAACGTGCTGTATCCACCCAGAAAATGTGCTTGCATTATCTGGAACTTCTTTTTTTTTCCTTTTCGGTTAAATACTTTTGTATTCTACGCTGTTCCTCCTCTGTCAGAAAATTGTTTTAAGGATGTTATTTTAAAAGCATAGACAATTTTAAATAGGGAACATGCGTTCAATGTTCCTGTGCAAACGTTGTCTTTGACCACTAGATGTCACTGTTATCCCAATAAAACATTATAATTAGATGACATTGCACTATTTCTAAAGTCTGCACCTAGGGGCTGTGTTACATTTGTGGCTGTGGTCTTTTTTACTATTGGACATCAAAAGGGGCATTTCTCGATTTAAAACAATTGTTTAAAATATCTCAATTTTTTTAAAGTGCAAAAATATTTGAGGATTTTACAGCCCTTCTTACCTCATACAATACATAGAATGTGCTTGGGTGTCAATAGTATCCTATCCAACACAATAACTCAGGGCCTGAGGGTGCATTCACTAATGACTGAGTCAACACCCCCACCTTGACGGTGATTATTAACCCCTCTCCACACTCGCTCAGACCGAGCCCAGGGCGATTTGTCTTTGTTGCGGTTCACCCCGAGGCTCACTGTCCATTTGAATTCAACACCTTCTACACCATTATAACCCCACGGATTAATTTAATCCAAGCTCTGCAGTAGTTAAAAACAAAAGCACTTTTTATACACAATATTCAGCATCTACAGTTTATTAGCTCAAGCTGTAGCATTCGTCTTTAAAATGAATCCTAGATAATGCATTTGTATTGGCAATATATATGTGCTTAAATAAGGAGAAACTTTTCAGTATTCTTTATAAAAACTAATGACTGGTTTCACAGCCCCTCACCCCTATTGTATAGTCCAATACGAATGCTAATCAGGGACTGTGAAACCAACCCCAGGTCTTGATTAGTAAGTGGCAGCACTCTAGTGCACAGCAGTGTATCAGCAACACAAAAGGAAACTGATGGCGCTGGCCTTTATTGATCGAGCTGGTTACATATATATCAGTGGCAAGCAGCCGGAACTGAAGAGCTGTCCCTGCCAAAGTGAAACACAATAGCAGAGTAATTGCTAGAAGAAGAAATCTTATAAAAAAAAGGTTACACTTCAATGAAAGACACAAGCCAGTACAACACAGCATCAACCCTGAATTTATTCAGACAATTCTTAATAGTCTCAGTAAAGCAACGTAAACTATACAGATATGAATCACTTTTATATATGTATATATTTGTATTACAACAGTTCACTCACTATCATCACTAGGGTTACATGTTAGAGTCTACTCAGTAACATAATTAAAATAAGAACTCAAAGTTAAAAATAAAACAATATCCACACTCCGTACCATTGCCCTCCCAAAGAAAAACACACCCTTAGTATCCTGTTCTGCAAACCATGGTCAAATAATAATAATAAAATGGTACTGGAAACGTTAATTTCTGTAACTATACCCCTTGGCAGGTCATTTTTAGTCATCAAAATTTCCATCTTATAAACCCTTGTCCCTTAGAGACAGTTATATTATGGAAAAACTGTTAATAGCAGGTTAGTTTAATGGTGTAATGTATGGAACCCATATTTACAGCAGACTAGTGTAATGTATTGATTGGGTTAACGGGTGTACCCACAAGTGAAAACTGGATGATGCTGTTTAGTAAACTTTTTGATTGCTATCCGAGCAAATCATGTATGTTTATTATTGTTCATTAAAGACTTGGCACCACAGACAGACCTCCTGTGCCCCAAAATTCAAACTGTATAGTCCTTTACAAAAAATACATTTTAATTAGCAACAATACAATGAATACTTCATCACACAAGAGCAACAGCACACTGTTACTTGCAGTGCTTTTTCAATGGCATGTGAAAATGAACGTCACGAAATGTTAAAAGACTCGTGGAGGTTGTTGAATGGGTTTTGACTTTCCACACTTACTATTTAAGTGGGGTCAAATGATACATTCGCCCTGGCATAAGACAGTCACTCGAAATTCTGCCTTTGCACGGAGCTAATTGTTTCGATTTTTAAAAGTCAATAAAGAGTTTAAAATGAAACCCCCCCCCCAGGCTATTGCACAGCCCCTCACTGGCTTGTTATGTGCCAGCACTCGGCATTGGCTAGATAGCAGGAGGCCAGCTTTGCATTAGAGTATGTCTTGGGTGGCATCTGCTTGTCACTGCCCATTTAAAGTGTGTGCTACAGATGGCAGGTATTTTTTGTATTGTATTTGGTCAGGACCTATAGTTTACAGGTTAAGGACACATATTGTCAATGAGACTTCTATGGTTATTTTTAAGCACAGTGGGATCTTGCATGTCAATTCAATTGGACAGAAGTCTTTATCCTCCTTACACTACATGATTGTGTATGTTTTAAAACACATTGCGGTATTGTAACTAATAACATCCTGTGCTGACAATTACAGTAAACCTGACCTACAGAACAGGAAGTCCTTGGGTAACCGGGAGCAACAGCAACTTTTGACTCTATTGTGTTGTATTTAACCAGCATTACAGTAAAACAAAGCAGTACTCGGAGATCACCAGTACGGGGTAATGCTGCCAGTGATAAGAAGTAGGACGAAAATAGATTTAAAAACCTCAGCACTCCTTTCAATCAGGTTTGAACAATACACATACACAGTTAGCGTTACTAATCGTCTGGCTGGTATAAGAAATAGGAACAGGGTTTTGTATTCTGCTGTTCAGACCTCTTATACCTCTTTGAAATAGCATAATTGTTGTGCACGGCAGCTCCAGGTGATTGTATACAATAGCAGTCAAGCTACATTCAAGCAACACCAAGGCTAATCTGGAGCAGTCGTACCAGCTTATAACAGCAACTAAACACAGAAGAAAGAAATTAATACTGCATTTCAATTTGGATCCAAGAAATTCACCAAGTATTTGTTTGTCAATGCAAGTTCACCGCTTGTGCAATAGGGGGTGCCAACTGGTCCTGTCCTGCCAACCTGATCTCTGTGCTCTGTCAGTTGTGTTGCTCCTTCATTAAACCGAGCTAATTTTACACTTCAAACTGCACATTTCCAGTCATACAGTAAAATACAACAGTGATGGCTACTTTTTTTATCCATAGTTCAGCCGCCTTATTTTATTACACTTTACAATCCAGTTTGTTTACATTCCCCAAAGGGAATTTTGTGTCTAGGCACAGAAACATCCACCCCAAATCTTCTCGTCGAGTCAGACAGGCACACGGCTGGTACTACCTGCAGCAGCTGGAGGTTATAAACAACATCTTTTAAGAAGTTATCTTCATTATGTAATTTTTTTTAAAAAAGCACTTGCAATGAATGGCAGTTCATCTTAATAAAAGATTATTAGGAATGAAGGTCTAAGTCATTTAATTTGAAAGCAAAATCATAGTTCTAGTAATTACTGTAAAGTAATCAGGGTGTTTGTAAAATTGATTTCTTCAGATAAATCCCATTATTACAGTAAACATGTCAATCTGATATCCCAAGTAGGCTGGGTTAGTGCCTTCATAGCTCAGCTAGTCTTGAAGCTTTACCTTAGAATCTATGCTTGAGTTTTTATGAGAAACGGAACATCACCTCCTGAAAAACATTACAACCCAAATCTAAATACACACAACGTACAGTACCAGGCACAGGGGAGGCCAGCTTGCTGTCTCCATGACAACAGGGCAAGAGAGATCTGCACACAACAGGACCAGTTGAAAAATTGTACTTTGGAAGAAAAAAAAAAAGGGTTTACTTTTTTTTTTTTCATTAAAAAATGGGACCCTGGCAAGTGAGCTAAAATTCCCTCAAAGTGGGTCCTAAAAAGGGTCCACCCAATCTTCCCTTGCACCCCAGAAGTCTAATTTTGAGAACACCTTTTATTAAGAGACCTTAATAGAGAGTTTCCCTTTTCAAACTGAGCCTGTTAAAAGGTGTTCCCACCACAAGAGTGTGCCCTTTCCAGCGTGAGCCCTGTCTGCCCCCTCCTCAGCCCTAGGGGGCACTCTCTCTCTCTCTCTCTCTCTCTCTCTCTCTCTCAGCCGTAGTGGTAGACAAAGTTGTAGCTGCTGGGCTCTTTGGGGATGGGGGGCGGGGCCTCTGGAATCTGGATGTTCTCCAGGTCGAGGAGGCGGAGTTTCATCTCCATGCTGAGCAGCGTGTCCAGGTCACTGCGGGTCAACTCACTGCCCATCTCCCGTCCAATCAGAGCGCACAGGCCGTCTGTCCAGATACAGTACTGCCAGAGACAGGGGGCAAGCACGAGTTAAGGGAAGGGATCAATCATCATTATTATCCACATTTCGTATGGCACTGTCTCTTACTCCTAGGAAGACAAATGCTGATCTACTGATGTTACATATATCTAGTAAGACAACAAGAGCTGAAGAGCAGCTCCTGAACCATCTTAACACAGACAGAGACACCACAATAAATACACCAAGAATCACGCAAACATCACAAGGGGGCAGCACAAAGAAAGAAGAAAAATATAGCCCTTTACTCCATTCAACTGCAACCAACCCCTAACCCAGTGGTCCTCAAAGTCATGCCCGCGAAGCCAGGCCATCATGCCCGCGGCAGCTGTTTTTAAATTATGGGTCATGAACACATTTCTGGCGGGTTGTAGCATGGTAAAATAAATAAAGCTTTAAACACATTTTCCAACAAAAAGCACCACAGCAGTCTGTTGACAGTGCTGTTCGCTTATGCTGTGCTTGTACGTACTAGATTTTTTTTTTTTCTGAATGTCTTTTGCAATACAATCAACCAATTGAATATCTGCATTGTCTCTGCGGTAGCCCAAGTCATAAGTTAGCTGGGTGGGACATAAACTGTGCCTGCTTCAGGTACAGGTACCAACTGTAAGTTTAACCAATAGGAGAGTCAAATATCTGCCAAGTTTTACCCAGCTGTCCAATCATAAGCAAGCAGAGACCGTTCACGGTATTCTGCATGAAAATTGAAGGCGAATGAGTAGCCAATGGGAAAGTGAAAGATCTGACAGCTGTCCAATCATTTGTGAGCAGAGACGGGTGTTAATATGCCGGGTTAGCACTGAATTTCGCACACTGTTATTGAGAACAATACAGTAATACATTTCACTATTTAGAATTTAATTTTCAATCTCTATTTTTTATTTTATTTCACCAGACAAGGGAAACACTGTAGTATATTTAGTTACGAATTCACTTTCTCTGAATAATTGTACTGGAGATGAGCGATCTTTAAAACAGAGTAGTGATGACAAATTTGTCAAATTGAAACAAAGCGAGACGCTATCTATCCTCTTATTTTAGTTTATTCATGGTTATCTGTGTAAACATGCTATTTAAAAAATATTTGCATTGCATATTTTATGTAAATTATTTAAAGAATAAGAGCAGCACGCACAATTACTGCCTGAGACTTGGCCTTATCAGAGTGAGCCAAGAATAACTCCCACTAAAACTATACTAAAACGTTTAAAATTATATATATATATATATATATATATATATATATATATATATATATATATATATATATATATATATATATATAACACCGTGTAACAATGTTTTTTTTTTTTTTTTTTTTTTTGTTCCGGGGTAGTAAGTGTTATTTCCTAATTGCTTATGCCTCAAAAGTATAGAACATGGCTATTATTCCCCACAAACTTTGCTTTTTTATATTTCAAAATATCACGATTTCCAATGGGAAAACGGGCAAATGTGTGTCTTTTCGTTCACATAAAGTCAGAAAAAAACAACATATGAATCCAAATTAACATATATTTATACTAAAGTAATACAAAAATGACTACAAAAGATTTAGAAGTGAGTAGTTTTTCGAGATTTATGATTATACTGTAAATACAGTATAATCATGAGGTTCTTCTGTTCGAACGCAGTGTTTGGTTTTCGCCAAACATAAAGTTTCTCATTGAGGCCAAAAAGTTCTACCTTTGACTCGTCTGTCCAGAGAACATTGTTCCAAAAGTCTTGTGGATCACCTATGTGCTCTTTGGCGAACTTCAGACAGGCAGCAATGTTCTTTTTAGAGAGCAGTGGTTTCCTCCCGGCTATCCTTCCATGAACAATTCTTGTTCAGTCTTTTTCTGATATTTGAGTCATGAACACTCACATTAGCCAAGGCGAGAGTGGCCTGCAGATCCTTGGATGTTACTCTGGGGTTCTTTGTGACTTTCTTGATGATTTTCCAGTTTGTTCTTGGAGAGATTTTGGTAGGACGACTGCTCCTGGGTAGAGTGACTGTGGTCTGAACTTTCTCATCTGTCTGACAGTGGATTAGTGAAGCCCCAAATCCTTAGAAATGGTTTTGTAACTATTTCTAGACTGATAAGCATACATAACTGTTTTTCTGAGGTCCTCAGAGATTTCTTTTGATCTTGGCATGATGTGTTTCCACACACCTGTATGGTGAAGACCAAACTCACAAAGTTTCTGATCTTTATATAGGGTGGGGCCTCCAAACTCACCCCTGAAGATCTACCCAATTATTTAAACTAATTGTCCCCTTAGTTGAGCTGATAAAAACAGGGGTTCACTTACTTTTTCACATACCCTGAATCTTAATTACTCATTGTTTGTCTAATTCATACATCATTTTGTTTCAAAAGACATGGACTTGGTTAATATAAACCCTATTGGATATTTAAGAACAGTTTTCATTCAAGAAGGCTATCATGGTAAAACTATGGAATTTCCACAGTTATCATTGGGGTTCACAAACTTTTTCTTGGCATTGTATTTGCAATACATTTTACTCTCTGGCCAGCTCTCTCACCTCATATTTGTTTGGTGCCACGAAGTTCAGGGCCTCGTCAGGATCATGAAGGATTGAAAAGGCGAGCTCCAGCACCTCCTGTGTGAGACAGCAAGGAGTCAAAAAGCTCTGCAAAGACATTCAAGACCTTTTTTCACTGAATTTATTCCGTTTCATATGATTTGTTGGATTTGATTCTGAGAGCTCTACTGAAGCCACAGGGGCGTTTTTATAAGTCAGCAGGACACATTACTTCAGATAACTGGGATATTTCAAACCTTTATCAAAACTAGAACCAAACAACTAAGTTGTGTATTCCCAGTTCTCTTAAGGACTGTCAAAGTGTTTTGTGTCTCATGTTGTAGCACTAGCATGATTTTATTTCCCTTTCAAAAAACAGGAGTTAATTAAAGAATGAAGGATGTGTTTTGACAAGAAGATGTGCTGTACTGTATTGAAGGTGTTTTTAGGACCTTGTTCTGCTTGAGGGCGCTCTTCTCTTTCATGTGAGGACAGTCCTTCCCAGTCACCACAGACTTGATATCAGCCACTGGGACTGGGGGGAGAGAGTGAGTGAGGGAGGGAGCGGGAGCAAGAGGGGGAGGGAGGGAGGGAGGGGCGTGTTAAATTAATTCCCCAACACATGTAAGCACTGAAATACTTGGTTCTGTATCCAGCAGACAAAGAATGAATCATGTACTGTACATTTGTTTTTTGTTTTTATATAAACTAAGATCCTTCAAATAAGGCCTTACATTGGGTATTAACTTTTTTTTTCTCCCACCACTTCCCATACAGTTCAAGATTTATATGAACTTATCCTTGCTAAAGGTGGTTGAAGCATTGTAGTTTACTATTAAAATAGAGATTTGTTTTTCAATTACTCCTTCCTTCTCTATCAAGATATACATATTGTATGTCCTCTGTTATATGTATTGCTTTTCAATTGCTCTTATACAGGAATATTGAATTTCCGCTTGGATACTGCACTGTTAAATAGTGCGCAGCTGCCGGATTGAGGAAAGTGAATAATAATAGTGCTGCGGCTCGCCCCCTGGTGGCAGCCTGTGAAGCCCCTCCCTCACACTCACTCTTGTCAGTCAAGGACTCAAAGGGCACCTCCCCCTGTGGCGGCTCCTCCAGATCTCCATAGTGAAGGACCTTGTGGTTCAGAGAGAGGCGGCAGAACCAGAACTTCTCTGTGAAGAGAGGGGGAGGAGGGAGAGAGAAGAGGATAAACCACAGGACTTCACTCCTATCTGGCACACTCTCTCATTCATTATTCTACTGCTGCCTCATGAGGGGAGAGAGAGAGAGAGGGCTGACCTTAGTGTAGGTGGTCTGTATCCATGACTACAGAGATTCTATTCTGTAGGTGTGTCCGTATCCATGACTACAGAGATTCTATTCTGTAGGTGTGTCCGCATGTGTGTCCTGTCACAAAGGAGTGCTAACCCAGTCTTTAAAAGTTCTGACACTTGGTTATTTTTATTTATTTTTTTACCTCAGTTCATTCTAGATGTTACTAATATTACCCTGTGGGTCTGATTGCAGTGAAACCATTGGAGTGATCCACTCCTGCAGGAATTACCTCATAGCATTGTATGTCTGCATATCTTCAACTAAAACAAGTCAAGATTCTCAGCACACGGTACATTTTACAATGCTTGCATATGCTTTCACTAAGTTTTACTGCACTTAGCTTTACTGCTACTATGGGAAACCTGTATAAGGAGATGGAGCAGTAATGAGATAATAAAGATTAGAGGTAAGAAACATGACATAGGTGGGTAAGGCAATCTATGTTTTTTTAAATCCTCTCCATTCACCCTTTAACTTGCTGTGGCTCTCCTCTCTCAGCTCTGCAGCGTGCAGCTGGAGAAGCCTCTGGGGCCCTACCTTGCCGTCGGCGGTTCCCGATCTTGCGGAAGCAGCTCCCCTCGCACAGCCGGTTGAAACGCTGCTGTTTGATCAGCTCTAGGATCTCGGGCTGGATGCGTTCCCGCAGCTCACTGGAGGGACACAGCGGAAACGAGGATAACCATCACAGATCTCATGAACAAGACTGGGGCGATGTCTCATTGCATCACACAGATCTCATGAACAAGACTGTGTCGATGCATCACACAAATCTCATGAACAAGACCAGTGCGATGCCTCATTATATCACAAGTACCCTTATACCAGTCTGCAGAACTCTATCAAATCTTGTTTCAGTTTTTGTAAATAGTTTAAACATTTTGATTTTTTTCTAAATTGAAGAAGCATGTCAAATATTAGCTGTAACGTATACACAGCAGGATGAGTGCAGTGCAGCATTATTTCATTAATTCTTCTTAATCTCCATATACATGTAAATGTTGTGCACATGTAGTCTCATCCACATTGTTTGTTGTAGTCTATCAGAATTAAGTTTAAACATTTCAAATCTAACCCTCCCAGTTTGAATATGACAGCGTCGGAGGCGTTCTGAAGTCAGGGTGTGACTCACATGATGGGAGGAGACTGGAAGTCATCCTGGCTCATTCTCTCTGACTGCCTCAGTCTCAGGACCTCAGAGTAGCTCAGCCCGCGCAGTTTAACCTTGAACTGGTCCAGAGAGTTGGGCTTCATCCCCAGAGCACGAGTGATCTGCTCCCGCACCACCTGCATCACCTGTACAGAGAACACACACACACACACAAACAGATCAATACACAGACACAAACACAAATCAATACACATACACACACAGATCAACAAACACACACAGATCAGTACACACACACACAGATCAACACACACAGATAGTGATCTGCTCCCGCACCACCTGCATCACCTGTACAGAGAACACACACACACAGAGAGATCAATACACACACAAACAGATCAATACACACACACAGATCAATATACACAGACAGAAACACACACAGAGATCAATACACACACAGATCAACAAACACACACAGATCAATACACACACACAGATCAATATACATACACATAGTGATCTGCTCCCACACCACCTGCATCACCTGTACAGAGAACACACACATACAGAGATCAATACACACACAAACAGATCAATACACACACACAGATCAATACACACACACAGAGATCAATACACACAGACACAAACACACACAGAGATCAATACACACACAGATCAACAAACACACACAGATCAATACACACACACATATCAATATACATACACAGTGATCTGCTCCCACACCACCTGCATCACCTGTACAGAGAACACACACATACAGAGATAAATACACACACACACAGATCAATACACACACACAGAGATCAATACACACAGATACAAACACACACACAGATCAACACATACACACAGATCAATATACACACACATAGTGATCTGCTCCCGCACCACCTGCAGAGAGCACACACACACACAGAGATCAACTCACAAAGATCAATACACACACACACACAGATCAACTCAACACAAGCTTCCACAATAGCGACAGCTCATATTCCAGACTTCTCACTGTACTATCGGCTTGACTGATTCGGTTCAATTCTATGTCAACATAACCTTTTTTTTTTTTCTTCAAAATGAGTATTATTTTTTTTTCCATTAAAATTGACAGGACTATTAATATTCATCAGAAAGGTACCCAACCAACCGTTTCCTTTGCTGCACAGTCTCCAGGATTTCAGGTGGCATCAAATCTACAGTGCTGTGGCAGGAGATGGGGACACTACCCAATTCAATGTGTACATAAACGGGCACTCAAGTAGCCTGTCAGTCTGTGATGAAGTCTCCTCTTTCACTCTCACCTTGTTGAAGTCCTCGGCTGTGGCTCTCATCTCTTTCCAGGTTTTGTTGAGCAGCTGGATGCAGACACAGAAGAACTCCTCCCAGGCGCGATCGTGAGTGAAGAACATGGGGTGATAGTCATTGCAGCCCTCGTTAGCTAGGGAGAGAGAGCATGGGGTGATAGTCTTTGCAGCCCTAGTTAGCTAGGGACAGAGAGCATGGGGTGATAGTCATTGTAGCCCTTCTTATTGTGTTTTATGTTTGCTGTGGTGGTGTGAGCCTCTTGCCAGCTCGTCATTGTAAATAAGAATTTGTTCTCAATTGACTCATCTGGATAAATAAAGGTTTTGATTGACTGATGACTTATGGAATTATTCCACTGATAGAAGCCCTTCCTGCAGTAACCTCGCCCCTCTCTCTCTCTCTCTCTGACACTCACGCAGCTCGCCGACTTGCAGGATCTCGCACAGCATTCTTGTCAGCTCGATGGCGCAGCGCCCAAACGGACACTCGTGTTTATCTTCGCGGCTGCTGTTCTCCAGCACGATCTGGGAGGGCAGAAAATAGAAAGAGCCGCTGAATCATGACCTCATGATACGACATATGTATCGTAATGACGGATCACCTATATAGGGCAGAGTTAGTTCTTATTCAGGTCAGCTTGGTTAGCTAGATCCTTTGATAGCAAACTCCTCAGCTAGGTTATCTTGTTGCGAGTGAGCAGCACCGTGAGGTTCAGCCCCAGTTCTCAAGCTGGTTTCCTGGATGCTTACCCGGATGTAGGTGTCCTGGTGTCCCTTGGCCAGGTACAGCATGTTGTCCAGGGCCAGCATGCCTGGGGGAGTCTGGGTGAAATCCATAGCAGGGTTCACATGATTCTGAGGAGGGAGAAGACTCATCAGACTCGCTCCACAGAGCAGCTACAGCACAGACTGCTACTGCTGACGACAAGCAATTGGATTGGTCTAAAAATATAGATAAGATTTGAGTTGCTAAAAAAAAAAAAAAAAAAAAAGAGAGAGACTCAATCATCTGAAAGTACAACAGGGGATATATATTTATAGAGACAGAAGGAGTAATTGAAAAACAACTCAGTTTAATAATAATCTATAATACTCAGCAATGTAACAGATCATAAAAACACTTAAGCTTAAATGTGAAGGACAGCGTGCGGCTCTCCACAAGACATTGTGAAAGAGACATTTGTCTCAACATTTGTCTGCTTGATTTTGACCACCTTCTACCCTGATAAACCACAGCTGTATTATTAGAGCATTTTACAGCACCAAGGATTCACATGTGTTGCAGCAGCCACTCATCTGTGGTTATCCTGAGATTATCTGGTACCAACAAATGTTTGATGAAACCTTTTTTTGGTGGCTTTTAGCTTACAATTGACTGTTTAAAGTATAAATGTGTACATCATTTCTAAAGAACTTAGTTTACTGCCATGTAGATGCGTAACAAAACGTGATCAGTTCTGAAAAAGAAAAAAAATAGGTAAAAGTTTCAGTGTCTTATATTGAAAAAGATCAAGATATGCAGCTGTTTTGAGGGATCGTTCCTTTATTACTAGAGTGTTCTGTAGTGCTGAGTGGAGTTCTCTTTCTTATACTACTAGAGCCCTGCACTGCCTAGTAGAGTTCTCTTTCCTATACTACTAGAGCGCTTTGCAGTGTTGAGTGGAGTACTCTTTCCTATACTACTAGAGCGCTTTGCAGTGTTGAGTGGAGTTCTCTTTCCTATACTACTAGAGCACTCTGCAGTGTTGAGTGGAGTACTCTTTCCTATACTACTAGAGCGCTTTGCAGTGTTGAGTGGAGTACTCTTTCCTATACTACTAGAGCGCTTTGCAGTGTTGAGTGGAGTACTCTTTCCTATACTACCAGTGCCCCAGATGGGGCACATATTTGTAAGCTTCAATCTGGAAGGAGCCCTCGTATTCAGCACACTCACAGTGAAGCCCAGCATCTTGTAGTCCTTTGTGTACATGGTCTTGCGCTTCTCTGCACTGCTGCTGTTGGGGTCAGACTCTGCGTCGAAGACTACCCTGCGCAGCTCGAAGATGATGTCTCTCTGAGTCTGAGGGAACCGAAGAGCGAGATGCTCAATCATCGCAACCATTCAGACTAAAAAACACTTCAAGTTAAACAGTATTGCTTCTGCAAAACATTTGCATAACACCAAGACAGTGGCCTATTCAAATTCTGTAAAAGCAGCATCAAAGTGCCATTGAAGATTGCACTGTTCCCATACGCACGCCCAAACTGCTTTTCACTTGACTTGACACAGAATAACTCCACTACAGCAGGGGGATGTCGTTTTCATATATGAGGCTTGTGAACAATATCAAATTGTTCACATTTTTGTATAGGTTTTTCCCTAAAGTAATGTCACCCTCCACTTAATACATTGCAATGTTCTGGCTATAATATAATGTGATAAAGTCTCTTTGGTTCATCTCACACTCTGGGTAACAGCAATCACTATCAGTTACACAACGGACATTTACCCCACTGAATACCACTTTGCAATTAAAATATAACACACTTTAAATGTAAGTAGGTTGCTGCACAGTATTTAAAATGTTCCAAATATAAAGATTGGTATACAGTCAAATGTGTCAGTTTAAAGATTTCTTATGTTATTAAATATAGCGTGTTGTACATTTACTGTATAGCAGACTGCATATTGAAAATGTTGGTATTAATATCCTTGTTGTTTATGCTCCGGCTCTTTCAAAAGTTTGTGTCATCCATCATTGCTTGCTCAGCTCCTATTGGTCACTCATTTGGCCGGCTTCAGTCTGGTTCGGCCCAGGTCTGGCTTACCTGGTCACTGGGGTCCATCTTGGTCATCATGCGCTCCTCCAGAAGGTTAAAGGTCAGCACCTGCAGCACATACAGCTGGTGTGCCATCTCCGCCTTGATTGGACGATTCCCACGGATGATGTGCTAGAGAGAGAGAGAGAGAGAGAGAGAGAGAGAGAGAGAGAGAGAGAGAGAGAGAGAGAGAGAGAGAGAGAGAGAGAGAAGCAGAAATCTATATTTTGAGATGATTATTGGAGAGGCCAGTGCCCCTGCTTGCCCCCCGTTATGCATGCCCCTGGGGTTTGCAGTGCTTCACTGTCATTGAGATAACGGCACTTGCACGCTATGAGTCTTGATTCTGGTGAAAAGAGCACAGCCTTCAAGTTGAGTTCTAAAGATTTCCTACAAACATATGCAAAATGCTATTGCAAGGGGGCTAGAAGCTGTAATAAATACACTACAAGACACCAAAAGACACACTAAAGGGAGGTCAAGTTGCTGCTAGATAAGATATATGCAACACAGGCTAGACTTGACAAAGTGTTTATAGAAGCAAGAGCTGGCGCCATCTAATGATCTGCCCCTTTGGATCAAGTTTCCTTGTTTTGTTTTTTTTTGTTGTTGGTTGATAATATATTGCTGTGCACTAGATGGCACTGGCTTTTACTTTGGCTTTCTAGCCTAGGTTCCACTTGCTTGAGGCAGGCATCTAGAACAAAAGAAAAGCTCCTGAACTCTGCAACGCACTGCAACACAGAAAATGGATCAAAACACCAATTGCAATATGAAGCATCACAGGTCTTTTTTTTAATAATGGTAATTAAAATAAGTGATTGTGATTAAAAGTTGTGTCACAGAGGTAAAGGTAATTAGGTATTTAACCATTCCAGTACAATCAGAAATCAAAGG
This sequence comes from Polyodon spathula, assembly GCF_017654505.1. Lineage (NCBI taxonomy): Eukaryota > Metazoa > Chordata > Actinopteri > Acipenseriformes > Polyodontidae > Polyodon > Polyodon spathula. Next base: position 19,064,014 of record NC_054556.1, read on the forward strand.
GCAAGCACACTGTAACTGTAACTGTGTTCAAAGAGAAGCGCTTTATTCAGCTCGGTCACTTGCGGTTACGCACAGCGTGCCGTACTTACATTCAATATGATGGACCTCAGATGTTTCTGCACAAGAGTGCTGGCCATTTCCTGCAGAGAAAACACAAACACTGGAGTGAGACAACCATGCTGAATGGCATCCTGGGAGATGTAGTTCAGTCACTGTTCCTGTTATCCTCAGAGACAGGTGGACTACTGTATTTGGAGATTGTGTTTTTACTATAGGTATACTGTTTATGAGCTTTTTTTCTCATTAAAAACGTTGTGAAAGTACAGTAAAAACTGCAGAACATTTAGAAAAAATACTTTTCTTCTATATGCAAAAAATAACGTCAAGCACAGGAGCTGCAGTGCTGCCTCCTGCCACCAGAGGGGGCAAATGCTATCTCTGAGCAACAGTGAAGTCTCCGGATCTGACAACAGCATCCAATGTTCACTGTATGTCATAACCATTTCTCCCACTGTGAAAGAAAAAATGCTCTGGGACCAGGGCTTTAATCAGTGGATACGGATCAGTATGCTGCATCTTTCTTTCTATAACAGCATTTATAAGGAAGTATAACAAGACTATTAGTGTAAAAGCTGCATTACCCAAGTACACAAATATCTGACAGCTCAGTAGAACTGAAGGTCAGTGGGTGTCCTCAGATCCCCAAGCCAATCTCCTCTTTACAGCCATCAGCTCCAGATGAGAGCTACAGACCCCTGGAGGACAAAGGGCAGCCTGGCAGGTGACCACAAAAGTCCACACTGGTGGCTGGCCAGTAGGGTCCACTGTAGCCCGTTGAGGAGAAACACTGCCAGCTGGTTTTGCCTCCCTAACCCTTGGCAGCACCACAGCCGATGCATTCCCCAATGAAAATCAGCAGCTTGGCACAGCCAGGAATCAGGTAACAGCTCCTTTTCAAAGCATATGGTGCTCAGTGAGCGCACAGCAGAAGAGTGGTGAATGGAGAAAGGCTACTTACAGTCAGCGGCAGGTCTAGAGGATTAGTGTGCTCCTCCTGCATGTGTTGGGTGTGCAGTGTAGAGACAGAGTTAGTCCGGAGGGCAGGACAGCAATGGAAACAAAGAATGCACACTTATACACAAGCACAGTGATACACACACCCTGCAATGCAATGTGAAGCTGACAGAGCCACTAACACCAAGACTACACTGCCAGGATTGCATACCAGCTGGGAAGCAAGCAGCCTGGAAAGAAAGAACTGCTGTATAACAGAAACAGAACTTCAAGACACAATGTGTGCAGGGTGGGTTTAAAACCATTAAGGTAAGCAGCTTCAATGCCATTCAGACTGCTTTGCTTACACCCGCTGTTGTGTGGTGTTTGCAATCGTTCCGAGCAGTTCAGGGTCCTCTGAATCTGCTTCCACCTGCCTTTGAGCTTGCCCGTAAAACCCTAAGTGCTGGGACCCCTCCTTCATTCCATTCAAATCGTTTGACCTTTCACAGTTCCAGGCCCACCTACTCTACGTTTAAAACAGAGACAGAGGGCGGGGCTACAGAGGTGAACGGTCACATGATTTCAATGGAACGAGGAAGGATTCTCCAGACAAGCTCATAGCAAGCAGATTGATAGAAAAATAAGAACTCAATATTACAAGAGAACTCAGAACTAGTCAGTCAGTGCAAACAATAAACTAGAAATGAGCGTGAGAATGACATGTGATGTCCATTATTTATGTCTTCATAATAGTTTGTTTTAGTGCAACAGTATACTCTGTTTACACTTCTAGCATTATCCGTGTACATGCAGAGACAAGCAGAGACACACAGGACCACAGCGAGACAGAAACACACAGACCCATGCAGAGACACAGACCCACCCACCCCCCCCCCCCCCCCCCCCCAGTGGCAGTGCACTGACCTGTCTCCTGTCCTCTGGTGCTTTGAGGAAGAGTGCGTTGATGAGTGCGATGGCGTAGGTCTGAATCTCCTGGTTTGAGCTGCAATTCCACACAGAGTTACCAAACACAACTGCTGCTAACAGTAATACTTTCAATAAAATGTAATGCTAGCATTGCTTCACACCTTTAGAAGACAGGGGAATTATATAACTAGTCTGGTATAAGTGTAAGTACCACCAATAACTGCAAAAACACTCTGCCGTGCTACATTTAGAAATACTTCAGTTCACTTAAACGTTTACCACGGCATTTTTGCCCAGTATTTTTGCAGTTTTCCCATGTTACACTATGTATTTACCATAGCTTATCCTGGTTTGCCACGTTTATTAATATGCTTGTCCATACCTTGCTATTCTTTACAATGCTTACCTATGGTTTCACATGCTTAATTATGCGTTGCTATGCTTTTATTAGGTAATCTTTTATAAAGAGCTATTGCCCTGTTTGGGTGCAATACCCCTTTCAATGAAACAGAGCAATGCTCACACTTGGAGGTGTCCGATGAGCTGGCCGACCGTGATCTCGTGCGCTACTCTCTGGTACAGGCTCTGACTGTTCAGCACCATGCTCTCCAGGATAGCCAGCGAGCGCTGCAGGATCGACACATCCACCATGGGCTGGTTCACATAGCCAGCGATCTGACAGACAGAGGGGTGATGATAGGCACTGACACCATGGGTTGACACTGTCAGTCTGCAAAACCCTAATAAGTAGGCACACAGTAGCTAAAAGCCCCATCGCTTTCACACTGCCCCGGTCTAGGCACATAGTAAGCCCAAATTCCAGGACCCCAGAGAGCTGGTAGCGTACCACAAGGTCACAAATGTGTGAAGGGGCCTATACAGCCTTGCATGTTAAAAGCTTAACTTTAAATTCTAGATTGCACTGCCAGCCAGTGAACTGATGTCAAGGTGGGGAGAGGTACTGGTGATTATGTACAGTAGAAAGGCATTCAAATTATGGCATTATTTCAACAATAAAACATATACAACTGCACCAGCAGGGAGAGGGTTAAAGTTTCTGAATGCTGGCCTCTCTGCAGAGATGGAGGAGAGCAGCAGCAGGTCTACAGGAAAGGCCCAGGATGATCTAAAGCACTTTTACAAGATTTGTTTTCTTAGACTGCGGTTTGCCAGGTTTTTATTCCATGTGGGTGTTCCTCTTGCATCTGGTTTATTTCTCTTTAATAGTTATTTTCCCACAAAAAAGTCGAGTGAGAAAACGCTGTCAGCTTCAGACTACCTGCTCACTAAATCTCTTGCTACCCCAGAATAGATAATATATGCAAAGAATTTTAATGAGCCGTCTGTCCCACAACTGCAGTGGTACCTCAAATATGATGCACCTACTACCAATGCAGAATGACTGGGTATGAAAAATAGGTTTTTGATTAAAGGTTTTAAAGGACAATACTTCATTGAATGCTGTACCAGTCTTGGCAGTCACAATTCAGCACATTTTTTTGGGGGATAAAATGAAGAGGAAATGTCATTAACAGAAAAATGTTTGAAATGTAGTTTTGTTTGCTTTTCTTTCTTTTTACAGCCTACATATTCAACCACTCTGGAAAGTAAAACTACATTTTATTTTGCAACTGGAGTTTTACTGCCAGTGCCCTTTCTTTCCCGTTCCCCAGATCTGCTTTGATATGAAATGATTTCTAGGTGAAGCAGGGTTAATGCTTTCATTGTGTGTGAGCACAGAGCTGTGTGTTTGTCTCTTCCTGTTCTGAGCGCATAGCCTCTCCATTATTCATCAAAGAGTGTGAGCTGCAGGTCCTCAGCACCCGCAGAGCTGAGGGGATATGAGCACACCCTGTCTATAATGTACTGCTCTTACACTGCATTACTATATAATGCATTCATTATACAAGGGCTACTGTATGTTCCATTGAGACTGATTTCAAACCTTTTTCAATGCAAGTTGGTAACTAGGCAACTGGCACAGTAACCATTTTAAATTGAAAAATTAAACCTGGGGGGCAATTAAAATGGAGCCACTTTGTTTAATATTGATAACAAAACTATAACCGTAATATAAAAAGAGGCTCGGGCACTTCCTGCTGCTGGGGGTTAAGTGGCCTGTGGGAGCTTCAGGAATCTGTGAGGGTTGTAAGCCGCCCCTCCCCTCTCTTCACGCTCTCTTAAAACAAGTAAACATTGCCCCCCCAGACAGAGGCCTTTCAAGCCTGCATTCCGTAACCCCTCTCAGGCTGCGTTCCTGTAACTAGGCCGGGGTCAAGGTTCACAGAGACTGTGGGAAAGCAAGCGGCTGCCAAAAACACTTCCGACCTAAAATTAGAGGACAGACCACTGCGCTGGAGAACTCAGACAGAGAGGACGTTTGTGTTAACTTCTTGGAATAGTTGATTTGAAATCTTTTGTTTTGCTTGGTGATTCACAGCATACTTGAGATATTATCTCATTCTTTTTTTAGGTGTCCAGGGCAGGGTAGCAACCTCCCCACAGAGCTCGACTTAAAATAAATACATTGGAAACACTTCACATATGTTGCACACTTGCATGTACATGTGCATTTGATTACAGATATTATATTTCTAAATCAATTTGACCCCTGTTTTATCATCAAATCTGGAATGTCCAATTCTGAAGTCACAGGACTTTTGATCTATAGGAAATGATGTATAGTTTTTGATTGTGGACTATTGAGATCTCTTTGTATTAGTTCTTGCACTAGTGAGATGTAACAGTGCTGGCCCTGTGAGCACAAAGTGAATAAATTGAATTAAGCTAAGCTAAACCCAATTGCTTTTCAACCGCTGAACCTGAGCAACAGATTTTTACAAAGTTAACCAGCGAGAATGGGATTGGTTAACCCTGCTCACATGATCCCCTGCACTCCCAGCAGAAGAGCCCCATGTGAACCCCACTCACCTGTTTGATGAAGGGCACAGACAGCAGCTCCCAGGACACAATCCCGTGGTCCATCAGCTCCAGGAAAGCAGTCAGAGTGAAGGCCAGCATCTCCCCGAAACTGCAACAAGCCAATCAAAACACGCCGCTGAGAATCGCAGCCATCCATCTGAGCCTACAATGAACAGCTTGGAGCTTTTGTAGAAGCTACGACGGGACAAAACCGTTTCTGGGGATTCAAATAAAATCCTCTTCTTCCTTCAGTTAAATAAGATTAATACAGGTGTCAAACTTCAGCTTATTACTTAGCCCTTTCCTGAACTAAATTATGTTTTTTTTTTTTTTTTTTCAATTGCAATACTTTTAGTAAGGACAGTAATTCATGACATCCATAATTAATACACACTGAATAGTGCTAAACTTATAAACAGCAAAGGAAATGTAATAAATACAGTGACAAACATTTGGTCTCTCTCTCTCTCTCTCTCTATTCTCCAATACACAACAAGACACGGCACGTGCAGATTCTCTGATAAAAAATGAATTGTCACTCACTTGGTGCCACTCTCCACCAGTCTTGCCAGCACAGTGATGCCCTCCATGTTGATGAATTCGGTGGCGAAGGTGATGTCAGCCGACAGCTTGGCCAGTTCCTTCAGAGCCTCCAAGCGGGCATCGATCCCATGGGACTGTATCCTCTCGAGGAGCTGGCGGGCAGCACGGCCCTGCAGGGGGGGGAGCGAGGGGTATGAATACATGCTTTGCCTGTCTCATTGATCCATGTTTACTGTAGATATCATGGTAGCCCTGCAGGACTATTACATAAGCAGTGGCAAGCAGCGCTCCTGGTACGAGTTATGCATGATATTTAAATTGAATGCGTAATAAATACATAGTATTGCTGCACAGCTTGAGTTCACATGTTGTCAATGGTCAATTGTGAATATACTACATTCGATTACTAGAGAATAGATCATAGAAATGTCCGGACAGCTAATTGTAGCATGCCTGGGAATTGTCAAAACTGACCAATAATGTGATAAAAAAAAAATTTAAAAAACGCATGGTTAAATCCATTCACTTCAAAGTACAGTAGTTCAAAGTAGCATTACAGTTAAGATGTAAAGCTGTAATTAACACATACTCCATAAATTTGCATTACAGTATGTCTAGTATTTATTGAAAGCAGTCATGACGTGGCAGTTTGCTCACCCAAAACACATTTTACTCACTTAGTGTCTGAATTGGCAGGTAAATTACTCAATGACCCAAAACCTTCTCTGGGATGCTGGTTACAGCACAGTGTCACAACAAACAGCGAGACACCATCACTGGACCTGCTTTCTGAAACATTTTCATTTGGGTTCTGCTTTTCTGTAGTGTTACCTTTTGAAATCAGGCCTTTGCAAAAACACTCAGAGGTCTGCCATAGTAAACACATAGCAAAGTGTATTAAAAGCATAGTGAAAGCCCTGCAAAGCCCAGTGAGGTATGGTAAAGCATATTAAAAAAGACGGCAAAATGCGGTAAAATATCATAAATGCACAGTATAACCAAGGGAAAGGCAGGGGTACACTTTCAGAAGGGTACTTCCTGGATCTTTTCCAACATATAAGAAAGTATAAAAAAATATACTGTACAGCACGGCAGCTTTAAAATAACAAACCCAAACAAAACATCATTTATTATTAAAACAGGGTCATATTTTTAGGCTGTGAGTCTACAGAGGGTAACATTAAACATGCAGCTTCCACTCTTGTGTCAGACAGATTAAAAGCCTTACATCTCAGCCTTAAAAAATATGCACTTCAGCTGGAGGGCAGGGGTTTGCTAAGCTGTATAAAGCACTTAGCAGATACACGCCAGGTCACTGACTTTAACTATATTTCAGTGGGGCACAGAAGACTATTGCACCAGCTTGCTAGTCGAACCAGTGATGCAAGAATGTTATTGTCATTTAAATTTACACCGTTGGCTGGAACTTTTAAAATTAGAGCCACTGCTACCACATATATAATGACCTATATCCACTGTTCCTACATCTTTGCCAGGCAGGCCTGTTGTTCCCAGTTCCCTATTTTCTTGTAGATATTTCTCCTGACTTTTTTTATGCAGGTAAAGCCTATTTAAACTGTCAGAACACACTCTGTTTCCTGTCCAGGTTCACTTCCTGTGCAGCATATGTTAGGATCCCCAGCATTAAATGTGGGTGTGGTTCAGATGGGACCCTAATGTCTGCTGCGCAGAAAGTGAACTTTGGTGTTTATGCTCAAACTTATAGCGTTGTAGCAGGAGAAATGGGAGTCAAGGTAAAGTCTGGAAAGCACCACCCAACAAGGAATTATGTGAAGAAGAGGTAAGAAAGAGTGTTTGTTGAACATTAGGTAATTATAAGCGTGAAAGTGGACTCACAGGAGATATTGCCAAGCGTAGGATGGTTCCATTCTTGATCTCGCTGCGACTCTGAAAAACAAATTCACAGCAGTGTCACGGAGCGGAGGAGACTTTCTGAAGAGCAGTTTCTGTCCCCTTGGGAGAGGCAAACTCAATTACTATGACACCACAAAATATTTACAGTTACTTAACTGGCCTTAAAGGACACACTGCACTAAAAGTGTAGCTCTGTAAGGCAAACTACCCCCAGTCTATTTTCCTCTCAACCCTAGGAGAGCACAAAGACCAATGCAGTGCTCGCTGTGGGTACCGAGCCAGGATCAGCAACTCGGCACAACCCGGATTCGGACCAGCCAGCCCCTGAACACATGAATCATCCTACTACTGTGGGAAAAAATTAAAAAAAAAAAAAAAAAAAAAAAACTTACCAGCTCTGTGATATACAATTGCGGGCCGTCAGCATAGCGCAGGGCAAACTGCTCCGAACCTGACAGGGACCAACTACAAAAAAACACAAATAGAATGCCATTGAAATTAACCCTGGTTTTACCAAACTGCACCCTTATAACAGTATGCAGCGTTCTTCTGCCCTGTGTTTCCAGTATGGTACAGTTCAGTACATATACATTGAAATATACAGGCGTTGTAATGCATTGTGGTGGTGATTGGGCATGACTAAGGAGGTCACAGAGGTCATGGAAATCATGATTAGGAGAATGGCGAATACAAATCTGTGAGTATGTGTAAATTGTCTGGTTGATGCACGCAGCACTTATGTGCAGCTATGTAGGTCAGCGAATACGAGAAGCAAGCATGTAAATCTGTGACAGCTAAAATGCAAAACAAATTGTGAGTGAGCTGGTTTCTGTAGACAGAAGGACAAATGCATCAGAGAACAGAAATTTACCAGCTTACAAAGGCTTTCTTTACAACATGCTGCTTGTTTCAGAATCGTGGAAAACTATTAAATCCTGGTTCATACAGCTCTTCTGGCAGATGAATGTGATACATCAGGCGAAGACATCTAAAAGCTGTGCAGCTTCACTATTTGCAGTATGGGACGCATTGTGTCACAGGCCTTTATACTGCGCAAAGTGATTGCAGCTTTTGCTCATACTTTCAATACAGACTCCATTTGAGTCACTGGATAAGTTTACATTTGAGATGACGCACGTAATTTATACCTCTATACAAAATCAAAAGCGACAGTACATCTGTGCTCTCAACAAACAGTGAACCCAAAAGGGAGAATTTCAAACATTATTCAGAGACATGCGGGTGTGTGACCGTGAGAGATATTTTAGCTATTTTAGAATGACAGATGAAAGGTTTGACCATCTGTTAAGGCTGTACACCGTTCCAAAAAAGCGGCACGTCACAAGCAGTGTTGCCAAATCTCACGAGAAAAAAAAGCAGCACTGCCTTTCAAAACAAGCCCGAAATAAGGAGGGGAGTGGGGGTGTTCACACAAATTCCATACTTCTTTCCAAGGACGTGCACAAGTATTGACACGCCAATCACCAAAACCACTCCTACTACCAGTTTTAACTGTGAGTCATGTCACCTATATTACAAAAAAACCTGCGACTCTCAAAAAATTAAAGCGATGTCCTCTCTAAAAAAACAAGCCCAATTCCGCCTACTATAAGCAGGTTTGGCAACTGTGGTAGTAAGACTGTAGATTACATAATTCCAAGACCCTCAACTCCGACTAGAAATGATATCAGATTCTGAAGTATGCACTGCAAGTTTTGTACTCAATAGTCACCAAGATTGAAAACACTTAGGGCTGTATTCTAATCACAGCGCAAATGCGAGTGCAAACCCAAACTGAGCTTGCCCTCGATTATGTGGCGCAAAAATGGAGGGGAGACTTAAAAAAAAACCACTGCGCTGAAATGGTATTCTGAAGACACGTCCTGCACCTTTATATACTTATCGCCACATGTCGGCATAAATGTGTCCTACTCAGCATTGATTGGCTGGGTGCTGTCACCACACCACTAAACACGCTTGTGCTGGGTTTTTATTTTGATCAGAATCACACTTTTGGAGAAGCCACGCAATACGGGGCAGACGAGTTTGACTTTAACCACTGTGTCTGCGACTGCACTCGTTTCATCAGAATCAAGCCATTAGTTTTTTATATTACCTGGAAAACAAAAAAACACAAACAGAAATAAGACTCCCATTGCTGAGCAGATTGATCCACTCCTGCTATTACTATGATTTTAATAAGACACCACTGAGCTTGTTACCTATACACTGGGGCTAATTAAAACCTGGAATGGGTTCAAACTGCCTTGCAGTCTGAGTCTTGTTTCCATCCTTGAAAAGTAGAATTCATACACACTTCAGTAAAGAAAGAGACACTCTTCTGTACAGTGAATGCATTGTTTTCTTCGTGTAATATCTTGTTGATTCAGTGATTCTATTATATAAATGAATACAAACACGGTCATTGTTGCCACCCATCCATTTCAAGTTGGAATATTAAAATGTGTCCCAGTGAGACTTCCCCTTTAAATGAAGGGATTTTCAGCACAACTTCGTTCCAAAAATAACAGCCGGCCAAAATTCCTATTCAATAACCACAGAATGGGAAATTCACTTTAAAAAGGACTCCTGCGAAGTACCCCCTGGCCACTGTGCAAAAGAGGCTAGCAGGAACAGAGTCTGGCAGGCAGGCAGTCAGAGGCTCTGCAATCACAGTGTTTATGTAACCAACACACACAGTGCCAGAGACAGCATCCATCTGGCAGCCATTAGCGTGCTTTCACTGGAAGACAATGGGGGGGCAGAGCTGCTTTTGACAGCCGCGCTGCTGCAACGGGGAGCCTTGAAAGGGAATGTAATCAGGGCTGATGAAAATCTCCATTGACGGTATGAAGTGTGTCTGTCTGCATGTCACGCTACGTTCTTTTTAATACTTTAGAGTGCGTAATTATTTTACCTCTGATATCTTCCCCTGTTTAAAATGTTCAATTGCGTATCCTCACCCCAATAATTCCCCAGGTCAGGATTTCGCAGGTCAGGAGAACTAAAGGTCAGTGGGCATCCTCTGATCCCACGACCAAGCCAACTGCCTCTTTACAACTCAGGATCTCAAGGGTGGATGTCAGCGAGCACTGCCTCTGGAGGACAAAGGCAAGCCCACTTAAGATCACCAGGCACCTGGCCAGTAGGGTGAGCTGTAGCACGATAAGGAGAAACTGTCCCTGCTGGTTTCGCCTCCCTAACCAACAGGAGTGCCAGTGGCAATGTGACACTTCCTCTGTAATGGCACAGCCAGGACCTGGCTGTATGACACACCCTGCACACCACACAGCCGTGCTTTTTCAATCCTGTCCTCAACACGCCCCTCCTGAGCCTCTCTCAAGCAGAGACTGTTCTGCTTCTTCCACCATGTTGATTATATGGAGGTCCAGTTTAGACCACCAAGCTAATTTACTACTCATTTAACCTTAGTGTTTTTTCAGAAGTTCATTTAGTTACGCAGTACCCGTATAACTTATGGGTAATCACAAAATGAAAAAGTTTCATTTGCCTTCTGTGCACAGAAATTCACAAGGCAACAGACCTTGTTTGCATTCCAGTTTGTTAATAAGGTTCCTTACCCATCGCAGACCTCCCTGATGATCGAGGAGAGGGGCTTTTTCTGTGAACAAAACAAACAAATACATCTACTTTAACACTGTGTCCCTGGCTGAAGATTACACCTGCCGTGGCGGCAGGGTATAACAGCAAAGACAGAGATGTGTGTGTGTGTGTGTGTGTGCTCCATGTGTCTGTACCTCTGTGCGTGTGTGTGTGTGTGTGTGTGCGCGTGCGCGCTATGTGCCTGTACTCAGTAGATGCATTTCTGTGAAGAAACACATGGTTTTAGTCTGTTTAACACTCTGAGGTACTGATGCAGGTTCACTTCACAGCTTTATATGGCTTGCATTCACAAAGAACAAGCAGACAAGCTGCTTTTCCAGCTGGCCCTGAATATTACTTTACTAATTATTTTTAACAATTTTCTCCTTTTTGATGAACTCCCAGGAACGTATGTATAAAATAAAAAAAAAAAAACTAAAATGAAGAGCCCATGTGAGTCTTACTCTTTGTATATGCCATTGGTTAGCACTGCTTTACACTTGCTGTCTGCTATTTTCTGCATTAACTTGCTAACATGCTGGATGCAGTCAGCCCCTCACACAAACAGTGTTAGGACGGTTCAGGGAAACCCCACTAAAACCCAAATAAAACAAACCCTTTATATCTGGCATCCTACATTTGTACTGTAGTTACTGAAGTAATTAAATACATAGAAATGTCAATAGAAATAGTCAGGGGCTGGAAAACTAGCAGTTATATTGGTTAACTAGCTTCACAGCCTGTATTAGAATGCGTTATTTTTTAATACTGTAGTTATTCATTGATGGATAACTGCAGCTCCTAATAGCAGTGCTGTTTATTTTACTAGAACCCTTTTTCTCATAGAATCTGAGAGGCGAGGGGGGACAGGAAGAGATCTGGGTGAGGAAACCAAGGACACCTGTTAAATGTACAGTGTTGTGGAAAATAAAGAAGTCTGAAAAGTGCCTGAAGAAACTCCCCATCAGGCATCCCATTAAAAATGCATTAACTGACCTGGTCGATCTCAGTGAGCTGAGCGTTGGCTCCTGGCCACTCGATAGCCACCTTCACAATGTCCGATGGGGGGGGCATCGCTGCACGGATATCGTCAGGTAGGGGAGTCACTCACAGCCTACCTGTAGGGGGCAGCAAAGACACACTATCAGACACATCCCAATGTCCTTGTTACAGATACAGAAAGAGAGAAGCTGCAATGTGGAGGGCAGTGGGTTTGAGGAGCTCGCTGCTTAGAGAAAGCACTGGGCTGCAGTGTGAAATGTACAGGGTGTTTGAGTAGCTCAGTGGTTAGAGAAGAAAAGAGCTGGGCTGCAGGGTGGAATGTGTGTTTGAGTAGCTCAGTGGTTAGAGAAAGAAAGCACTGGGTTGCAGTGTGGAAAGTGTGATTGAGTAGCTCAGTGGTTAGAGAAGGAAAGCGCTGGGCTGCAGGATGGAATGTGTGTTTGAGTAGCTCAGTGGTTAGAGAAGGAAAGCGCTGGGTTGGAGGGTGGAATGTGTGTTTGAGTAGCTCAGTGGTTAAAGAAGGAAAGCGCTGGGCTGGAGGGTGGAATGTGTGTTTGAGTAGCTCAGTGGTTAGAGAAGGAAAGCGCTGGGCTGCAGGGTGGAATGTGTGTTTGAGTAGCTCAGTGGTTAGAGAAGGAAAGCGCTGGGTTGCAGGGTGGAATGTGTGTTTGAGTAGCTCAGTTACAGAAGGAAAGCGCTGGGCTGCAGGGTGGAATGTGTGTTTGAGTAGCTCAGTGGTTAAAGAAGGAAAGCGCTGGGCTGCAGGGTGGAATGTGTGTTTGAGTAGCTCAGTGGTTAGAGAAGGAAAGCGCTGGGCTGCAGGTGGAATGTGTGTTTGAGTAGCTCAGTGGTTAGAGAAGGAAAGCGCTGGGCTGGAGGGTGGAATGTGTGTTTGAGTAGCTCAGTGGTTAGAGAAGGAAAGCGCTGGGCTGGAGGGTGGAATGTGTGTTTGAGTAGCTCAGTGGTTAGAGAAGGAAAGCGCTGGGTTGGAGGGTGGAATGTGTGTTTGAGTAGCTCAGTGGTTAGAGAAGGAAAGCGCTGGGCTGCAGGATGGAATGTGCAGTCCTATTTTAGGAGCTTGTTATTTTAAAGTGCCAGGGTTTAAGAGCACAGCTGACAGCCTATGGGGTCTATGGGGCCACAGCAGATTGCTCTGCACTGTTTGAGACACTCTGGTCTGAGACAGTAATGCAGAGCAGATGCCCTCACTGTGACACAGCTGAGCCGAATACATACAGCAACAGACAGGCTGTTCTCACCCAGCATGCCTCTTAACAAGCAGTAACTGAGCCAGATCAAGCACATGCACTTTTTCTGGCTATTTATGCCTTTGTTTCTAAGCCCAAGAAGGCTTCAGCAGAAACGTTACTTTTTTTCAAAACGTTTATTGCAGTTTTAGATTCCTATTTTTTTTTTTTTTTATGTTATGCTACAAAATGAGAAACAAACCATGTGACATTTTGTTTCTCTTCTCAAACAACAAGAATATATTGGAAACGATGCCCAGAGGACACAATGTAAGCAGCACATCAAAGTGAATGTCTTAACATGACCAGAGGTAAATCTCTGTGGCAGGGAAACCATTTATTTTCACAGGACAACACTGGTAATGGAACTTGAGTGAAAGAATCATAGAACACAGCAGTGTAACAACAGTAAGCACGTGATCTGTATCACTGACAGAGCACAAGGTTACAACAATGTGGCAGTGAAACAGTTCACAGAATACAGCTATGTGCAAAAAAAGTCAAGCCTACAATTTTGCATTTAACAAGTTAATGTGTGCTGTTAGATTTCTACGATTTCCATATGAAAATACTCATAATAGTCCCTAATAACTAACACTGAGGAGGAAGCTGAAGCTGAAATTTTTCTTAAAACTAATTAATTAAAAGTAACTGTTGGAAAACCTTCAAGCAAGCTGAGGAGAAACAGATACTGACACAATACTCAAACCCACTGGACTGGAGCCTCTTCAGGTTGTCTTTTGCATTACTGAGACACTGGCACACAGCTCTTCCAGCAGTGTGTGCATTGTTTAGACAGGACGTCTTGGGAGTGCAAGACCACAGGGTGTGCTACACAGGTGAATGCCTGCTGTCAAATGACGCAGCTGTTTCAGAAAGCTTCATTCCCGGAAAAGAAGTACACGGTGCTAAAAGTGTACAGCCTGGACCTGAGGATGACTCCAATGAAGTGTCTTGAGAAAATACACTCTCAATTAGAAGTAGCCGCCACACACGAACATATAAGTGATTAAATCTGAATAAAAAACAGCTGAAGAGCTGTAACGTATTTAATCTGTTCCAATAGATTTAAGCGTTTTGAATGCTTTGGCATTCACATTCTGAGTGCAAGATCAGTGTAGTGATGAGTCTTGTAAGGTAAGTAGTTTAGATTGGTATTGTAATGTTCCCTGGCTATTGCATGGAGGTTGCAATCATTCCAAGTGGTTAGAAGCTCTGTTGCGCCAATATTACGTTTCCATTTCTCTCTAAATCTGTCTTTACCTGGCTCTGAACTTGCTTGACAGGACTGAACAAAATTCCTCATACCTGCGAGCCACTGTACACCACATGGTGACCAGCCCAAGAGCTGAACAAACCAATTATCAGAATCCAGGTGAGGGTCATTAGGGTTGATCGGGCTGATGTGCCATTGAAAATGAAACAAGAGAAGAAACAGCTGCTTGGGTTTGTGTGGATCGCGGTTCTCCACAGAGTCAAAGAAAAGCAGTGAGCAGTGATCATAAACCAAAGCATATATCTTAAGACTGAAAGACAGGTGGATGCAGTTTGTTAATGCTACTACAGAACACTGAAAATAAAACGTTATGCTTGTGGAAAACATGGAACACTGCACGTATTATTTGGGGTAGCACTGAAGGATGTGTAAAATGCGTTCATGTATTTTTGAAGATGACATCATTAGGGGGTCTAAGGTTGTTAGTTTCCCTTTCATTTCCAAAACGTTCGTAATCACGTCCATTAAGCATGATATCTAGGTCCTTACTGGACAATTGTGCTGATAAGATGGGCCATACCGTATGATCGACATCCCGTCTTTGCACATCCAGCATTGCTTGTCTCCGCTCACTCAGTGTGGTGGTGTTTAATGCAGCTGATCAACAGCAAACAGAAAGTGAGCACCTGAAATGGGAACGCCTCTGAAACATGCTTGACAGTTAACAGCTGTATAAAAACAACGTATGTAGTAACTAGAGTATGTGCATGTGAGAGAGGGCTCCACCTCCAGCTCCACCTCCTTCGCTGGGTTTTGTAGAAGGGGAACAGCATCCTCACATCTGCAATTGAACAATTTCTGGAATTTATCCAAAATACATTCAAAGGGTTTTGTTCTCACAATTAGCCTATCCCTGAAGGACTGGGTTTTGCTTCAGCCCCTGTCAGCAGTTCAAAAAAAATCTCAATCTCTCTCTCTCTTAATCTCTCTCTCAACGAGGATAAGGAAAAAACAAAATAATTTTCTTTTTAAATGACTGCACAGGGTTTTATAGGTTGTTTTCTTCTCCGTGTCTATTTTTTATTAAATCCTTCAATATGGAGAAGTTTCAAGTAGTGACTCTTAACATGAACTGTGGCAGGAGTATTAATAAGAGAGCTCAGCTGTTTGATTTTCTGAGTTTAAAAAGAGCGAGTGTTTCTGCAAGAGACCCACACTGACGATATGAATGAGAGCGAGTGGCGGAGCGAGTGGAAAGGGGGTGGGGCTTTCAGCCATTTTATTAATGTGTATGCACCATATGAATATAGAGAAAAAAAATATGTCCTTCCATAAACTAAATCAGGTGTTATCTCAGTGTAATGGTAATCAGATGGTTCTAATGGGGGGTGATTTTAACTGTACTGAGAATTTTATGTTAGATAGGAATCATGAGGAGCCACACCCACAGTCTTCTAAAAAATTGTCAGATATTTTAAAGTTTAAATTATCTGGTTGATGTTTGGAGGGTTTTTAACCCCATACTCCAGCAATATACATGGATTAAAATTAATGCAAATCAGATTTCAAAAGCAAGACTGGATAGGATATACTGCTCTAAACAGCACCTTAAATTAGGTAATAAAAAGTGATATTTTTCCCTACCATGTTTTCAGACTACCATTGTGTGTTGTCTACTGTCTGTTTGCCTGTTGCCGTCCGCTTACCATCTTTCTGGCATTTTAAAACCAGTTTATTGGAAGATGTGGTTTTTAAGAGTTTATTTAAAGCTTGCTGGATCTCTTGGAGACATCAGAAAGGGAGTTTTGATAGTTTGAGACAGTCATGGGATTATGGCAAAATACAAATTAAACTTGTCAGCAGTACACTGCCAATTCAACCAGACTATTAAATAAGACAACTGGAGAGCTTGAGAGAGAGAAGTATTGAGCAAAATATCAGTATGGATAGCAATGAAAACGTCTTGCAGTGTCTAAAGGACAAGAAGGTTCTAAGCTGCTTGCTGGAGGAGAGCGTGCAGGGCGCTCTCATACGATCAAGTTTCCTTCAACTCAGAGATATGGACGCCCCTACAAAGTTATTTTTGAACCTACAGCACAGTGAGGCTACAAATAAGCAGCTGCAGTCTGTACGTCTGGCCAATGGGAAGGAAGTGTACAGCCAAGAGGGAATTAATAGTGAACCTGTATCTTTTTATAGTCAACTCTTCACAGCGGAGCTCTGTGATGAAGAGAAGACCGCCCAACTGCTCAGAGATCTGCCCAAGTTGCCTCCGGAGGAAGGATGCCCCATGGAGGCTCCTTTGACAATAAAATAATTAACAGAGGCTGTGACTCAATTGTCAACAGGGAAGGCTCTCAGAATTGATGGGCTGCAAGGAGAGTTTTATAAGGAAATGTGGCCAGGGATTTGTTTCAAGTGTCTAAAGAAAGTCTTTGAGAGAAGAAATTGCCCCTGAGTTGTCGTAGAGCTGTGGTAACTCTGTTACCCAAAAAAGGGGATCTAAGAGATCTAAAGAACTGGTGCCCTGTCGCTCTTCTCTGTTCCGATTACAACATTTTGTCAAAAGTTTACCAAACAGGTTGAAGGCATACATTGGAATGATTATACAGGGTGACCAGTCATATTGCATTCCAGAAAGGATCATTTTTGATCCGGGATGCTTTACCAGTAAGCAACTTTTTCAATGTAGATCTAGGGGTCATTTCCCTGGATCAACAAAAAGCTTTTTACAGGGTGGATCATACATATCTTTTTAAAAGGATGGAATATTTTGGTTTTAGACCAAAGTTTATCTCTTTTATAAGACTTTTATATAAGAATGTCTTTAGTATTTTAAAAATCAACAACAGTCTGAGCCGTCCTTTCCCTGTACAGAGGGCATTCGGCAAGGCTGTCCACTGTCTGGGATGTTGTACACCTTGTCTATTGAGCCCCTGCTCTGTCGGCTTAGGAGCAGGTTGGCTGTCCTGAAAGTCCCTCTAGTGGCGAGTGCTCCTCCAATCAGACTGTCTGCTTACGCTGATGACGTCACCGTCTTCATTACTTCTCAAGCCGACGTCCTGGTGCTGGAGGACAGCCTGAGTGTTTTCCAGACAGCCTCCTCTGCTACGGTAAACTGGGGAATAATGTAGTACTTTCCTGTCTGGGGAATGGAGTGGGACTGCCCCCCCCCCCCACCTTGCTTCCACAATCACTGTGATGGGAGAGGACAGGATTCAAAGCGTTGGGAGTGCAATTGGGGGATAGCAGTATAGAGGGCTTAACTTGGAAGGTCTGCTTGTTAAATTGAAGAAGAAATGACAACGCTGGAGATGGCTGCTCCCTCAGCTTTCTTATAGGAGGACGGTGCTGATAATAAACAACCTGGTGGCCTCCATGTTGTGGCATAAACTGGTGTTGTCTGAGATACAAAAAGAACTTTTGAATTTCTTTTGGAATGGACACCAATGGCTCCGCCCTGCTGTGTTATATTTACCACCAGGAGAAGGGGGGCAGGGACTGGTTGATGTTCATAGTCGTGTTGCTGCGTTTGGGCTGCAGGCAGCACAGCGGCAGCTGTTCTTTCAGCAGTTGAATTGGAGACACACTGTCTTTTCTTTTCATCACAGTGTGGGAAGGCTGGGGTGAGATTGGCAGCTGTTCCTAGTAAATGTATCCAGAGTAGACATCTCTGGAATCCCAGAGTTCTAAAAGAACGTACCAAAGGCCTGGCAGATGGTTCGAGTGGAGAGGCAGGAGGAACACTTGACTGAAAGCTTGATATTGGAGGAGCCGCTGCTCTTTAACCTGTTTCCCTGTGGAAGGTTTCCAGTCAGGAGTGCTTTGCTCTGTCTTCATGTCTGGGGGAGTCACTAAACTAAAACATCTGCTGCAGGTGACCACTGGGCAGCGGAGGGAGGTGGAGAGCCTTGCCAGGCAACTGGGGGTCCACTCCCTCCAACTCCTCAACAGGATACTAAATTAACTCAAGGACTCTTTCTCTCCTCGGGTGAGAGAAGTTCTGGGTCAGGCTTTGGCTGCAAAGCATGTGGTTGAAGAGGTGGCCTGCCCTGGGTTTCTAATTTCCACAGCTGTACCTGAGGACTTACAGGGGAGCTGGTGTAACACACTGCAGAACTGTCCTGCTCATTCCGTTGGGAAAAAGCAACTATACCAGATCTGTGTGAAAGTACGCCACGTGGGTGTTTTGCGGGCTCTGCCTGAGAACAGGTGGCTAGCCCACATGGACTGTGAAGGGAAAATATTTCCAGCTTGGAGGACTCTGTATCAGTTGCCTCTGGCCAAGCGCTCAGGGGATCTGCAGTGGCGTGTTCTGCATGGCATCATAGCCACAGAGTGTTATATCCACCATGTGGATCCCTTAGTCAGTGCAGCATGTGCAAGAGACTGCTTTCCACCTCTTTACAGACTGTAATCGGCTTGATCCTTTGTTTAGTTATATTTCACAATTATTTAACTCTTGTAATGTAGTTTTTACAAAGGAAATGTTTATTTTAAATTATCCCTATTGTCAGGAAAAAAGGTTTAAATGCTGTTCAATTAATTATATACTTGGGCAAGGAAATCTTGCAATTTGGAGAACAAGAAAAAATAAATTATAAAATGAAGCCTCAAGTGATGATGTCAGTTTAATGTTTAGATTCTTGTTGAAAGTTAGAATCAAAATCAACTTTGCACATTTTCCCTCAGTTCATGACCTGTTTAGTTTTGAGCAGCGCTGGTGTGTGGGTGAGGGGCTGTGTGCGCTGGGGAAGGAGGGGGAACTGCAGTATTTATATAATCTATGTTTTATAATACTATAAAAAATGTTTTTTTTGTTATTTGTTTTTTTCAATTAAAGTTTTTTTAAAAAGTCAAAAAAAAAGTCAGCCCATCAGCAGTTCAAAAATCTCTCTCTCTCTCTCTCTCTCTCTCTAACTCTCTCTCAATTATTCAAGCTGTACTAATTATCATACTGAATCAATAAAATGACCTCAATTTTAGAGGAACCACATCCTGAATACATTTCACTGGGTCTCTTACAAGAGTCAAGAGTTGAAGACCCCCGGAGACAGTGTGAATTGAACACAAAACAGGACACCTGGGAGTCCATTTACTGTATTCCCTCACAGTCTTACTTGCACTTTACTTGATCAGATAACAGTCGTCAGTCCAGTTGAGTTACCCTCACAAGTAGCAATAAGGACACAAGCTTCCTCTATGAGACTAAATGAACCGCTAGTATCTACAGTCAGTGCTGGTGGTTATGTTGTGGTTCTGCTATAAACAGTGCATTCAGCACAATTTCTGCGGCTAAGCTTGAACAATGCCAGTTTTATACAATGAATAAAACAAGGAATGCTAGCCAAGTTTTTAAACTCCATTTGTAAAAGCATATTAGCTGGAATGTGCATTCAAAGAAAGTCACTCCTGAGTCCTAGGGGCTCTACGTTTATCCTGACTGACTAAACCATCCCTTGCACAATAAAAGGGACCATCTAGAGGACAGCAGGGTACTGCTAGCAAAGCAAAAGGAAACATTATCCAAAGAGGCAGACCACTAGGTGGCGCTGGTTTTTTGCCTCTATGAAGATTTTTTGGCTACACTACTGATGTCTGTGTAAGGCTGCCAGAACCGAAGAGCAGCTCTGAACTCGCAGTTAAGGCTGTATTTTTAATTCAGTAATTAGAATTGTGTAAATATACAATTTTTGATCACTTAAAAATAAATGCTATTTTTTTTCTGCTTTAATACATATCAAGTTTAATCGTGAAATATCTTGATATACTTATTTTTAGACTGTGAAATAAGAAATTTGTTACCATGCAGACAGTCAAAGAACCTTAACACAAATTTAAGGTGTTAAGGTCGGTCGGCCAGGTGTCCAGCGACCCTTGCAGTCTGGCCGGGCACCTGTGGGCTTGCTTGTTAGCTGCCCGGGAGCTGCGTTGTCCTCCTACGTTGTAGCTCCTGGGCGTCTGCACTGTGAATCCGCAGTGTGTAAAGAAGTGGTCGGCTGATGGCACACGCTTCGGAGGACAGCATGTGTTTGTCTTCGCCGCTCCCGAGTCAGCACAGGGGTGGTAGCGGTGAGCCGAGCATAAATAAATAATTGGCCATTTCAAATTGGGAGAAAATAAAAAATAATTGGCAACGACTAAATTAAAAAAAAAAAAAAGATTAAGGGGCCCTGTTTATATAGCACCCCTTAGAAACACATACTGTAAATGTGCTTTTCAAGCTTTTGGCAGCAATAGAGTATGGACAAAGGGTTAGCATCAGCCTATAGAACTAACTCATTTTGCTTCACAAAGTCGATTGAAACCTGCTGAATAATGTTATGTTGACATATTGAATTATACACTGCTTTGCAGTTTTCCTTATACTTGAAAATTGTAAAAAATGCGACATTTTGAAATCTAACATAGAAATAATGTTATTACTATTATGGCTTCCAGTAGACTTTTGCAATATCATTTTGTAGTTACTTTGATTACAAAAAAAAAAATCTAAATTATCCTGATATATATATATATATATATATATATATATATATATATATATATATATATATATATATATATATATATATATATTAATGATCCTAAAATTCTAGCTAATTCAAAATGTTGGACATAGCTGTACACCCATGCAAATTTGAGTTAAGTGCGATAATTGGGTTTTCCTAAAAAGGTTTAGTTTTGTTCATTCAAAGTCCTGTTTCTACATGTTCACTTTGGGAAGCAAACAGTCTGGTCCCACTCATTTAGGGTATGTGTCTAAGTGGGGTGCAATCAATTTGAGAGGGTTTTTCTCAAGTACTATTTGCTGCGTCGGGTCTATCAAAAGTGCAAGAGAAAGTACACTCTCACCTCGATTATAGGAAGCCCGCGAACATTTAAAACAAGTCATGGAACCTAAATAAAAAAGGCAAAACCTGATGTTGACGCATTTAACCTGTTTATGGAGATTAAGTTGTGGTTTAAACTTTGAGAAGTCTGTGGCCTTGACATTCTGAGTGGGTGATCTACACTACAGCAATATTAGAAGTGTAGTTGCTGCCAACAGGTTTCAATGGGGACGTGACTTCAAACGGGAAATACATTGGTTAAATAAACAAATAAGGAATGAGTGGTCCTGAACTTGGAGCTGAGCCACACACACACAGAGTGAAAGTCAACTTGATCAAACTCTTAACAAATGAAGCTTTAAATATCCTATTTAAAACATGCATCAAATTAAATCATTTTACTTCACAACAATAAGACCTTAAGAAAGTAGCACTGGTATTTACAACAGCAACACAAAACTAGTGACGGCGTCTGTCAGGTTAGCACCGGTCCACCTTTACCACAGACATGCTGAGCTCTGTTCTCTACTCAAACCCCAGGCTCTGCCTCTCTCCTGCCACGCTGCCTGCTGCCCATGCAGACTGGCCTGTGAAAGGTGATAATCGGCTGAGTATTCACTCACTGCAGTGTAGCCAAGCTGCTTCTTCCAAACGCTATCCGTCTGAACAGCACAGCCGTGCTTTATCAGTACTGAGGCCTTCGTTCACAGCCATGCTTTATCAGTACTGAGGCCTTCGTTCACAGCCATGCTTTATCAGTACTGAGGCCTTCGTTCACAGCCATGCTTTATCAGTACTGAGGCCTTCGTTCACAGCCATGCTTTTATCAGTACTGAGGCCTTCGTTCACAGCCATGCTTTATCAGTACTGAGGCCTTCGTTCACAGCCATGCTTTATCAGTACTGAGGCCTTCGTTCACAGCCATGCTTTATCAGTACTGAGGCCTTCGTTCACAGCTATGCTTTATCAGTACTGAGGCCTTCGTTCTCATGCCTCCAGTGCACACGCAGACACAATGCTATTCATGGCTTATAAAACAAATTCAAAATCAAAAATAAAAGCTGTTTGCTGTATTTGTAACCAGCCCATTTATCACCAATGAGAAGCTGTAGGTGAGATCAACCTTGATAAATAGACCTTCATCAATGACTGGTGATTAAGGCTGTATTTTTTCAGTTATCATGGATTCCACAATTTCTGTAAAATGTACCCATTGCCGTGTAATATGCAGTTCCCTGTGACATTTCCCAGTTCTGAAAGAGTTGTGTAACATAAACTGACGCACTACCTTTTACAATGCATTCAGTAACCTGGCAGACGGTATATTTTGAATCGGGTAAATGACTGAACACTGCATAGAGCTGCACCATTTCTTTATAACGTCTTCAATAAAAAAGAAACCAGTTGCATCAAAAATGGGAAATATTCCTGCAAAAGACCTCTCTCTCCAGCACAAGAAGGAGACAGTTCGTTTACAGGCATCTATGGTTTGTACTTGGTTTGATAATTCACTGACAGGGAAAATAGACTGTCTTTAAAAGGTGGACATAAAAAAAAACTAAATATTCCACAATTTACCATTTCCTGTTCACAAGCAAGCATTTCAATATTTAGGAACACTTGTTGTATAATAACTCTAGTTATCCTTTTTGAAAGTGACAAAGCTTTCATTTTCTGCTTTAATAAATATTATGTTTATTCGTACCTATTTATGGACTGTGAAATAAATCATTTTTTACTGTTATAAAAAATACATCCCTACTGATGATCAACCATTTGTGTCTATCTAGCTGTTCGGTATTATTTCGACTTACTGCGCTGGAAAGCAATGAGGAGAAACATCCTTTCAGTTTTCCTCCCTAACCATCAGAAGGACTAGAGCCAATGCTCTCTGTGGGATCTCCAATGAAGCTTTGCACAGGAAGGATGCAAACCTACACCCCCTAACTGTGTGACTCACCCTGCATATCATGCAGCTGTGCCTTTACCAGCTGAGCAACTACGCGATCCAATAGTCCACTTCTTAAAATCACCTCAATGCTATTGTGCATGAACTACTGGGTACAACTAAAATGGACTAAATGGGTGTGGCAGGCTGGCGAGTGGAAAGAGGCCCAGAGACAGGCTGCAGTTCAAAAAATCCTAATTTTATTATAAAAAAAAAAAAAAAAAAAAAACACAAAGATAAAGTGCATAAGGGCAAAACAAAGATCTTTAGACACAAATAAAGCAAAAACAAAACTTACAAAAAAAATAACGTTTCCAGGCTGGGCAATGCCTTCACTGGATTCAAAAACTTTCAAACTAACAAACAAACCACAACAAACCAACCTGCTTCCTCAACTCCCTCCTCCTAAATGAGAAGCAGAGGCCTCCTTTTATGTCAGGTGGCTGGGTGCCGATTGATCATTAATTAACCTAATCAACCCCAGCCACCTGAACATAATAAACCCAGGCAGGTAGGGGAAATTAACCCCATCCCTGCCAATTTAAAAAGGGTAGAGCGTTGCTCTGCCACACACCTCCCCCCATGTACAACGTACACCGGCCGCAATCAGACAACTCCCCCCTTCCCCCCCACCCCCCTCGAGTCCAGTTATGTCCCTGGGGTGGGCTGTTATGGTAGGTGGTGGGCGGGCTCTCTGGCTCTGGGCACGACGGCGGCTCCTCCTCCCTCTCTGGCTCTGGGGACGACGGCGGCTCACCCCTCTTTATTGGAGTGACCGGGGCATCTCCCATGTCTACCGCCAGGTAATTAACCACCATGAGGGCAACCTCTGGGAAGGACGCCGGGTGGTGTTGTTCCTCCCACTGTTCCCACCTCTTCCCATCTCGACGCCACAGCGTGTTGATAACTATGGGGAGATCGTGGATGAGGTCTGCCTCAGGGTGCATCAACCAGTCCCAGATCTCCTGGGACGGTGGTGAAGGTAGTGGTGCTGGAGGTAGTGGGGTGGCCCCTGATGCCCGGGGTGAACACGGCACCTCAGTTGTGGCCGTCCTCCTCACACCGGCCACACCAGTTTGCCGGTGGCATGTCTGGGCAGGACCGCCAACGATGGTCCTCCTTCCCGCACCAGGAACACCAGGGAAAGAGGCTGGCCGGGTCCTCCAGCGGTGGCTGCAGCAGCTTACATTTCTTCAGCTGCTGCTTTTCCTGCCTTTGCCGCTGTATGCTCTTCTTTCCCACAATCCAAAAAAAAAAAATAATTCTCCCAAAAATTAAAAAAAAAAAAAAAAAAAAAAAAAATACTGCTCTGAGCCTCTAGGTGGCGCTATCCCACTCTGACACCAAATGTGGTAGGCTGGCGAGTGGAAAGAGGCCCAGAGACAGGCTGCAGTTCAAAAAATCCTAATTTTATTATAAAAAAAAAAAAAAACACTAAAATAAAGTGCATAAGGGCAAAACAAAGATCTTTAGACACAAATAAATAAAGCAAAAACAAAACTTACAAAAAATAAGGTTTCCAGGATGGGCAATGCCTTCACTGGATTCAAAACTTTCAAACTAACAAACAACCACAAACACCAACCTGCTTCCTCAACTCCCTCCTCCTAAATGAGAAGCAGAGGCCTCCTTTTATGTCAGGTGGCTGGGCGCTGATTGATCGTTAATTAACCTAATCAACTAATCAACCCCAGCCACCTGAATACAATAAACCCAGGCAGGTAGGGGAAATTAACCCCATCCCTGCCAATTTAAAAAAGGCAGAGCTTTGCTCTGCCACAATGGGTTTGATTTATTCTTGCACATTTTTGAGCTGCAGCTTGTGCCCGAACCTCTGTGCAGTCTGCTGTGCTGAATCTATCTTGCTGGCACTTCTCTCTGTGCAGTCAGACTGTGCTGATTCTATCTTGCTGGCACCTCTCTGTGCAGTCAGGCTGTGCTGATTCTATCTTGCTGGCACCTCTCTGTGCAGTCAGGCTGTGCCGAATCTATCTTACTGGCACGTCTGTGAAGTCAGGCTGTGCTGAATCTATCTTACTGGCACGTCTGTGAAGTCAGGCTGTGCTGAATCTATCTTGCTGGCACATCTCTCTGTGCAGTCAGGCTGTGCTGAATCTATCTTGCTGGCACACCTCTCTGTGCAGTCATGCTGTGCTGAACCTATCTTGCTGGCATCTCTCTCCAAGCCTTCTATTTGATATGACAGCTGGAGACTCATTTCCAGAGGTCAAACAATTATTGCTGACCCTGAGGCAATCTGCTGTAACACTTCTTATAGGAACAGCACTGCAATGTAAAGCTGCATGTTCTAGAAATGCTCCGGTCCTAACGCTCTCCTAACTGAAGGGCAGGTTTTTTAAGATTATGCTACAATATTTAGTTGTTCCACCAAACTTTGCAGCAGAGTTTCACATTCATTTTCAGAGAAAGTTATTTTGCCCTACTCAAACATTTGTTTGTATTTTCTGCAAGTGAAGCACTGAACACCATTAAGCTCTGTGGTGTTCTTGTTTTTTTGAAAAGAGGAATATATTAGAATTTAATAGACCATCCTTGTCAATGAGGCAGCAGTGCCTGCTCTACCTCTCCGCCCCGATAGCACTAAATATAAATAACTGAATAGATTAACATCCCTTAAGACCCCGTGTGGAGTCTGACACGTCGTGTCAAGGCTGTGATCAGAGTAGACTTTCATTTAACCAGTACTTAAACTTGACTGATAACTGAGTACAGTTTACAGGTTAATAATGCTGCACATACCAGTTTAAAAAAAATAAACCATAGGGCTGCATTCTTAGCTGCCCATACAACAGTAATATGAAATAACAGTTCTACATGTGGTTAGTTTTAGCATATAGATTTATCTTGCAAATGCTGTGTTACCACAAGCTTACATGGAAAACTGCATTCAGGTTTAGTAGCCTACATTTTGGTTTTGCTGAGAATGAACTTAATTAGAAAACGATTCGGTGCCATCAGCCAATCAGCTTCCAGCTCTAGCAGGTTTCTATCAGTCAGTAAATGTCCACTGGAACATCACGGCATCAAAAACTCAAAATCAAGCCGCTCAAGTGCCAGCTCTTTAATTTTGATTTGCTGCAATGAAAGGTCAGATCACATCTATTGGACACAAATGCTAAACAAAGAGACAAATGGTCCAAATTAATTTTATTATCCACCAAAACAGCCAATCAATACTTTGCACCGACGAAAGAAGCCAGTCCAGTACCTGCAACTGCCGAGTCAGCCAATCACAGCCTGTCAGCTCAATTGGAGCTCAGACAGCATCTTTCAACAACAAACTGAGACACAGACCGTGCAGTCACATTGCTTCATTCAGATATCTGGCACTGCTCAGATAAACTACAAACAGCTCTGACAAGTAAAAAGTTTTTTTTTTTTTTTTTGTCTTTACGAACATTTTTGGGACTATTTTTTTAAAGCTTTACTCAGCGTAAGGGTACCCAACGAATCATTACAAACGCAAGGAAAATCCAGAATTTAAATGTTTTTTTTTAAAGAAACTAATGAGAAAAATTGTTTTCTAATAGCGATAGTGCCCTCTCGCCTTCGTCCGGGTCACATAACTCCACTCTCGGTCAACTACCGCATGGCAGAGCCTTACTTGACAGGTACTATCACTTAAATATATATCCTTTCTTCACGATAAGCTTACACAACACAGTTGATGCTACAAACAGTTCCTGCAAAAAGCTGTTCTTTGAAAACATAATCAGATTCGTGAAACATTTTAGCTCAAAAAGTCAACCAATAAAATGTATTGCATGTTACAACAAAACAATGAATTCTGTCTCCAATTCTTATTTTGTTTCTGGTTTTCACTACATCCTGAAACTTGTCTTTAGATAGTTTGAGTTCAGCACAGTTCATGTCAACACATCATTACAAGATAGTCTGTTCCCCACCAGGGTTTTTTGTGTCATCGGTGAGAGACTAAAGGGAACAGAGCGAGAGGAATCAGATTATTAGTCCTCTACACTTGTGCAAGCTTCTCTGCTGCATTGTGATCGGCTGGCCCAGTTATTTGCAGCTGCAATGAGTCTGGTGTGTTTCTTTCATAACAGGGAATCTCGCACAGTTGTGAAGAAGAGAAAAATAAACAAATGAGACTCACTACCTCTCTCTCTTGCCTTAACTTACTTGTAACAGGCTTTAGAAGAGAAAATATGATTAGTCACACAATACTGCCTGTTACTGTATACTGCCGCCAGCAATCCGGAAACAATACTGGTTATGTACATTTTATATTCCAGTAACCTTACTTAGTTTTCCGATTTGTTTTCTATGTGGAAATTCAGAAGACAGAATCTTACCTCTGAGCGTCAGGTAGTGGGCCAAAGTCCCACTCTCCACTCAAACCATACTGCGCCTGTGAGAGAGAATACAGAAACACGTTAGAGAGGGGAACTTACATTCAGCACCCGTCTTCCTGGGGTCCTAGTATCTGAAACATAGGATGTGACTTGCCCAATATTGAAGGAAAGGCCAATGTAACGATATTAAAACAAAACACGTTTTATTTCCAAGGAAGTGAAGCTCAATTATTGTTGGGGGCAGCTTGCTAGCTTTAAGCTGTAATTCCTCGCTGAGTATTCCTCACAAACCCACAGTAACCAGTCTGAAGAGCACCTTCGTGCAGGTCTGATGTCACAGTTATCTTAACTCACGTATTCTTCTTGTAGTTTAGATTGGGGTTAGATTTCATTTTCTGTTTCAGTCACCACTCTGCTAACTGAGAAACACACCAGTAAGCAAATCCCACAGATAAACTGTGCTTTCTTTCACTTCCACAGGGGGGCGTGTTGAAGGAGGCACGCTCAGTGGTGTGACAGCAGTACTTAGAAGACATGTCTGAGAGCTCTAGAGAGGCCATAGGGACTGAAACAACAACAACATGAGAATGTAACAGATATTTCGTGCCAAGCTCTTAAATAGTGTCTGAAAATCACAAAAGATTTGTGTGAATGCAGTTATGCAAATGAGAGACAACACCCTTTTAAAGCGCTACACCATTACGAGGAGAAATTGGTATTGGGACAGAGCCGTTTCCATGGTTACGAGTGGTGCCAACATTGTCTTAGCAACACAGCTGTCAACTAGACTTCAAAACAGCTGAAAATGTAAAACACTCGATACTACCACAATGACATCTGCAGTGTTTACAGAAAACACATCACTCTCTTTGGCTGTATTTACTGTTGTCCAAATCGCAGCGATTGTTTTCAACATATTCCCGCTAGGTTTCATGTTTTTGTATTAAGAATTTGGCCCATCTTGCTTATTTGGTTGTTAGTAGCTTATTGATCCCAGAATCTCATCAAGCAGCTTCTTGTGTCAGCTTCAACAACATTACTGGGGAGTTGGTTTCAGACTGCCACAATTCTCTGTGCCTCCTATTTTCTGTTCTGAATGCCCCTTTATTTAATCTCCATTTGTGACCCCTGGTCCTTGTTTCTTTTTTCAGGTTGAAAAAGTCCCATGGGTCGACATTGTCAACACCTTTTAGAATTCTGACTGTTTGAATCAGACCGCTGCATAGTCTTTGTTCAAGACTGAATAGATTCAATTATTTTAGCCTGTCTGCATATGACAAAGTGATCCGGATACACTGTGATCCCAAGAAGAGAATAACATTGTAACATAATCCTTTAATGCTGAGAAATATATTACCAAGTTGATTTATGACCAATGACAAGCGATTAACAAATTCAAAAAAGAGCTGTCAATATATTTAAAAATATGGACAACAGGGGACACGGTAAAGGTAAGGTAATGCGTTTGTTGTAACTTTGCAGGGTGTCCTGTAGCACCTTACCCTACTGTACTCCATCATGGTGCTGCTACAACCAGCTAAAATCTCAG
The DNA here is from genome assembly GCF_017654505.1 of Polyodon spathula. Classification (NCBI taxonomy): domain Eukaryota; kingdom Metazoa; phylum Chordata; class Actinopteri; order Acipenseriformes; family Polyodontidae; genus Polyodon; species Polyodon spathula. Next base: position 19,093,009 of record NC_054556.1, read on the forward strand.
GTGAGATGCTGAGAACAGCTGAGCCAGCACACTTAGGGCCAGTGAGGAGGGGAGACAGCTGTCGGTGTCTGCTGGCTGAGTGTTGAGAAATGGAATGATCCACAGGTGGGGGGCACCAGCCTTGTTGCATGATAATCATGGAGGAGTGCAGATGTGAGGAATTGATTTCTTTAGAGGTACCCTTGTCTGGCCTCCCCCATGGATATATGTCTCAGTGTGGGATTCCTTTTGTGTGCAGAGTGAAGCTGACCACATAAGTGATGAGACCACTGGAGAGATTTTGGACTACATGAACTGAATCGAGGACTTTCGTGCACAGTAAAAAAAAAAAATATATATAAGTACAAGATCTTCAACCGAGTGATACACAGAAGATGAAGACAAAGACTATTCCAAACACTCTTCCTGTGTGTCATTTATTCTGAACAAATATGAAAACGGCTATTGGTAACTGCCACCGAAGACAGTTCAGTATCTGTTTAATTATTCAAATATTTGTCCCAGCAGTCAATGTATTGCTTTATTTTATTTTGATGATTTACTTTTCCCTATAAAAACTGCCCACATTATTTAAAAAAAACAAAAACATGATCTTTTTTACTGCAGACGACAATATTCCGTTTTTATTTCAATTGTTTTTTAGCTTGTGTTTCACCATCATAGTTGTGCTGCTTACACCCACATTCTGCACTGAAATCTGAAGAGTTCTGAGCTGTTGCACGGTTACCATAGTAACTACATCACAAGACACAACCAGTAGAAAAGGAACACATGAAATAGGCAATGTTAACTGTGACTAATACTGACTGTCAAATTTCATGCACACGGGCCTAAACAAGATTTGATACACATGGAAAAAATAAGAAAGTGGCAATAGACAAGTTAATTTCTGCAAATATACCCTGTGGTAATTCCACTACAGCAAAGCAAATGGGATTCATTTCACTTGTAGGCAGAATTCACATCTTTGAGATCCTAAGAACTGATCCAAGAATCTGATCATTGATGTTTCACATCTTGTTGAACTGCTGTGCTTGCAATGGCTTTTGTTTTGGTCTGTAATCACGTTGGGTCAATTGCAATGTAACTCTGACTCTAATATGGATCTGAAGACTAAACAGCATGCTAGCTGGTACAATACTATCTGAGGAACCCAGCAGCACTGAAACACTGAACTGAGAGTCAGATAACAAGCTGTCAATAACTCCAGCAAGCTCTAATCCAGCAGCAATAAAACACTGAACTGAGACAGATAACAATCTGTCAATAATTCCAGCAACATTGAAACACTGACCTGCGAGTCAGATAACAAGCTGTCAATATCTCCAGCGAGCTCTAATCCAGCAGCATTGAATCTCCAAAGCTGCTCACTGCATTCCGAAAGCAGGCGATTGAATATTACCCATGTGCAGCACAATGCAATACATGCTTCTTGTTCCTGTGTCACGTTCTCAAAAGGCAAAGATACATTTTGTACTATTTGGGTTTGAATTTCATTATGACAACTAAATGTGTTCCGAATTACACAATGGAGCAAAAACGTGTGTTTTGTTGAATGCATGATGGATTGCGTTGCAACGGACAACTACATTTGGTGGTGCTGCTAGTATGATTTAGTAGTAGAACCGAGTCTAAAGGATTGCTGGACTTTATACCCGTTTACACGACTCCACAGGGCAGGGCTGCTGCATCGTGTTCATTGCAATTCAGCCTGTAACACCCGCCTGGAGAGGTTTAGTTCGTTATAGGTGGTTCTATCTTACAGACTATTGTGAACCTTGTCCTTTGTACTCACCAGGAGATGATCTCCAATTAGAACGCAACATTTGTAGTTTTCTTTTAGCCCTGAACATAAAATGTGATGGAATATCGGTTGGAAGTCAAACAATTTCTGGTTCGGTTATAGCAAATTACGTGTTGTTAGTGTATGTTAACACAGCTATAACACCTATAGTTTGAAGCCATGGGCTACAACGAATTCATTTAAACTACAGTAAAGCCTGGACTGGACTCAATACAGAGCGCAAAGGGAGTCTTGCCTTACCCAATGTAATCTTCCATACACGGTCTATCAACAACGCATTCACAAAACACACAGCCATCACTCACAGCATGACTGCACTGACATGTGATCAATTTGATAGGAAAATATGAAATATTAAGACATCGGGAAAAGGCGTGATGATAAAGCGACCAGCTTTGAAAGCAGTGATGAGAACACACACAAATACCTTTCATTGACTCAGTAACAGCAGCTGCTGGACGCACTGCATTATAAATACATTACTGTATACACAGCCAAGGAATTTCAAACCCAGAAATTACAAACAAATAACTCGGTGGAAATGCGTTACCCGGTACAGTATGTAGAAAAAGCACGCTGAAAACGTACAGTAAAGTATTGGATTAACGAATGCATCGATAAGATTTAAAAAAAAAAAAAAAACTATTGTTGACTGCAATAGTTGTAGCTCGCACACACACCTTAGACATGGTATGGGCACAGGCAATACAAACAATTTAATCAGTACATCATTATTAAATAACAATTAACAGATATATTTATCTGAACGCCTACCCCATCACAGCTCGCCCGTATTCTTCTCTTTTTTCTTGTACCCTGTTAAATGAGCAGTGCAGCCGCGCGATGCAGTGCTAGTCCAGGACTGTCCCTCCCTGGGGCGGGGCTAACGGATTCAGACGCTGCTGATTGCCTCTTTCGGCTGTCGATTTCCAAGAACTACCGCCCACTGGGTATGTTTTCATCCCAACAAAAAAGTAGGCTGCGTCATATCCACGCTAAAATGTGCTGAGGACAGGCAACTCTAAACTTAAATCGTGAGACGTTGTAGCCTTACATTATGAGTCGTATTCTTAATACTGAAACATTTCAGCATCAGAACATGCCATTCATATTATTATTTTTTTTATTTTATTTTATTTATTTATTTATTTATTTATTGCTAATAATTAGTTTTACTATCGCTTGTAGTTTATAAGCCCTGCTTGCCTCACTGAGACAGGTTGCAAAGACAAGTGTGCCACCCGCAGGACATTATGTGAAAATACTATCAAAAATTAAACTCTGGTCGGATCATAAACTTGCATGATACCGTCCACCCTCAATAATACGAATTTAATCGGACGGGAGGGGGTGGTGGTCTCATCAGTAATTCTTATTATCAGGAGTCGAAGTCTCTAAGCCAGCACACTACAGTAACGCTGAAATCCATCTTCAATTGCAGTATGTCAAGAGAATTCATATTGTAGAAGTCATTTATAGTGGCTCTCAAAAGTATTTAACCCCTTAGACTTTTCCACATTTTATTGTGGAAAATATGGAATCAAAATGGAGTTAAAACAAAACTGATCAACACAAAAAAAGTCCATAATGTCAAAGTGAAAAATAAAATCTACAAATTGTTCTAAATTAATTACAAATACAAAACAGAAAATAATTGATTGCATAAGTATTCACCCCTTGAGTCAATATTTGGTAGAGGCACTTTTGGCAATAATTACAGCCATGAGTCTATTTGGATAAGTCTCTACCAGCTTTGCACATCAGGACACTAACATTTTTGCCCATTCTTCTTTGCAAAATTGCTCAAGCTCTGTCAAGTTGGATGGGGACCTTTGGTGAACAGCAATTTTCAACTCTTTCCACCTATTCTCAATTGGATTGAGGTCCGGTTTTTGACTAGGCCACTCCAGAACATTGTCCTTTTTGTTTTTAAGACACTCCAGTGTGACTTTAGCTATATGTTTGGGGTCATTGTCCTGTTGGAAGATGAATCTTCTCCCAAGTCCTAGGTCTCTTGTAGAGGTTTTCCTCCAGGATTTCTCTGTACTTTGCTGCATCCATTTTGCCCTCCTTCTTCACAAGCTTTCCAGGCCCTGGTGCAGAGAAGCATCCCCATAGCATGATGCTGCCACCACCATGCTTCACAGTAGGGATGGTCTTCTCAGAATGATGTGTTGTGTTAGGCTTGCGCCAAACATAGCACTTAGTGTTTAGGCCAAAAAGTTATATTTTAGAATATTCTTCCACTTGGTCTCAGAGTCTTCCACAGCCTTCTGGCAAACTCTAGCCGAGATTTGATGTGAGTTTTTTTCAACAAAGTTTTTTTCATGAGCACTGGATCAGTGTTGTTATGTAATTGGGAGAGTCAATGTCAATCAGGGCTATATATTACTAATTAATAGTATATAAATAGCATCTTTTAAATATTGAGAACTGAAATATCATTTTGTACAAAATAAAAATAAGTATCTTAAATAAACCTATACACATTTATTCAAGATGCTTTTTTTATTTTGTAAGATTTGTATTACCACAATGACTCGGATAATTAAGAAGAAGTATAAATTAAGCAAGTGCTTAGTGTTCAGTTCATGTGTTTATTGCTTTCAGTTTAAGGGCAACTGAAAAATCATGTCCCGTTCTGGAATTATGGGGCCAGGTGGCCACAGGCCTCTTGGTGGCCTCCCTGACTAGTGTCCTTCTTGCTCGGATACTCAGTCTTTGAGGATGGCCTGTTCTAGACAGATTCACAGTTGTGCCATATTCTCTCCATTTCTTAATAATGGACTTTACTGTGCTCTGGGGGATGTTCAATGCCTTGGAAATGTTCTTATGTCCTACCCTTGATGGGTGCCTCTGAAGAACCTTATTCCGGATTTGCTTTGAATGTCCCTGTCTTCATGATGTAGTTTTTGTTAGGAAATGTACTAACCGACTGTGGGATATCCCGGAGACAGGTGTATTTAACCTGAAATCATGTGAAACACCTTAATTGCACACAAGTGGACTCCATTCAACTAATTATGTGACTTTTGTGACAATTGGTTGCACCAGAGCTTGTTTAGGTGTGTCAAAGCAAAGGGGGTGAATACTTATATCATCAATTTATTTTTCACTTTGACATTATGAACTTTCCTTGTGTTGCTCAGTGGCAAAAACTAATTAAATCCATATTGATTTCATGTTGTAACACAGTAAAACGTGGAAAAGTCCAAGGAGGGTGAATACTTTTGACAGCCACTGAATAATAAGCAACTGCTCAATTTGGACCATGTAAAAAATTTAGTCAGGACATGTGTGTAATGGGGTTTGTTTTAATAAGGATGGACTGTATCTGCAAGGTTACCATGGAAACAATGCATAGTGATACTAAAGAGTATGGAATTGGATTCTTGAAAAGTTACTACACTACAAACCCCAGTCATTACTTTCAAATGACATTTTCTTCACTGTTCTATCATCTACTTATGATGCTTGCAATAATTCAGAGTGATTATTTATTACAGTTGCACAGAAGTGTATTTTATGAATAGCTGTTAAGGTGACTGAATCCAAGAGCTGCTCTTCAGTTGTAGAATGCCTGCCTTGTAGGTAATGCAGCACCATCTAGTGCACTGCACTGTATTGCAAGATAACAGGAAAGCCTATCTATATAAACTGAATGAAAGTAGAATAAAAAGTATTTATTACATTCAAATATCTTTAGAAAGTTACTCCCTTGCACTTGCTGTTACTGCATACCTTTCCGTTTCTAGAAAATAGATTTTCACAGTAAATGTTAAATAATTTCACTTAACAGACAATTCAAAACAATTCTCGAATGCTTTTTATTTAGTAAAAAAAGAGTTCAACAAGTTTGATAAAAAAAAAAAAAAAAACTTTCCATTGGCAGTATCACAGAATTTTATTTCTTTTACATTCATTACAAGTCTAAACCTATAGCATGACACAATATATCTTTAGGAAACAGTATTTATATTCAATAGTGCTTAATGTTTGCCATTTTATTTGCATTCAGTTCAAGGTCTTTTATGGCCAGATTCTGTCCTCTTAATCCACCTCTTCAATGGTGGGCCCCTGGGAGGCAGATCCTGACTGTGCCTGGGACCCACAGCTTCCTCCTGGCATCCCTCCTGGCATCCCTCCCTGGTACAGCTTGCTGATGATGGGGTTACACACTTTCTCTAGCTCTTTCAGCTGGTGCTCATACTCCTCCTTGTCTGCCATCTGATTTTTGTCCAGCCAGGAGATGGCCTGGTTGCACTTGTCAATGATCTGCTTCTTGTCATCCTCGCTGATCTTGGCTTTCATGTTCTCCTCCTCCACGCTGCTCTTCATGTTGAAGGCATAGGACTCCAGGGAATTCTTGGCCGCTATCTTCTCCCTCTGGGCCTCGTCCTGGGCTCTGTACTTGTCTGCGTCTTGCACCATCCTCTCGATCTCCTCTTTGCTCAGCCGGCCCTTGTCGTTGGTGATGGTGATCTTGTTCTCTTTGCCGGTGCTCTTGTCCACTGCAGACACGTTCAGGATGCCGTTGGCGTCGATGTCAAAGGTCACCTCAATCTGTGGCACACCTCGCGGGGCAGGGGGGATGCCCGACAGCTCAAACTTGCCCAAAAGGTTGTTGTCCTTCGTCATGGCCCTCTCTCCCTCATACACCTGGATGAGAACGCCTGGCTGGTTGTCCGAGTAGGTGGTGAAGGTCTGGGTTTGCTTGGTGGGGATGGTGGTGTTGCGCTTGATCAAGGCGGTCATAACTCCTCCTGCAGTCTCGATTCCCAAAGACAGCGGGGCCACGTCTAGCAGCAACAAGTCCTGCACGTTTTCAGAAGTGTCGCCCATCAAGATGGCTGCCTGCACAGCGGCACCGTAGGCCACCGCTTCATCAGGGTTGATGCTCTTGTTCAGCTCCCTGCCGTTGAAGAAGTCCTGGAGGAGTTTCTGGATCTTGGGGATGCGAGTGGAGCCTCCCACCAGAACTATGTCTTGGATCTTAGACTTGTCCATCTTGGCATCCCTTAGTGCCTTCTCCACGGGCTCCAGCGTCCCTCTGAAAAGGTCAGAGTTCATCTCCTCAAAGCGAGCCCTCGTGATGGAGCTGTAGAAGTCAATGCCTTCATATAGAGAGTCAATCTCAATGCTGGCCTGAGTGCTGGAGGACAGGGTTCTCTTGGCTCTCTCACACGCTGTCCTCAGCCTCCTGACCGCCCTCTTGTTCTGGCTGAGGTCCTTCTTGTATTTCCTCTTGAACTCCTCAATGAAGTGGTTGACCATGCGGTTGTCAAAGTCCTCCCCGCCCAGGTGGGTGTCCCCTGCTGTGGCCTTCACCTCAAAGATCCCGTCCTCGATGGTCAGGATGGACACGTCAAAGGTGCCGCCGCCCAGGTCAAAGATCAGGACGTTGCGCTCTCCTCTGCTACCCTTGTCCAGCCCGTAAGCGATGGCAGCTGCTGTGGGCTCATTGATAATTCTCAGCACGTTCAGTCCTGCGATCACGCCAGCATCCTTGGTAGCCTGGCGCTGGGAGTCGTTGAAGTAAGCGGGAACAGTGATGACGGCGTTGGATACTTTCTGGCCCAGGTAGGCCTCGGCAATCTCTTTCATCTTGATCAGCACCATGGAGGAGATCTCCTCTGGATTGAAGGTCTTGTTCTCTCCTTTGTATTCCACTTTTACCTTGGGTTTCCCTCCTTCACTCACCACCATGAACGGCCAGTGCTTCATATCAGCCTGTACAACAGAGTCTTCGTATTTCCTTCCGATCAGTCGCTTGGCGTCGAAAACAGTGTTGCTGGGGTTCATGGCCACCTGGTTCTTGGCAGCATCTCCAATGAGCCTCTCTGTGTCCGTGAAGGCCACGTAGCTGGGGGTGGTCCTGTTGCCCTGGTCATTGGCGATGATCTCCACTTTGCCATGCTGGAACACCCCCACGCAGGAGTAGGTGGTGCCAAGATCAATGCCAATAGACACTCCCTTGGGTGCAGACATCTTTACAGGGGCTTGGTCTTGTAGTCTCTGCAGCAAACATGCGCAACAGCAGGTTTAGTACACAATACGAAATCGTAGGATCTCATAATCCAATTAATGTACAATAACAAGCTTGAGCATTTGAAAAACAAAGTTTAAAACATGCTTTTTATTAATTTAGTGTCTAGTGATTTGTATTCAAATATAGTTTAAAAAAAGAAAATCCAGTAAAAAAAAAAAAAAAAAAAAAAAAAAAAAAAGTTGACATAAATGTAAGCACAGTACAGGTTATGATTAAATACAAAAAGCCATTAATAATGAATGCATGTATTCAAATGCTTTACACCGGACCCCTAAGAATTTAGCTTATATTTAATATTGGCAAAAACAAAACATCTCAAACAGCACAAACCCATTTAATCATGACTTTGTAAAGAATTGCTTAGTACAGTAAGGTCATATTCTACTCCTTCCATACATGTCCTTATAGGACAGAAGAAATGCACTGATTCTGGAAAAGTCGAATGTATCCATTCAATTTACTGCAAGACACGTTTAATTCGTTCTCTCCTGCACCCAACAGTTATTTCAATCACACCTTTTTTTGATTTTCACAAACCTATAATCATATGTACGAGTACACTATTATATTAGTGTATTAACAACACTTCAATCAATTATTTGTAATTTCATGGCTGAAAGGGCAACGCCGCAATTCAGCGATTCTAGAAAATTCGAATGCTCCCACATACTTTATGCGCACAGTTATTTTAATTGCAGGTTTTATTAGATTTTTTTTTTTTAATTTTCAAATATTTCATATTTTTAAAGGACATTTGATTAACCATAAAAAGCGACATAAAGTGTAGAACTGATATTTCAGAATAAACATTAAGAAATCAATATTACTACCGGTAACTCAAATAAAGCGGCTAAACAATCTTTCCTGCCCGTTTTGTCGGTACAGTAGTGTGCTATAAAACGAAAGCTTCGCTAAAAAAATCTTATAATGACTTACGGTTTATTTGTTCGGGTTTTTGTCAGCGTGTTACGGGTTGACCCGCTGCTGTCTCTCACTCCACCGGTTTCTTGCTGCTCCTGTCTTCTGTCTGGCTTGCTGCTGCTGCTTTTTATTCAGTGCAGCTGCCCTTCTGGAACACTCGAGTGAAATCTAAGCCAATCAGTGGGCTGCTTTCTATTTACCATAGAAACTGTTTCTCCTGAGGCTCTGAAGACACAGAGCGAAGCTTGGAGAAGTTTCTGGATCGTACCTGACGTCTTGCGCATTGGAATGCACGGTGCTTGCTGATACTGTGGCACATTTTCTATTATCTTTTATTTATGTGGTTCTTTGACTGGGACAACGTACAATTTGTAACTTTTATGATACATAATATGTACTGAACTCAGATTTAGCTATGAACTAATTTTCATTGGCAGTCCCGGGACAAACACAAAAACAGAACAAGAAAATAATACAAATAAACATTTACAGAAGGGAATATGATCGAGCATCAGATAAGTAACCCAAGAGACAGCAGGAACCTCACATCCCCGAAAACAACATCACTCCAAAAGACAATCTCATCACACACCTAATCCCGGATCAAAAACATCCACACCTCGGCAATTTATAATGACTATATATATATAGCAGATGTGCTGAACATGATCAATGTAGTTTTAGAAAACAGTTATTTTACATTTGTTGATAAAAATTACAAATAAAACGATGGTACAGCAATAGGATCTAAATTAGGAATGCATTTTGCCAGTTCATGCATGGGGAAATGGGAAGAACAATGATTTAGAAAATCTGAAAGAGAACCTTTAGAATACATTCGGTTTGTAGATTATATTTTTGGGGTTTGGACACATGGAGAAGAATCTCTTTTCCAGTTTCATAAAATGGCAAACGAAATACACAGTAATATTAAGGTGGACCTTCGATAGACAAAAAAATAAATATAATTTTTAGATACCATAGTAAAACTTGAAGGTGGTTCAATTGAGACTGACCTCTTCTATAAACCTACTGACATGCACCAGTATTTACACATGTCCTCTGCACATCCAATACACACTAAAAGGGCAATCCCAAAAGGGCTAGGAATAAGAATACGAAGAATATGCTCTAAAGAAATTGACTATGTAAAACAAAGACATGTATTAAAAACAAATCTTAAAAAAAAGGATACAAAGAAAGAATTATAGAGACAGAGTTAAGAAAAGTGGATAAACTAAAAAGAGATGATCTACTAGATTATAAAAATAGAGATACAAAGATCAAGAGAGTCCCATTAATAATGATGTACTCTAAACTTTTGCCCAATATTTCTAAGATAGTTTGGAAACACTTGCGTATTCTACATAATTCAGAAAAATTGAAAAAAGTGTTTCTTAAGGCCCCAGTTGTAGCATTCAAAAGAGAAGCTAATTTAGGTGATATTCTAGTTCACAGTAAACATAAAAGAATAATTGACAAAATAGGTTATACAAATACTTGCACTAGTACATGTAAAGTTTGTAAATACACAGACAAAAGTAGAAATATAATTAAACATAAGAACACCACATATCCACTAAAAACTAATACCTACTGTAAAAATAGCAATGTTGTTTATGGAATAGCCTGTGAAAATGTGATGAAATTAAATATGTTAGAGAGACTGGAACAACTTTTATAAAAGAATTCAGAACCACCTTTCATTAATTAGAAATAAAAAAAAAAAAAATGAACCAATAGTACAGCACTTCACCAGTCAAGGACATGACATAAATGATGTAAAGTTTGTAGTATTAGAACAGCTAAAATTAGATAATACGACAAAGAGAATAATAAAAGAAAGTAAATGGATAAATAGACTGAACACAATTGTGCCAGCGGGACTCAACAGAAAAGAATGAACTAATTAATTCCAATAAATATATCAAAGTTAAAAATAATTAAATAAACAAAATTAATTCAAAAGTTGTGCATGCTGATATGCTGGGGAGACCATATCAAGGCTGATCCTCAGAGCCAGCATTGCATGATAATATAAATATACGTTTATATAAACTAATGTTAATTAGAATTAATATAGATTTAAAGATATAAGTAAAAATGATGTCACAATATAGAACACCATTACATCATGTAAGAATAAATCATGGATTTGAATATAAACAATAACAAGTAGTTGTCATGCCGTCAAACACCTATAAATACCTCCAATGTTTTGATTCAAACACAGGCTCCCTTGAGAAAGATATGTACAACATATCGAAACGTTGGGCAGCTGGCTCTTTGAGCTTATATATATATATATATATATATATATATATATATATATATATATATATATATATATATATATATATATATATATATATATCACAGTCTTATTTTTCGTGTAACCTAATTTAAATGCCAGAAAGTAGAAATAATCCCTTTCTCCAACATTACTACACTAAATGGTTATCCATGTAAGATTTTCCATGTAAAACCCCGTGTGCTCTGGTTCGCTGATTCGAGAAGTTGCCAGAATCTTCTCGAACCTTCGCTCTGATCTATTCTCAGAGCCTCGCTAGAAGCCGCGTCTGTGGTGGTAAACAGAAAGCAGCGCATTGATTGGCTTAGACTTCGCTCCAGAGTTCCAGAAGAGTCGCTGCGCTGAATAAAAGAACCGGCAGCTGCACAAGTCAGTAAGAAGCACCTGTCAGAGAGAAGAAGCGAGCAACAAGAAGACATACAAGAGAGAGCGCAGGGCGTCATCTCGATAAAAACTCAAACAAGATAACTGTAAGTAAGTCACTGCACAGCCTTTATTGAAGGGCTCGTTTCATAGCATGCTCCTGTATTGCTTTTCTTAATATTTATTTTCAAATATCACTAAGCTTTTTAACGTGTGTTTATCTGTGTTCGTTAGAAAATACACGGTAGAAAATTCAAAAAATAAAAATAAAAGTGTGATTGGAATAACCGTTGGGCGCAGCAGAGAACGAATTAAACATGTCTTGCAGTAAATTGAATGGATACGTTCGACTTTTCCAGAATCAGTGCATTTCGTCCGGCCCTTTTAATCATGAAGTTGTAAAGAATTACTTAATAGAGTAATGTCATATTCTACTCTCTTCATACATCCATATACATTTGTAATGTTTGTGATATTTAACTTTTTCTAATATTAAATATGAGCTAATTCCTTAGGGGGTCCAGTCTAAAACATTTGAATACACGCATGGATTTTTGTACCTGTGCTGTACCTACATTTGTATGGCAACTGATTATTATTATTATTTATTTTTTTTGCTGGATTTTCTTTTTTAAACTATATTTGAATACAAATCACTAGACATTAAATGAATAAAAAGCGTGTTTTAAACTTGTTTTTCAAATTCTCAGCTTGTTGTTGTAAATTAATTGGATTATGAGATCCTACGATTTCGTATTGTGTACTAAACCTGCTGTTGCGCATGTTTGCTGCAGAGACTACAAGACCAAGCCCCTGTAAAGATGTCTGCACCCAAGGGAGTGTCTATTGGCATTGATCTTGGCACCACCTACTCCTGCGTGGGGGTGTTCCAGCATGGCAAAGTGGAGATCATCGCCAATGACCAGGGCAACAGGACCACCCCCAGCTACGTGGCCTTCACGGACACAGAGAGGCTCATTGGAGATGCTGCCAAGAACCAGGTGGCCATGAACCCCAGCAACACTGTTTTCGACGCCAAGCGACTGATCGGAAGGAAATACGAAGACTCTGTTGTACAGGCTGATATGAAGCACTGGCCGTTCATGGTGGTGAGTGAAGGAGGGAAACCCAAGGTAAAAGTGGAATACAAAGGAGAGAACAAGACCTTCAATCCAGAGGAGATCTCCTCCATGGTGCTGATCAAGATGAAAGAGATTGCCGAGGCCTACCTGGGCCAGAAAGTATCCAACGCCGTCATCACTGTTCCCGCTTACTTCAACGACTCCCAGCGCCAGGCTACCAAGGATGCTGGCGTGATCGCAGGACTGAACGTGCTGAGAATTATCAATGAGCCCACAGCAGCTGCCATCGCTTACGGGCTGGACAAGGGTAGCAGAGGAGAGCGCAACGTCCTGATCTTTGACCTGGGCGGCGGCACCTTTGACGTGTCCATCCTGACCATCGAGGACGGGATCTTTGAGGTGAAGGCCACAGCAGGGGACACCCACCTGGGCGGGGAGGACTTTGACAACCGCATGGTCAACCACTTCATTGAGGAGTTCAAGAGGAAATACAAGAAGGACCTCAGCCAGAACAAGAGGGCGGTCAGGAGGCTGAGGACAGCGTGTGAGAGAGCCAAGAGAACCCTGTCCTCCAGCACTCAGGCCAGCATTGAGATTGACTCTCTATATGAAGGCATTGACTTCTACAGCTCCATCACGAGGGCTCGCTTTGAGGAGATGAACTCTGACCTTTTCAGAGGGACGCTGGAGCCCGTGGAGAAGGCACTAAGGGATGCCAAGATGGACAAGTCTAAGATCCAAGACATAGTTCTGGTGGGAGGCTCCACTCGCATCCCCAAGATCCAGAAACTCCTCCAGGACTTCTTCAACGGCAGGGAGCTGAACAAGAGCATCAACCCTGATGAAGCGGTGGCCTACGGTGCTGCTGTACAGGCAGCCATCCTGATGGGCGACACCTCTGAAAACGTGCAGGACTTGCTGCTGCTAGACGTGGCCCCGCTGTCTTTGGGAATCGAGACCGCAGGAGGAGTTATGACCGCCTTGATCAAGCGCAACACCACCATCCCCACCAAGCAAACCCAGATCTTCACCACCTACTCGGACAACCAGCCAGGCGTCCTCATCCAGGTGTACGAGGGAGAGAGGGCCATGACGAAGGACAACAACCTTTTGGGCAAGTTTGAGCTGTCGGGCATCCCCCCTGCCCCGCAAGGTGTGCCACAGATTGAGGTGACCTTTGACATCGACGCCAACGGCATCCTGAACGTGTCTGCAGTGGACAAGAGCACCGGCAAAGAGAACAAGATCACCATCACCAACGACAAGGGCCGGCTGAGCAAAGAGGAGATCGAGAGGATGGTGCAAGACGCAGACAAGTACAGAGCCCAGGACGAGGCCCAGAGGGAGAAGATAGCGGCCAAGAATTCCTTGGAGTCCTATGCCTTCAACATGAAGAGCAGCGTGGAGGAGGAGAACATGAAAGCCAAGATCAGCGAGGATGACAAGAAGCAGATCATTGACAAGTGCAACCAGGCCATCTCCTGGCTGGACAAAAATCAGATGGCAGACAAGGAGGAGTATGAGCACCAGCTGAAAGAGCTAGAGAAAGTGTGTAACCCCATCATCAGCAAGCTGTACCAGGGAGGGATGCCAGGAGGAAGCTGTGGGTCCCAGGCACAGTCAGGATCTGCCTCCCAGGGGCCCACCATTGAGGAGGTGGATTAAGAGGACAGAGATCAGGGACTGGGCACAGTGGAGTGCCAGTATTGATCAGCATTACATAAAACATTGTTTCAATGTAAAAACTGCTTCCATGTTGGTTTAGGGTTAGGTTTTAGGTTAATGTGTTATACCGTATGTATAGAATGTTAATAAAATGTGTGGAATTCTATAATCCAAAAAAACAATGTACAGGGGTGCTATATAAATAAGTGAAATGTTTTCACAACACAATTTTTAATGGTGAAAAAACTTAAATTTTTACTTAAATAGCTTTCAATAATGATCTGGATGCAGTTTTAAATTGTTAGTATTAAAGTGTAGATATGATAAATAACAGTTTTAATATTGGTTAATATTTATTAGCATATACTGTATAAACTCTGGTAAAACATTGTTTATTGTCAACGTGTCAGACAGTTACGCAAGGTAACTACATGGTTGCTGTGGCTGTGACTTTTTTGTACTGCTGACCGACATGCCACTCTTTATACCACGTTTCCACTTAGTGGTCAAAGTTTTGAATGACTTTTCATGAATGTTGCTAAGCTGTAAAATTGATTTAACTTCTATTTTGTAACCAAACGTTGTATTTATAATTAAACTTATTGTTTGCTTTAAGGTTTTGTTAAACCTGTAAACCGCATGAAATAAATGGAATGAGGTTATTGGTGAGATCTTAATAAAATGTGTAATCACTTAGCCTGTGTTGCAGCTGCAGTGAAGATCTTCTTGAGCAGGGAGATTTTTATAACGTGTACTGCAAGGACAAACAGAAAACTGTCAAAGCCACCATTTCTCAGAGTTTTTAGAATTAAAACACATTAAATAAACACAGTGAAACCTCAGTTAGTAAAGGGACCCTCAGTGTGTGGCCTCACTCCTGAAGCTACATGGAACACATAGGATTGTAATAATTTCAAACAAGTTAATTTAACCAATTTATTTAACTGATTATCTGTCATGTACAGTGGTTCATTAAAGGGGGGGGGGGGGGGGGGGGTGGGTGAAATGAGTTATGAGATCAGAAGATAAATAAATGTATTAAATAGTTGAGAAAATTGTGTTTTTAAAAAGGCTGTAACATCAGTAAACATTAGACCAATTAACATTTTACTGCCATATACTGTACATTTCAAATGGTAAATTAACTTTTTTTTAAATAAACACAAAACAAATATGAAGTCTTTAAAAACAAAAATCACTCAAATGTAACAGGCTTGTCCCTTCTCTCACAAGATTCTAATTAGGTGTTCTGTTCCAGTGACTTAGAAAGGCACAGTGTAGCTCCTCCTGTTTAACTCTTTATATCTCCTACAATCATTGTAAAGATTCCTGGCATTGACCATTGCTTCAGCATCTGAGATATAAGCCCCCCTGTGGCTGAAGAAAAATGCAAAAAATACAAATCAAAAACAAAAAATAGCTATCCAATGGACATTCTGGATCTGGCATTCTGTGGTTATGCGTTAATTCGTTTTAATACATTTCAACGTTCAAAGATGTCACATTTGGAACCAAGTGACAAAGTTTAGCTTTCCTTTTTGTCTTGTACAAGTAATGGTTTATTATTCTTGCTGAATAAAAGGGTTGATTTTCAGGTAGAGAAACGCAGACCAAGAAAACTTCTCCACACACCCACAGAACAAGCAGAGTTTCAAATGCTGAAATTAAGTGGGTATGTGGGTGAAGACTGAAAACCTTTGTCAAAACGTATGTCTAAATCTCTTACTACTTCTATGTAACTTCTGATTGTGTGTGGCTGGGCTAGCAACAGAGACTTCAAGAGTAATAGTCTCCCCACCTGGATTATAATAAAGCCAGTATTAGTTATCAGGCTAACTGATTACTTTATCCAAAGTTCATTATAAGGCAGGGGGGGTGTGCTACTCCAGGCACAGCAGACAACTGCAGACACTATTCAAACACTGGTCTTCTGGATGCACAGTATGAAATGTCTTGCATGTGATAAATGACGGAACGGATCAAGGGCTCAGTTTTTACAAGGAGCAGATTATTATATGAAGATTGATTTTAGAAAGTGATTTCCCTTTGTGTTTCTTCAAATGTTAAATAACGTTCTGTATTGCACAAAATGTGATCTGCCTTGTTAGTTGGAGAACTATTAACAGAGACTTGATGAATGCAAGTTAACAGGCCTTAAAAGCTATGGATGAGTAGCCCTACCCCATTCTTAAACCCGGGCTGCTCCTTGTCCAGCTATGTTCATTATTGCTGAGAAAGGGAGGCAATGCCACAGCAGGAAGGTTATTGTGAACAGCGTTTTTAGAGAGAGAAAAAGAGAAGCAAGTCAAATGCAGTACACCTCCCTTCCCAGAGTGTCCAATCCTCCACTCTCAGTGGCTCAGAGGCTGTGTCTGCACACAGGGGCCCTCGTCGTGATCCTCCTCCTCAGAACATCCATCTCTCCGCAGCAAAGGGAGAATGTCTGAGCTGGAGTTCTTCAAGGACTGCACCCGTACCTGGCCTGCTTTACCTGCGAGACAAACAAACACATTAATAACACTGCATGTACAACATGACAATTACGACAGACCGAACCAAATTTGAGCAAACGAGGGGCATTGATAGTTTAAACGTTTAACGCCAAGTGTACGAATTCTGATAAACCTTTAACTTATCAAAAAATGTGCAAGCCAATCTATTTCCTATTCAGTTTCTCTTTTCTATATACAACAAAATAACAGTCTTCTACACAAATACATCTTGCAGTACTTTATAAGAAGTGATGTCTGGCTTCTTCTGACGGCTTTTCTGTTTCCAGTACTGGATGTTAAAGCTCAAGAGTATTTAATCCTAATAATGACACTATGAATGAAAGCAGGTTGCAATTAAGAAAATGAACAGCCCTACACCTCCCACACTGTTTCCTAGGTGGCCTTCCTGCCTGCCTGCACTGTGAAGATGCTGGCAGCTGAGCCAGCCTGTTCACGTTCTAAAACACCTGCTTGACATCCGTGCTCCCCTACCTCTGGAGCGACAGGCTTTGAGACCCACATGCAGAGAGATTCGTGACAGAGATACAGCGAAGCCCAGCCAGTTCCGTGCACTCATCTCACCCCCCCTCAAATGAGCAGCCAGGAGCTAGGTGCTAGGTGCACACTTCCTGCAATGAGAAACACTGTCAGCACCCATCCAGCACTGCACCTGGCTGTCCTTGGACATTCACACTTCAAAAATGCAGACACTGATGGCATCATCAGCCTTGAAACCAAATGGTTGGGGGTGGGCCATATACTGCCCATTCTATCCCACTTGGACCCCTTAGATAGAGTCTTAAAAAATGCAAAGGATTTTAATGATCAATCCATCTCTCAGTGCAATGACAACCCAAAATGCAGAGTGGCTGAGGGTTATTATACTTATTGTCCAGTTGTTCCCATTCAAGCCCCCTGCTCACTAAACATCTTGGTATCCCGGAATATATAATTATCTCCTCTTAAATAAAAAAATCTATCCCACAGGTGCAGTGGTACCCCAGGTATTATCAATGTGCTGCCAATGCAGAACAACCGAGTGGGGCAATTTTTCTTTTTACTGCAAAATATGTTTCTGCCAAGAATTACATCACACAAAAAAGGGAACTGTTAACAAATCTAAATCTAGTTTTCTCTTACGAGCGTATAATTCATGTTATTTCGTTTCCAATTCTTGTCTTGTTTTCATCACATCACTGAAAGGTTAATAGCCATAAGCCTAGTTGCTGAAGACCTTTTCAGCTAGCCTAGTTCAGAATCCCACAGGGGCTGTTTGCATCAGCGATGTGGGGCTGCAGGTTAGAGAGCGAGACTGATCAATGACCAGGATCATTACAAGCTACGAGCTTGATTAGCCCCAGCGTCTAGGCAACAAGCTCAGGTGTGTTTTATTTAACTTCCAGTAAAACCAGGAATAGATGAAACTGCTATACAATGTGAGCCTTATTTCCATCAATGCAAGATTACAAAAACCAAACTTACAGTGGCTGGCCTGACTTTCTGTCTGTAAAGAACCAACAATTACAGCAGTGTGCAAATGTACTAGAACATCTCAAGTCATATATCCTTTATATACCTACCTGCAAGAAAACCTCTGGGTGTGAGAAATCAAGTTTTCGGTCAGTAATTAGTGCTATAGAACAAATAAGCACGTGTGTCAAAGTGTTAGACCGCTTTGTGCTTTAATTAGGCATCTTAAACAATTTCTAAAAAGTCTCCTGCATTTTATCATGTGTGGCCTATTACAGTTGTCAGTTAAATCAGCCAATCACTAACCTGCAATGGCGTGTTGTAATAAATGTGCACACTGCTGTATCTATGAACACAAGTCTCTATATAGCATGACAAACAAGAGTATATCAGCTCAGATAAACACTTTTTCCTCCAATTTGAAGACCAATGAAAAGAGAACAAATAAAACCGCTGACGATTTGGTCATCGTGTACCTGAAACAAGCAGACAAAGGGTTAACTCACAACTAGTGAAACAATTCCATCCGGGTTCTACTCCACTCCTAGTCTTTATTCCAACCCTGTCCTAAACTATTTAGTTGACACAGTTAACCCTCAATCCAGACCCTGAAAAAGCACTTTATTATATCATTGCATCTGTTAAACCTGGCGTGGAATAGCCCTCCAGGACCAGGACTGGACACCCCTGAATTACATTATAGATTTATACAAGTATCTACAATTGTATTATTTTCCTATCTAAAATCTAACAATGCACTATAGCTTATAGATGTACTGATCTTATAAAAAAACAACATTATGAAAAACAAGCTGCCTTCAATAATGTGTCATCTGTTTAATAATAAATAAGAATGGCATAGCATTTGTGCCAAACAGTATCATTGATCTTTCTAATATGATCAGACTTTCAAATAATACTCCTTTGGAACACTCCCATTAATGTATACATATTTCATAACAAGTCATACACAGATATACAGACCGATAGGTAGAGGCAGTCCAAATCAGAGGAAAATAAGCAAAAAAGTGCGAAGATTTTCAGTGGATATCTGTGGAGGGCTCTGCGAAGCATCTTATACGTTTAGTATTTGTATTATTAATGGTTTATAACGTGTATATCAAGTATTAGCAGTCAGCAATTATGATGATGATGTAGCTGCAGAATATGGTGAATCTGTGGAAGACTGAATTCAGAGGGAGCTGCAAAACCGTGATTTCCGAGGAATTCCGTTATCTGCAGACTTGGACAGACTCTACTTACATGCATCCCCAGCAGAGACAATGATCCAGGAGCAATGCCTGGTAACCTCAGGAATGGTTGCACTTGGCCAGCAGCACTCGTTTACTGTGCTGACCTGGCGAAACATTCCCTCGGTAACTAGGCGCTGCTCCTGGATTCTTTTACAGTGAAGTAAAGAGCCGTGGTGGCTGGTCCTTTGAGAGATGGTGATGAACAGGAAGCTTCAGTTGGACAGGCCGATATCCAGGGCAGTGGCCAGGGCTGTAAGAGACAGAGAGAGACTGAGCTGACAGTGAGAGGGGAGAGTCAGGGCTCTAAGAGACAGAGACAGACTGAGCTGACAGTGAGAGCGGAGAGTCAGGGCTCTAAGAGACAGAGACAGACTGAGCTGTCTGAGGGAGAGGGGAGTCAGGGCTATAAGAGACAAAGAGACTGAGCTGACAGTTAGAGGGGAGAGTCAGGGCTCTAAGAGACAGAGAGAGACTGAGCTGTCTGAGGGAGAGGGGAGTCAGGGCTGTAAGAGACAGAGAGACTGAGCTGACAGTGAGAGGGGAGTCAGGGCTGTAAGAGACAGAGAGAGACTGAGCTGACAGTAAGAGGGGAGTCAGGGCTGTAAGAGTCAGAGAGAGACTGAGTTGACAGTAAGAGGGGAGTCAGGGCTGTAAGAGACAGAGAGAGACTGAGCTGACAGTGAGAGGGGAGTCAGGGCTGTAAGAGACAGAGAGAGACTGAGCTGACAGTAAGAGGGGAGTCAGGGCTGTAAGAGACAGAGAGAGACTGAGCTGTCTGAGGGAGAGGAGAGTCAGGGCTGTAAGAGACAGAGAGAGACTGAGCTGTCTGAGGGATTGGGAGGACACAGATGTGCAGTGTTACTCACACCCATTGAATCAATGAGAACCCAACATTCAGAGTACACGGCAAAGGGAAAGGGGTCGTACACTTCATGATCAATGTTAGGGGTCTAACGATGAGTTAGTGACACATTCTTTATATGACATATCAAATTATATGTGGCAAAGAAATATATTGTCTGAATCGCGATACAAAACCAAAAGCACAACATAGCTCATTGTAGTTCACTGAACAGTTCTTGAATGAAGAATAATTGAGTTTAAGAAACTAAACAGAATCTTACATCCCTAAACTCAGTCTTGTTTTCTATTTAACCTACACAAAAAACTATTCCAGTTTTAAGATGGGGCATTTTCAGCAGGGCTTACACTGCTACTATTGTGTATTATACAGTACTGTGCAAAAGTTTTAGGCAGGTATGAAAAAATGCTGTAAAGTAAGAATGCTTTCAAAAATAGACATGTTAATAAATTATAATTTATCAATTAACAAAATGCAAAGTGAGTGAACTGAAGAAAAATCTATATCAAATCAATATTTGGTGTGACCACCGTTTGCCTTCAAAATAGCATCAATTCTTCTAGGTACACTAGCACACAGTTTTTAAAGGAACTCGGCAGGTAGGTTGGCCCAAACATCTTGGAGAACTAACCACAGTTCTTCTGTGGATTTAGGCAGCCTCAGTTGCTTCTCTCTTCATGTAATCCCAGACAGACTCGATGATGTTGAGATCAGGGCTCTGTGGGGGCCATACCATCACTTCCAGGACTCCTTGTTCTGCTTTACGCTGAATATAGTTCTTAATGACTTTCACTGTATGTTTGGGGTCGTTGTTATGCTGCAGAATAAATTTGGGCCAATCAGATGCCTCCCTGATGGTATTGCAAGATGGATAAGTATCTGCCTGTACTTCTCAGCATTGAGGAAACCATTAATTCTGACCAAATCCCCAAATCCATTTGCAGAAATGCAGCCCCAAACTTGCAAGGAACCTCCACCATGCTTCACTGTTGCCTGCAGACACTCGTTCGTGTACCGCTCTCCAGCCCTTCGGCGAACAAACTGCCTTCTGCTACAGCCAAATATTTCTAATTTTGATTCATCAGTCCAGAGCACCTGCTGCCATTTTTCTGCACCCCAGTTCCTGTGTTTTCGTGCATAGTTGAGTCGCTTGGCCTT
The DNA here is from genome assembly GCF_017654505.1 of Polyodon spathula. NCBI lineage: Eukaryota > Metazoa > Chordata > Actinopteri > Acipenseriformes > Polyodontidae > Polyodon > Polyodon spathula. The sequence goes on from NC_054556.1 coordinate 19,114,439, forward strand.
GTTTCCACGTCGGAGGTATGGCTTTTTGGCCGCAAGTCTTCCATGAAGGCCACTTCTGACCAGACTTCTCCGGACAGTAGATGGGTGTACCAGGGTCCCACTGTTTTCTACCAATTCTGAGCTGATGGCACTGCTGGACATCTTCCGATTGAGAAGGGAAGTAAGCATGATGTGTTTTTCCCATCTGTTGCAGTAAGTTTCCTTGGCTGACCACTGCGTCCTCAACGTTGCCCGTTTCTTTGTGCTTCTTCAAAAGAGCTTGGACAGCACATTTGGAAACCCCTGTCTGCCTTGAAATTTCTGCCTGGGAGAGACCTTGCTGATGCAATATAACTTCCTTGTATCTTGTTGCTGTGCTCAGTCTTGCCATGGTGTATGACTTTTGACAATAAACTGTCTTCAGCAACCTCATCTTGTTAGCTGAGTTTGCCTGTTCCTCACCCAGTTTTATTCCTCTTACACAACTGTTTCTGTTTCAGTTAAGGATTGTGTTTCAACCTACATATTGAATTGATGATCATTACCACCTGTTTGGTATAATTGTTTAATCATACACCTAACTATATGCCTACGAAATCCCTGACTTTTTGCAAGTGTACCTAGAAGAATTGATGCTGTTTTGAAGGCAAACGGTGGTCACACCAAGTATGGATTTGATTTAGATTTTTCTTCTGTTCACTCACTTTGCATTTAATTGATAAATATAAACTATTAACATGTCTATTTTTGAAAGCATTCTTACTTTACAGCATTTTTTCACACCTGCCTAAAACTTTTGCACAGTACTGTATACTTTCCACTGGTTAATATATTATGCATTGTGTTTTACTGTATATCATGTATTATGCATTTCTCTGTATTTGAAGTATTATGGATTTTCTTGTTGTTACTGCATCTTGTAAAGCGCTTTGTGATGGTGGTCCACTATGAAAGGCGTTATATAAAATAAAGACTGATTGATTGAAGACATTAGCAGCTGAGGGTCAATGGTGTTGATTTGGCTATTTAACCCATTTGCAGGCCGGCTCTGTCTCGGAGTTCAGGGAATCCCAAAGTGTTTGGTAAACGAATTCCTGACATGATCCAGCGGAGCATGATGGAATCTCAGAGTTTGGTAAAAGAAGTTCATAATACATGAGCACTAGCTTTAGGCAATGTAACATAAGTCTTTGGACTTTCACCTGCTGGAATGCAGGTCCTTATCTTTGCAAACTGCCACTAATGTAACCTTTGAGACACAGTTTTCCAACGCTGGACCTTCTCAGATGTGTTTGTATTAAACTGCCTTTTCTATACTAAAACAAACAGAGTTACATTGATCACGGCACCTCGAAATGCAATTTGCCAGGTTTGTTACACACTGAGCTTCGCTGGTTCCAATGCTAGGAATAATCCACCTTGTATTTACAGCACTCCCCTCAGAGCATGCTCAGTAGTAGCACACTGCTGACCTGTAGGAGCAGCCTTGGTGAGATACTGTGACCAGCCAAGCACAACCCTGGGCTTTCCTGTCCAGCACTGCATCAGGGTTCAAGTGACAGCAGCCAGGATGAAGATGATCATCAAGTGGACCAGTGTCATGAACAGAGGAAAGTGGAACTCTTGCAGAGAGACCAAAAGAGGGATTTACACCAGCCTGCCCCTCACTAACGCTGGCAATAACTCTGGCCCCGATTTCTTCCGGAGATTGCTTTTCACTTGTATTTTATGCTGCAATTTGGAATCTGCACATAGTTCAACGGCAGAACTCCAGAAAGTTTTGCTGCTTCCTAGTACTGAATCATTTCCTGTGTGGTAGCGTTATTGTACGATGGAACCTGAGAGATCAGGTATCACATCACTGTAAACGCAAGCAGACAAAGATGACATCGGCTGCAGTTCTACCTATAAAACCCCCCCTACTGGACTCATCTTTAACAATGTGGCAATGCGTTAGACTATATAACACTATTGTTAGAGCCCACATCCATGGAAGCACAGTAAAAGTTTAGTATAGAATGCAAGAAGCACTGTGCACAGAGGGTTCTGCATGTATGAAACAGCCTACCACACCAGAATAAAACAAATAAGAGATTCTGTCCTATTGAATAAGATTGCCGCTCAGTAATCACATGGTGTGCCAACAAGAGGTGAACCTTGGTGGTGCTGAACAGACTCTTCTCCGGTTTATGTGCCTATGCCAAGTTCATATAAAAGTTACTGCAAACAGGGCCCTGCCTTCAGAAGCCATTTGTTGTAGAAGGTGATCCCAAAGGAGAAGCAGTAATACAGGAGGACCAGCTCCACAGTGCGCAGGCCTCTGCACAGGAACTGCAGTGGGTACTCCATGGGCCTCTCAACGCACCCCGCTCGCTGGGGCACCATTCACACACAGCTCCATGGCAGAGAAGAAACGCTCCACTGGCTTTCACAGCATGTCTCTGAGCTCCAGTGCCATTGCTGACTAGAAGTTTCAATGCAGTGTCAGTCCTGAAGCATAGAACAGCAGTGGGGGTGTCCCATGTTAATAACACATACAAGGATTATATAGAACAGTATGTAAACTTAACGCTTCTCCCCGTTATGGGATGTGCAGCGTGTAACTTAACCAGTGCATGAATAGCGAGGGGCTTCATTATCACCTTATAATCAGACAGTACCTGAAAGCTTAAACTGCATTAAAAACTGAGAGTTCATCACATTATACCCAAATACAACCGAAACACCTGCATGGGCTAGGAGTGGAAACGCTTGGTGAAGAGTGGTACAAAACCAAGGGAGTTAGTGTTCCCCATGTAGACAGACAGAGGGCTAGACGGACATTATTTGAATGGGGATCCTTAAAACAGATGCTTTGTGAACTAAATGACCCTGTTAAATCCTGACCACATCACCAGTTTAAAAGCTTTGTGATGCCATAGAAACAACCAACTTGACAAAGTTTTGAGATCAATCAGATACTATGAACCAGAGGCACTTAGATGGGCTGAATGGCTTTTATGTTTCAGTGAATTTTAAAGTTATTATGTTCGAAAGTCAACACCTCTTTGGTAATACAAAGCGATGGAAATACCAGTTTTCTGTACACAGCCAAGCGCTTGTCTGTCACGTGACTGAGACGGTTACGTAAATGCAAGAGCACGTATTCTGTAATACAGTCAAATATACAGTTTCAGTTCCACAATGATTATAGTAAGCATTTTATTTGAGCAAATTAAAATCGAGTTGAAATAATGAACAGCGTCGTCTCGCCAGACCTACACAACAGCTGCCTGATCTGAGATCCAGTGAAAAACTCGCAATAACACTTTTCAATTCAAAAGCAATAGAAACACCTAAAACATACGGCAAGCTCTGCAGACAGCGATACGTGTTCAATTAAAATGCAATTCACCAACAAGGAAAGCAACCCTGCCCACGTGTGCACTGCAAAAGTAATCATACTGATCAACCAACAATAGATTTTTGAAAGTTATAAATACTATCAGTAAAGCTATCAAACATTAGTGCAGTAAAGCCGTGTGCAGCATATATCACACTGTGACAACCGCGCAGCCACTTCTGAAATAACACAGTATTACTCTCTTCAGCTGACGCGCATAAAGCAGGGTTGTGTCACACTGTCCCTTAATCGATCCATATGGTATAACTGTAAAACTTGGAACACACACGCGTAAATAAATGCCATTGATTATTATATTAACATGCGCAGATCGCCGACTGCTTCCAATCGCGACGTTACAAAGCTGTCGGCTTCAGTATAATGACGAGTGTGGTCAATATCAAAACGCAAACTTGCTTACCGTTTTACCTGATTGGTTTATCCCGTTTTACAGGCCTCTACCGGTTCTCATGAGGTGGCTCTGCAGCTTCCCCACAAAACACTCCGGGAGGTAGGTCGTAATTAAATAGCCATTAGTAATATTAGATATATGTTGGTAAGGTCCCAACAAATTAAAAAAGGACACGTTAATACACAGCTGAAAAAGTGTGTATACACACACACACACACACACACACACACACACACACACATATATATATATATATATATATATATATATATATATATATATATATATATATATATATATATATTGTGTGTGTGTGTGTGTGTGTGTATATATATATATATATATATATATATATATATATATATATATGTGTGTGTGTGTGTGTGTGTGTGTGTGTGTGTGTGTGTGTGTGTGTGGTTAAATGGTTAAATCAATCAAATTTACCAACTACGTCAAATATTGAAGCAGGTTATATAGTTATAATCTGCTAATTATTTACAGTTTGCAACAACACTACTAATGCACTAGTAGGATGACAACGACTAATACTGAGCTTGTTATCTGAATGTTGGGTAGTGAGTGGTATGCCCGTTCACTGACTGGCCAATACACTCAATATCTGTCGAAATCCCAACAGTAGTTTGGTCACCCGCTCACCAGCAAGCCTTGTTTTGTTTAAGATTACCCTCCCTACCAATAGTTGGCGTCACATTTAATTATTTTCTCAATTTCGACCTTGTGCCAATATCCACGTAGGTTGTGTTTTTCCCTACAATCTAACGTCATTGTACATTTCTGTAAACAATGACGACAGTTCTGGTATGTCACTTGAACTTGAAAGCCAACGTTATCAACTACCATAAGTCCGGATGTATTCTCTGTCCAATCACATATCTTATCCTGCCAGTACCGTGACGCCATAGCACGCCCACTCTTGCCCTAACGCTTCTGTTTCCGATCTAGTTGTGTGTTTGGGAAGTTGACGTTGTGTATCTCGGGTGTCGATTGTAATACATGTTAAGTATTTGTTAAAATTAATTTCATGGACCAACTGCTGGTTTAGAAGTTACGGACGTGTCGATATTGTTGTTGTTAATTTGAGTATTTTCGCCCAGAGAGAAACGGTGAGTTGGAACCGGGGTAGCGGGTCGTGGGGCCTGGACTGGAGAGACCTACAGTCTGTCTTAATCATACGAATTAACGGGGTTACCTGTGCAGACCAGTCACCTTTCTGGTTTCAAATACTTATATGTGTGTTTTTTTGATTATTGTAAATAGCCACCGGAAAAGACGGCCTTAGTTTAGTTTATTATAATCTAGACTTACACAAATGTGTAAGAGGGCGGTCTAACAGCGATGAACAATACACTGTTGGCAAATATGAAAACAAAGATTGAAATAAGAAGTTATGTTTTGCACGTATAAACGTTAAAAAACCGTTTAGTTATTTCAGGGGGGTGGCAGTATGGTATGACGGTTCATGACGTAATCGTCAAGTTCAACACTAAGTTGCGTCAGTTTATTGTTTTCAATGACTCTGTTAACAAGTGTAATCACTCTGTCCATAGTGTATTTTACACATCTAGAAACCTGCTCTCCTGAAACATTTCAGGCGTTTCCACCTGCTTTTATAACCACTTTGTCTTGCAAGCAGAGGGAAGATTCAGTGATTTCCTTTAACAAGAAACTAAAAACTACATTTTAGGGCATAAATATGGTCATATGCTTTGTAAAAATATGGCAGATTTTAACACACTACAACTGGTGCTGGTAAGCCCTTATCTAGTGCAATAACATCTCAAAGTACTCAGCTGTGTTACTTAAAACCCTACCCTGTACGCCGGAATCGCTATTCTCAAGCAGGCACAGAAGTGTATAATATGACAAATAGGTTGAGACATCATATGTCATGTGCTTAACCCATGTTCATTTTTGAAAATATCTATTTTTACACACACGTGTAAATCAGTATAAAGTTATTAAGTCACTGCTACAAAGCATGGAGAGAGATGCTCTTGTAAGTTGGAGGATTATGGCCAGAAAAGTGCACTTTGTGAAGGTAGGGTTTACACTGAGCCACAGCCCAAGAGTAGCTCTAGACTGAACTAGAGATCAGAGAGCTGTGAATGTTTTTCTGTTTTCTTTTCAGCTTCTCTGCAGTGAAGAGCCTGTCTAGATATTCCAGTCTGAGAAGTAGAGGGCCCCACAACTCCCCCTCCTGGCTGCTTTGCTCTCTGCTCTTTCAGGAGTGAGCGTGTTAACTCAAACCCTTTGTGTGGGGATGGCGGGCCACTTTCGCAGCTATGTTTGGGACCCGGTCCTGATTGTGTCCCAGATCATACTTATGCAGTGTATTTACTATAGCTTCCTGGGGCTGTGGCTGGCTGGAGTTGACAGCCTTGTGCAGAACAGCCGATCCCTTGATCAGATCTTCAGTTACGAGGTGAGGAGTGTCTATGATTAAATAAATCCCCAAATAGACCCGTGTACTCTGGGATCAGCAGCTGTAACCTTATACAGAAACACCATCACAGCATCTGCATTAAGTACTTCGTTTCAATGGATTTCCTTGAAAGTGAGAAGGGACAAAGTTTGTACCTAACTTTATATCTATACAAATCAGATCTTTGACAAAGGTAAAAACCAATTACACAATAACGTATTGACTGCCTTTAATGCCAAGCATTATATATTCTCGCTATACAAGGCTCTTGTGTTACGTGTGCATTCTTTAAAATGGTTCGATATTTTAAGCCAGTTGGAGCAAATGAGAGCCTGTCGTCTGCTACATGCCCACCTTCCTGGGCTCTGGCTCCACTGGGTTTGGAAGTGATTTCACTTATTCCTCCATCAGATGAATACACAGGACTGTAGTGGCTTGATGTCTCTTCATACTTTTGCATAATCAACAACAGTTTAGTGGTGTGACTACCCTAGCGTACGGTTCATTCATTTTTTACTGACAAAGTATTAAATGCACAGGACTGTGCAGTGCTTTGGTTTGAGTTTGGACTTGTTCAGTAATTCACTACTTCAGCATATTGACTCATATTTACTTGAAATCTAAACATGTTAATAGAAATCAAGACAGACTGCAAGTTGCAGTTCACATTTCTTACTTGCAAGCATATACAGCGTGTTGTATTGATTTTAGTATAGCCACATTAATTTGGCACAGTCTGTGCTATTTTTTCACTTAAACATGGTTTTATCTGCATCCATGGAAGAACAGTTAATACAGAATTGATGCTTGCCATCTGTCCCTCCTTCACACAGCATTCAATGTAAGTAGGTCACGGATAGAGGCAGTCCTGATCTGCAGGAAAATATGTAAAAAAAACAAATAAAAAAAAAAAAAACAGTGGAAATTAAGTAGATATGTGCAGAGTATCTGCATTTGTATAATAATGGTTTATAAAAATGTACATCTAGTAAATCAACATTCACACAATAGGAGCAGAACTGATGATTCATTATGTGTAGAGTTGGGTACAAACTTGGCTCTTGTTGCTTTTGAAGTGAATCTGTGAGGCAGGTCCTGACAGCTGTCAGAAATAGCCTCTGTTTCCCCTTTCTCATTTTTGTCATTATGTAACTACACAAATGTCTCTAACTGAAGCAAGCATAATACCACATTAAATATCTTTTGAGATCTAGTACCTTCTGCGTACAAAGGGGAAAACTGACCATCAGAACCACAAGCAAGGTCTGGTTTGTGTTGCATATTCTTAGTGTGATAGTCCTGTGGTTGATATAAAGTTACATATTTGAGTTGGAGGAATATTCTAGTCCTAGGATTGTATAGTTTAATAACTATATAAAGTTACAAAATATTGCTTCAGTGTTAATATCTGCATTAATCTTGCCGCACAAAGCTAAACTCAAGATTTAAGCCAATTAATTTATGGCACAACACTGCAAAATGTCAAGTGAAATAGACATCTACAGGCATTCCCCAGCACTGAAGTCTCTGTCCACAGTGTGACAGTAATGATCTTGGATCAATGTGTTTGCAGGTTCTAGGCTTCTCCACACCCCAGGGCAGACTGTCAATGATGGCGTTTATTCTGAACTCACTCACATGGTAAGTGCGACTGTGTCTCTGAAAATCCAGGTCATTTTGTTTCTACATCAGATTGTACAAGCTGTTCAACACTGCAGGACTATATTTAAGTCTTGGGAACTGCAGACCAGTATGTTAATAATGTTTCTGCCCATATGTGCCTGTTTTTATTTGTTTTTCAAATTACTTAATGTTGCCTATTTTTCTTAAATTAACCTATTTCCTGCCCTCAAACCAGCTGTTTCCCCTTGACAACTGCTTCTTCAAGCCTTGATTTCTAAACAGTCTTTTTGTTTGATCTCCTGACCGCAGTGCTCTTGGCTTGTGGTTTTTTGTGCGTCGAGGGAAGAAGTGCTTAGATTTCACCGTGACGATCCACTTCTTCCACCTGATTGGCTGCTGGATCTACAATGCTCGCTTCCCCGGCGCCCTCTCCTGGTGGCTGGTCAATGTGGTGTGCATGGCCCTGATGGCTGTGATCGGGGAGTACCTGTGCATGCGGACTGAACTGAGGGCCATTCCTGTCAACACTGGACCCAAATCCACCCTCTGAGCCCCTGTGTGTGGGGGCTGAGGGCGTGGCCTCTGTAGACATTGCTGTGACTGGCAGAGAGAGGGGATTGGGGCTGAACCACTTTTCTTGAATGCCAATCTCCATTTTTGTGATCTTCTTGTTTGGAGATGATTCAATTCGTGTGTCCTTCGTACAGACCTTTTTTTTTTTTTTTCATGCTGTGTGGGATTACTCCTCCTCACAAGACTTTCAGTAACTTCTGAAGGATGGAGACCGGTAGCTGGAAGTGTTTTCCCTTACCCCAGCTGCTCTTGTGCTTGGATGTGGATCGTTAAAGTTGATCTGTCCCCCAAGCAGGATGTGAAGTTGATCTGGATTGAGCTGTCTGCTACATTCTATCAAAATCCCAAGATAATTAGCTTAGGATCGCTATGCTTCAATTTGGTTATGTCACGATCGCAAGATAATTCTCAGGATTTTAACTTGGTTTATATTCACCTTCTAAATTTGATCTGCTACTGTATGTATTTCTGAATGGTATTTTAACCTTCAGAAATTGATTTCCCTTTATTGCAGTTGACTGTCCAATTGGGGTTATCAAATCACTTGGTTAGGTTGTGCTGCTGCTGTTAATCCTAACGGTTAATTGACTCTCTACCCTCCCTGGTTATAGAGAGGGTGTTTTAAAGGTGCATGCCATGGGATTTTACAATTCACTTCCCTTTCTTATCATCATGGAGCATGTTCACTACTACCCTCATTTTCATTCACCATAGAGCAGCCCTTTCCTCCATGCTAGTTCCTGCTTTCTAACCCTTTCTTCTCAAGGGACACAATTATTATACAGGGAGCTCACTAAGTGGGTGGGGATTGAGTTTGCCTTATTTCCCAAGCTGTTGTTTTAAACTCAGAAATATAGTATTTAAATACTACCCACTCCAATTAGTTTCTCCCACCTGAATGTGATGGCATCTGTTTTTTTAGCAGCCTCAAACAGGATTCCTCACACCTGGGGCACAAGGCAACACACTAGACAATGTTGGAGACGGTGCGAGCAGATTGCTTTCTAAAATGATTTTCTCAGCTCACACACACACACAGACAGACAGTGGGTACATTCACTTGTACAGGGACAATGCCAGTCTGTATTTATTAACTGTTGACTTTTCTGTATAAAAAGTGTTTTACCAGCAAAGTATTTGGCTATTTCTGCACCATTTCCGGTTTACCTCAAAGCAAGTGGATGAAACACCTGGTAGGGTCTTCTCTGAACTAAATAAGGTAGCTACAAGGTTGTGCTCTCCTATCTTTCCTTGTATGCAACTCCACAACTGAGCAATACGGACAATGTGCGTGCAATATTTGAGAAAGTAAATTCTAACAACTGACGGCAGCATGTTATTTTTGTATAAATACTGTGGAAGTGCTGGCTGATTTCAGAAACCTTGGTTATCTTCACATTTTTAGTTCCAGTTGCCTGCCATAGATATAACATAGGCTAGCTCAGCCAAACTGTTTTGAGTTTCCTTTGGTATTGCTGGAAATACACAGTGTAGCAATATCAAGAATGAACTTCTAGTTAAATCACCTTAACACAGGCATAAAAAACCACAATGTTGGACAACAACTTTACAGTGTCTGGATCTGGAGGTATGTGGATTCCTGCCTGTGTGAAAGTAAAGATGCACATGTATACACTAGCCAAGCTCATGGGGATTTACTGCTTTATTAATAACTTGGCAGAGAATGTGCTTCACTGCCCTAGAAATGTAAGCCTTTGATTTCATGTCCTTCTCTCGCTTTGTTCAAGTAATGTGACCAGCCTGCTCTGTATGGATTGCTAGCAGCACAGGTGGGGTTCTTTTGCTTGAGTCACTAGTCTGGACGACCAAAACGACAAACGCACAACAATAAGGAACTTGGGTTTTACACTTAAAGGACTAATGTAATACGGGTTAACTCTCAAAGGAGTGCAGTGTTTCTGCCCTTTGAAAAATAAATGGGTACCCGATTGTGCCCCCTAAACTTGCTGAGCCCAAAACATGCTGTACAACTCCGCCTTCCCAGTATTTCACAGAGCAGGCAGCGAGAGAGATTAGATATGTGTTGGTTAGCTGCACCCCCTCTTTAAAAGTTTACCATAGTGAGAGTGTAGCAGTACAAGTGTAATATATCACAGTGAAATATGGAAAGCATAGGTATTCTAGAATGGTTAACTGTGGTAAATGCATTGTATAACATAGAGAAAAGAATGAAAAAAACTGCAAAATGATACAGTGGAAGATTTTTATAAGGGCTGCCCTACCTATCATTTCATTTTGTGCACTCAAGCCTCTTCATATTCAGTTTACTTTTCAGTTCAGTATATGTATCTACCCAATGCTAGAAACCTGAGCCAAGTTACAGCTAACAAATAGGTTTTTAAACATGGCCAGAGAGCAGATTTTTCTTTCTTGGGAACAACATTTTGTACAAAGAAGTTCTTAGAAACATTAAATATATTTCAAAGTTCTGTATTTGACTCTGCTTTGTTTTAGATTCTTCCAGAACTCTCATCCTATCGGAATAAAACATACAGAAAATGACAGGCAGTTGACATGTTTAGACAAAGGGTCTCATTCTTGTTAGAATGTTTTTAGTTGTTAGTAATTGCAAGGCATGCTAGTGAAAGCTTTAAACCCATTTCTGTTTTGTTGAATACGTTGTGCTGTACGTTTGACAAGTACAGCATTATAAATGAAGTGTTTAAGATTGAAGTTGCATCTTGCTGCTCCTGATCACTTCCAGTGCTATAGGGCTCATTTTCAGTGTAGTTAGGGCAGTGGTGAATCTAGTGTTGCTAGTACTAAAATATATGGCTATACTGGAGGAAAACTGCAACTGCATATCAGTTAGCTGGCTGTATGATTCCTGTGGTACTCTGGGAAAGTGCTTCTTGGAAAGCCAACCTGTGTTGCAAAGTGCTGCCTCAGCTGCTGTCTGTGTAAAACAGTTAGAGCAGAGGATGCTGCATTGAACTGGGCATGGATAATAAGATTAAGCAAGAGAATCAAACACATACAGTCAGTTCATTCCTCCCTGTCCATTGAGCTTCGCAGAGTGAAGAGGCAGATTCCAGATTCTGCAGCTGTTGGGATTTTGACTCTTGCAAAGACCTAACAACTTGTAGCTCCTAACACAGAGCTATCTGTGTGCTTTTAATATCTGTGTACAAATGTGCAGTGCAAAGAACCATTAGTTAGAACTAACTAATGAGACATCTCAAGTTCTGAAAACTGCCATGCATGAGATTATCCAAGTAGGCTATTAAATAAGTGATGTCCTATTTAATATAAACCACCCTACTAAACAATGATCACTAGCAAATATGATTGTCAGTAAATGAAACACAAATACTTGAAAATATCAACAACAACAAAGCATTGTAACTTTTCACCACCTTCCTATTAATTTATCAAACCAAATTGTAACAGTAGCTATTATCTGTCGTATCGGTCAAGAGAAACCCTGTAAGCACACACCAATGCAGATAATTAAAAACTCGGTATTTACTACTATATAATTAATTCTAAGATGCTACATGCATTTGTATTATTTTTTTTTTTATTTTGAACTGTAAAAAAATGTATTCCCATTTAAAAAAAAAAAAAGTGTCTCCTAGATACCATTTAACTTTGCAACAGTGTCATACCCACCTTAACTTTTCTTCTTTCCTTTGTGTTCGTTGCTGTTAACACGCAGTCCAGGGCACTGCATGTCTTAAAATGCACTCGATTGGCTATTGCTAGGTAACACTTTGCTTCTCCTAACTAATGGGATGTCGTCCAATCTGATAAAAAGGGTATTCAGTTGCAGTGGTCACATCCTTACCCCCTGTCGTTCCAGACTGAGCCCAGAAAATAACTATATTTTGGCATTTCTCCACAGTAATTTGAAATAAAAAAGCAGCATTATTTTGCTGAGCCTGAGTGAGTTGGAGTGAACCCTACTTCCAGTTAGGTAGTGCCTGATAGAGCTGTAGCACCAGTGTGTTGTATTTGTTTTAAAACTTTAAATTAAAGTTATTTTTCTTGTTAAAAAATGACCTGACTTGAGTGTATTTCTTTAAATTCTTTAAATTACAAAAAATATGACGACATACTGCAGTATGACGATAACCGTGGTATATTTTTTGATGGTTACCATACTGACAAAATTTGATACAGTGACATCCCTAGCATGGAGGCATCCAGTCCAGCGGTCTGCATGTCACACATGTATCCAGAGATGCTCTTCTCTACTTGAGAGGGGAGTGCACTAGTCTTGGGCTATGGAGGCACTGTGTCTGTATGTCACACTTACATTTTTACACCCAAAAAAATGGGATGAAACTTGTTTTTCAGTTCTCTGGTTGATTCAAATAGAAGGCATGTTCATTGTTTGAAGAAATAAGATCCAACTGCATGTTCAGGTGATGCAGGTCAAGTTACTATTGCTAGTGTCCTGTAAAATCAATAAACTATTATTCAGTTGCTAAAGTAAGCTGTGCTTTAAAGAAACACACAGGGTGACAAACTTATCACAGTAAGAAGTTTGTGTTCATTCAATAAAGAGGGCATGCTTTGAGGTGTTGCTCATGCCAGCGTCCTTGCTGCTATTGGCACTTATGTATTGATATGGAACCGTGGCACCGCAATGGACTACCAGCTAGTACGGAGTGTTGTTTTTTTTTTCCCAGTATGTTGTGTGTTGAAATATGAGACCAATGTGGTACAATTCTAGCAATGGCATCCTGTTTCAGCAGCCCTTGTAGTACAATTGGGCCACAAGAACTTTGCACATAAAAAAATGAAACAAAAGGAATCCATTCTGTCCATCGGTGCTAGCCCATTTCCTAGGAGCTGGCTGCTCTGTCTTTTTCAAGTCGGACCCCAATGATTTAGCATCAACAACATGGCTAGGTAACCCATCCCATACCGTAGCCACTCTGCAAATAAGTGTTTCCTACCTACTACTGTATTTCCTTTGAAGATCATTTGTGAAGGGAAGCAGTGAGCATTAGCACAATATGCTTCACTACCCAGCATGTAAAAAAGTTTGTGTAGAAAAGCAGACGAGCCTTATTGAGTGATCGTTCTCTCATGTGGCTGATATTTTTTAGTTAGTTTTGCACACAGCACCAGCATGTGAAAAGTGAGCTCTGCAGAGGTTACTGCCCTAGTTCTGTTGCTGTGGTTACAGCAATTATTCCCTCCCGATTCTTTGAAGTCTGCTCTGCTTATTTATAGTTTCTCTTGCTTACTGTTCGTTTTGCTCCCTTCACTGTTCATTTCTGCAGGGTAGCACAGAAAGCAGGTAATAACTGATAGGTACATGAAACCGAAGCTCCAAATGTTTTTTTGGTGGGGGGGAATCTTGTAACAAAATGACTGCATGACATTTTATTTTAAATCTTGTAGTTTTTCACTTCTGCCATCAGAGGTCTCTCTTTCTCAATAATAACACTTGTATGCTGCTTGGTGGTGGGTTGTCTGTGTGTGTGTGCGAGAGAGAGAGCGAGCGAACGCAAGGTGTCTGTCCTTGCACAGTTTGTAGCTGGTCCTGTTTTAAATAGAAATAAATAAATGAATTTGTTTTTAATTATGTGCTCACAAAAGGTGAGGGATAATGGCTCTGGCTGCTGTCAAGTACCATAAGCACTTGGAGCAGCTCAAGCTTGACCTGAACACTCCCTGCCTGCCATTCAGTCCTGGGCCTCTCTCAAGCAGAGACTGACACGTCTGACACAGTGCATGGAGCCTGTCTAGTGAATGGCTGGTGAACCACCAAAGACATTGAACTTAGACCCCAGAAAATATCCAATGGGGTACAATTCTAGCAGTGACAGCCTGGTCCCATTATAGCTGGTCCCAAAGTGGATTTCCACAGCCTTGCTGCTGTAAAAAGTCACACGATAATAAGTTCTTGTAAAGGAAGGTGTTTCTGACTAGCTTTTTAGTGTGAGTTGTTAATTACTGTGCTGTCAGGTAGAAGGCTGTGGGACTGTGCTGAGTCGCTTGCTGATTAGTGCCTGGCAGAAAAAGGGCTCACGGTTATACAGCAGAGGGATGGCTCCACCCAGTTTCAGGAACGATTTGAAACCCCTTCATAAACCAGCTTCCCAAATGATCAGCAATGGTACAGCTTTGCAATGCAGCACAGCGACACTGATGCGACATTCTAATACATTCCAGGCTTAAACAAATGGGCACATGGTGTTGGACCCAGTGTGCTACCATATCAGGACCATTGTACAGAGAATTAAAAATCAACCCAGCACTGTTAAGATTTGATTAAAACTCCAGTCTTGTGTGTGCACTGAACATGGCTTTAAAGTCTAAAAGACTAGAGCACTCTTTGTGATTAGTAGCAGTTCCTGATATAGTCATCATTACTGGGATTTTTAATAAGGCAATACATTGTGTGTCGTGGTGTCTCTACAGAATCTGATCTTCTCAGAGGTTATGCAGAAACTGCACATGAGTGAAGCTTAAAAAATGTACAAACAACCACCACCACTATATCCTCTTACCAAGGGGTTTCAAAATCCATTGTGTGGATCACAAATTCCTCATAGAATATGAAAATGAATGCATTTTTGGGTCCTTTTGGGGAGGGGGCTAGACCAGGGTACTTGGCCTCATGGCAGTATTATGGACCCCTGAAGTGTTTTTATAGCAATGAATCTTTTCCATTTTAAGGGATGGTAAAATTTTGACATGACCATGGTATGAACAAATAAATACTGCAAACCCATTCCAGGTCATAGCAGTACCAGACAGTCCGCTACCATATCAAGACTCTTGTGGAATATTGGTTCCAGATCCATGGTGTTGCCCTGCTGGTAAAGCTGTGGTCCGCTAATGGTTCTGCTCGGGTTTCTTCAGGGTGAGACACCAGGATTATAATGAGATCAAGATTGTTCTACCTTTTCTGTAAGGGTTTTCTTCCTTTGTATGCCACAAAGTAGGAATATAACTTGCTCCTGATTTGCCCTTGACAGCGTGGGAGTGTGATTATTGTGTGGGTGACTGCTGCTATCTATTCTAATAAAAAAAAAAAAAAAACTTTCTCTGAGTGATGAGTTTTTATTTAAAGGTAAAGGACGTGAATCGAAAAACCCCCCTCTTTAACCCTACGGCCTGCTTGAAAAATGAAATTTCTCGATTTTTATGTCACTCGATAGAAAATAATAATTTGATGAAAATCCATTACAGTGCTACAGTGCCCCCGGCAATTGAAGTCCGTCTCTCTAAAAACTCAAAGGCGTGACCTTCTGACTTCGTGGCTATGTTTTTACTTCTCACAGTTGTTTAAAGTAATTGATAGAAATTAAATATTGGCTCCGCTGGGGAACCTGAGAGACACGTCTGTCGAGCTTTTGGGATGGAGTCTTGATTACTTTTATTTTATTTTTCCACGCCTGAGCTGTGAATCAGAAGAAATGGCTCTGTGTATCTTTGATGGAAAGTGATCATGCTTTATAATGATCTAGCTCACAAAACAACTCCATACATTCCACAGCCCTATATAGATCTCAAATATGTCATTGTGAAAGAAATATGCTTTAACAGATGTATTTTTTTATTATAAAACATCTGCTACTACAGTGGGTTAGGTAATCTCTGTTAGCAAGCCCTGCTTTAACATTGACATCCTTGGTCACCTGGAGCTCACAATTCCCGCCTCCCCTTCAATGGATTCAACCAACCAGCTGCTTCCCTTATAGATTGACATGCTTTCCACCAGTAACACGACTCAGAAGACAGTGCTAGGATAAAACCCCCTAGGAAGTGCACGCGTAACAGATTTCCTGAAAAGAAGACATGAAATCGAAGAGCTTGATCGAAAGGACTTCACATGAAATACAATGATCTTTTTTGATGTTTGCAATCATTCTGAAGGACTCTGATTGAACTCTGATTCTACTTTCAGCACTGGAATATTCTTTCATTTTGATTGAGCTAGAAAACAGAAGCATAATTACAAAGATCAATCAGGAGTGAAATACGCGTGGCAGCCCATGCCATTCCCTCTCACAGAAAAGAGAGCGACACTGCTGTGCATTGTTAATTCCAGACGTCATGCATTGGTTTCTATTGGCATCTTTTTGATCCAGTCATTTCTGTTCTAGGAAAACATTTGAACATAGCTGTTGTTGCCACTGAAAACATTTCAAGCAGTGCTTGTCTGAATATTAGAATACTTGCTTTAAAGTGACAGTCTGAGTGCAGATAATGTGTCCCTTCTAAAAGTTCCCCACAGTAAAAGTACAGCAAAGTGGAAACATGGCAGAGTATAGGGAAGCATTGTAAAGCACAGAGAGGTATGGCACACCACAGCAAACCACAATCAACTGTAGTAAATGCACAGTATAACCAGGGGAAAAGCTTGGGAAAATCTGAAAAATGAAAAGGGTTACACCGTACAAAACACGCTTAACCTGACTTGTTCTGTTTCCTGTTATAAAGAGCTCAGAAATAAAGATGTTTTTTTTCTGCTTAGAGAACATTGATTTTGCAGAAAAATTAAGAACGCAGGGCTGTACTGCCGGCCAAATATAAATAAATAAATCAATGCAAATTAAATCAGTCAGAACAAATAAAACACAGTGTGGGTTCCTCAGAGACCCCTTGTGAGCTCAAATCCATTTTCCATGAGCCGAGGGTTGGCTGGCTGCAGCAGATGGGGGTGGATTAATTTGACTCTGATTGTGCTGCTATTGCTAGGGGCTTTATTGTGTGTCCTTGTTCTAAAAACACCTGGGCCCAGTGAACTGGAGCTGAGGGCCGTAGGGAGAGAGTTAACCAGGGGATGTGTGTTACAACTGAGTGACAGAAGGTGGTAGAGAGACAAAGCAGAGAGCTGAGGGTCTGGGAGGGAAGGGAAGCAGTAAGGCCTAGCAGTGAGAGCTGAGGGACTGGGAGGGAGGGAAGCAGTGTGGCTCTAGTGGTTATAGCTGAGGGATTGGGAGGGAGGGAAGCAGTGTGGCTCCAGTGGTTATAGCTGAGGGACTGGGAGGGAGGGAAGAAGTGTGGTCCAGTGGTTATAGCTGAGGAACTGGAAGGGAGGGAAGCAGTGTAGCCCAGTGGTTAGAGATGAGAGACTGGGAGGGGGGAGCTATGTGGCTTATGGTTAGAGATGGGGGACTGGGGTGGAGGGGGTAAGCAGTTTGGCCTAGTGGCCTGTGGATAAACTTTTAGGCTGGCGTCAGTATTGTGGCATGTCTCTCTGTGAAAATTACACAAGCTCTGTAAATTAGCTGGCAGTCACAGTATTAGTTGCTTTTTTCCCTTTTAAATGAATGAATTATCTGTCCATCGGAACAAGCCTTCTAACAGATTCAATTAGCACTCGTTAAAACCACAATAGGCTGTGCTAGATCAGTGAAAGCATGTTTCTTTGGTATAGTTTGAGGAAACAGGCTGGCCAAGGTAGGAATGGAAGCAGTAATATGAAAAGGCACTTTGAGTGTCTGCTGGATTTGCCATAGACCATAACTGAAAACATCCAACCACCAAGAACTTAGTTTGTACTGTTGTACCCGGAAGCGTTTTGAAACACAGTTAACATTGCCTTTGGGAAAATGGAAATTGCAAATGGCTCTGTTAAATAAAGATGGATGAATGTTGTCCTGAGAAACATTTCAATCTCTGGAGTATAACTGGTTAGCTGCTGTGATGTTGTTAGGAGTCACAGGTGCTGCAAAAAGTGTGCCTGCAGATTCCACTCTAAACAGATGGTTTGAAATGCAAATGTTAAGAGTCTTCGAGAAGCGTATTTATGTCGATTACAAAGCCAACAGGCAAACTGGAACACAAACGGACGCAGTTAGAACAGCTTAAAAAGGGTTTTTATTTCCCCAGGCCATGTGTGAAACTTCAGATATAGAAAACTGTGGATATTGAAAATGAGGGTGTCTGAATAAGTAGCACACTGTATTCCTTTACTGAAGTAACTATAGTAAAAGGGTAGTCAAAATATGGGGAAAGCACAGCAGACCCCGAATGATCGTTTCTTATTGCAATATTTAATATTATCCTTAACTATTATTATATTATTCCAACATATAAAAAAGATCTGGGGAAAATTACAGTGCTGATATATTACGGCAAATTCTTAAGGGAAGTATTCGGAAATCTGATTAACCCCTTCCCTGCTGCTTGTGAAGGACAGTTCTGTAGCAAGGCTCTTGGGAGCTGCTGTGTTTGTGTGAACGCTGCTCAAATAAACACTATACTTGTGCTTACTCAGCTCTGACGAATTCACGGACCCAAGACAAGAAATTGATCAGCAGAAGCACTTCTCTAATCCAGGTCTTTAAGTCTTTGAGCAAAAAGAAATTGAACAGACTTTGTTCAATTATTTAAGAGTGATGCTTGCTGTAATCTGTTTTCTTTGCATATTTATTGCTCTTCCTAAATGATCTTCGATGACAATCCAATAGTTCTTTACTAAGGGGCAATGTTGGCTCAGCTATAGTGGTATGAGAATGGTACCACACTGGTACCATACTTTCATATATCAATGAATTACAGTAGTACATCGATACATACTGGTGCATTGCAGTACTATGGTACCATATCAGTACCAGACTGTGTGCTACTGTATAGTGCACAATACTTCAAATCCATTGTGTTGCGATTGCTGCTAGTGCAGTGATTGCTAATGGTTTCTTCAGGGTAATGCTGTGACTTTACCGTGACCAAGCTGAATTACATAATGGAAACTTCATGGTTTGTTTGCAGTTAATAACTGTATCTCTAGGAATTGATCAGATTACACTGGGCCAAACTCATTATGATTAAAATCCATTTAGCATGATCAGAATTGTCATGTGTGCATTCCCTTGTGTTAAGATTGTTTGATTCTTGTTTGTATTCTTCAGAGCTGTGTAGATACTCTGATTTCCCAAGTAATGCCATTTAAACTCAACAAGTATTAATAAAAAAAGAAAGAAACTTGTTACAAATGCTGCTTTTTCGATTATGTGCAATCTACACAATCAGTGATAACACTGTGTAACACGATTTTTGTTCCTGGGTAGTAAGTGTTATTTTCTAATTGCTTATGCCTCAAAAGTATAGAAAATGGCTATTATTCCCCACAAACTTTGCTTTTGTGACCAGGACAGTGATATTTCAAAATTAATTTATTTATTACTATAAATACAGTATAATCGTAACTCTCGAAAAACTGCTCACTTCTAAATCTTTTGTAGTCATTTTTGTATTACTTTAGTATAAATACATGTTAATTTGGAGTCATATGTTGTTTTTTTCTGACTTTATGTGAACGAAAAGACACAAATTCACCCATTTTCTCATTGGAAATAGGGATATTTTTAAATTTACCTGGCCTGGTCACAAAAGCAAAGTTTGTGGGGAATAATAGCCATTTTCTATACTTTTGAGGCATAAGCAATTAGGAAATAACACTTACTACCCAGGAACAAAAAATAAATAATAATTGTTACACGGTGTAATGTGATCGCGTCTTCTGGCAGTGTGAACTAATATTAAATGATCTAACAGCTTTTCACAACTAAAACTGTATTGGATATGCAATTGCCTTTTTCTTCTGTTTGATATGGAATCCATTTCCTTTCCATTTCCTAATAACATTTCACTGAGGCCCGACTCTTCTATGGAGTGTCCAATGATAAGTTTGGTGAGTCATATTTAACAATGGCGTCCAATGAACTTGGAAGTTCATTGGACACAAGCATTGAGCCACTTAACCATTGAATTTTCAGATGCTCCTAAAGCCTGGAGTTTATACAAACAGATGAAGCAAAGGTAAGAAGTAACGTCACCTGGAAATAACAAGTGACAATGTCGGTGGAATATCAGTGTGCGCCAAACTGAGCTATAACCTTCAACAGAATAAAATGTAGCAATAGCAAAAATCTTAGAACTCCTTTAACCGATCTGAAACAAGGTGACTGTATCCCAGAGGTGAGAGACAGAGAGAGAGGACTCCTCCACAGGAGCTCCAGCTGGATCCAGGTTATATTACACTGCTCCCAGCTTGTGTCTGTTGTGTGCTGCAACTCTCAGGCATGAAGAATGAAGTGTGAGAGCGAGCGCGCTGGCCTGTGTGCGTCTGCACATGCGAGGTCTGCTGTCAGTGATGAAGGTGTGTTAATGAAGTCAGTGCGCACGAGTGTGCACCAATCTGCGCAGCTAAGTGCCAACCTCACTACAAATCACATGGAAGTGTAACCTTTGAACTCTGCCATCCCACCTACTCTTTGTCGCTATAAGCACTGTGTGTAACTGTTCTTTTGTGGTTTAGAGGTGAGTTAATAAACCTGCCCTGTCTTGAGATTATGGAGCCAGGTGGCAGCCCAATTTCAATGCCTCTTATGTTCTGTGTACAGCTGTAATCAGCCACTCGTGGTGTATCTATAGTAAGTAGGCCAAAGGGCCCATTGAAGTTTTGACACTTGAGTCATCTGCTGCAGAGCCATTTGGAAACCCCACACTGGCCCTGCATCACCAGCATAACAACTAGGGAGCAACACTGCTTTACCTTCCAGTCAGAAAGTGAGAATTCTCCTCCTGACTACCTGTGTAACCCACGCAGACCCTGGAGTGAGAGACAGCTCCAGACAGTGCTTCAATGCAGGACGATTCGGTTTGCAATGACTCAGGGGAGGGGGGGGGAATCAAATCCCCCCCCCCCCAAAAAAAACACAGAACATTTTAACAAATGTCACAATTTCCTTTTGGGAAAATGGGAACAGTATAGATATCACAGTGGTACAAGGAAGCATTACACACTTAATGTGCTGCAGTCTCATGGTACCTTATCAGTAACATGCAGTGTGTTATAGTGGCTGGACATGCAGTGTGTTACAGTCTCAGTACATGCAGTGCGTTACAGTGTCAGGACATGCAGTGTGTTACAGTGTCTGGACCACTGCACTGCGCACTGTTTGTTCAAAATCCATTGTGTTGCAATTGTTCTTTCTGCTGTGGCCCGCTAATATTTCTTTTGTTTTTTGCTTTTTTTTTTCAGGGTGATGCGACGAGAAAGTTAAAATGCATAGTTTAGCTCTCAGAGACACGACAGAGCTAAAGAGCTTGAAATGACATGCTGTATGTTTGTGTTTACTTCTCTCTTCTCTCTTCCTGCTGTTTGTAATCGTTCTAAGTGGTTCTTAATGGTTTTGACTCAAGTCTGTGTTTGACTGGGAGTTCACTCTGCTCTTCAGTTCTTGGTGCCAGTCATAGACGTCTGTGTTGTAGGCTAGATCTGCCAATGCTTCTACATATTTTCAAGCGCCAGTGCCATCTGGCGAGGCTGAAATGAGGTGGAGGTAAACTCCAAGCACGGCACAGGCTGCAAAGTGAGCTCGGGTTAACAGGGCTTCAGTGCTATTGGTAGCTGCCACTGATTGAAACTTTAATGCCTACTAAGTCTGCTTGACTTTTGAGGAAGGATTACACAGATTTTCAATCTGTTTTTCAATTATTTTTTTGCAGGAGTATATAGAGTTTCCTGTCTGAAACCACACAGCTTTATATTCTTTTTTTCTCCTGATAGTACCACCATTTAACATTTAAAGAGAGACAGGATTTTGCGCTTTTAAACACTGTAGGATAGCACATTCCACAGTAAGCGTCGTACTTGTGTGCAATACATTTATTATAATCCCATGTGCTCCTTTACAGCCATACTGAAGCAAAGCAAGCGCACGCCAATGATCAATTCACCTCTTCCCCTCTAGGCTTCAGAGGGTTTGATTCATCAAGCCTGGCCCCCTCTGCGCCACACAGCTCAGTAATCACCCCCAGCACTGCCCTCTGCATGCATCCATACCGGTGGAAGTGAAATGAGGTGGGAAGCGTATTAGCGTTGCGCTGTGCACTGACACCCATAGATCAGCCTTAAAGTTAGAACAAATAGGGTGTGCAACATTGACTCATTCTCTCACCCACCTATCAGTCATATTACTTGCTTTTCCAATTTTTTTTCATCACATCCCTGAAACGTTTGTTTGTGCTCAGCAAGGTTATAGCAACATGTTTTTCTTCTAGCCCACAAGGGCTTTTTTGCATCCTCAACGTGAGATATTAAAGGTAAGATAGCAAGCCTAATTTGATTATTAGTCTCCCTAGACCTGTGTGTACTCCCCTGCTTTAATTGAGTCGGGCTAATTGTGAGTTAATTGCCGTTGCTGATGAGATGCAATGTCTGATCTCTGTTCTCATTACAGGGAGTCTTGCACAGGTGTTGAAAGTGAATAATCAAATTAGACTCTCTCTTACCTTTAGTCTCACAGTGATGATGCAAAAAGCACTTGTGGGGAACCAACTAGAAGCATCTTATAATTAGCAGAGAACATATTGCTTTAAACCAGGCGTCTGCAACCCTGGTCCTGGAGAGCCCCTATCCAGCAGGTTTTCTAGGTGTCTTTTCATCATCTGTGGCTAAAGATCTGGAACACCTGTTAATCTTGACTAACTAAGCCAATAATTGGTTCAATTAAGTAACAGAGATTGGTTGAAATGAAAACCAGCAGCCACAGTAGCTCTCCAGGACCAGGGTTGGAGACTTTAAACCATGCTGAAACAAAACTACATGACTGTAGAGGGAAACGAAAGAAAACTAACGGGGATGACACCTTGGCGAGAGATTTATCTTATTTTCTTCACCCTTTTTATTCTACCCTAAAGGAATATGTTGCATGATGCTTTAAGCTGATAAACCAGTACCAAATCACAAAGGACATGAATACAGTATTAAACAGGTAAGAAATATAATGGAAATTAAATTGACATAACATACCCCTGTCAGCCTAAGGACTGCTAACCCCTCCCCTCCTCTCCTCTCCCATCACAGCCTCTCTCTCAGCTACTGCAGTGCTACCCTCTTGGGACGAAGCCGCTATTGCATGTGGTGGATGTGTTAATAATGAAGAAATTACAATACAAATTACTCAGCCCAGCAAAGCAATGCCTCTGACAGGGAGGAATAATGTAATTAGGGGGTTGTGTGCAGTGTGGAACACAGCCAGAGGATCGGTAAACACAGGGCACAAAGTTGTTGGGGATGTAAAGACAGCAAGCCAGCATAGTAATCGTTTACTCCAAAAGATTCACCCGAAAAAAAAGAGAATTTGTTTTTATTTTCCTGGGGTTGTTGTGCATATGGTCAAGGTCTCTTTATCAGTGTTTAAACAAAAGCACAAAAAATACTAATTATCAGCATCAATCTGACACGTCAACCCTAACTGCATGCTCCTCTACCTTACGGTCTCATTGAAACTGTAATGTATAAATAGTGTTGCTGTGAATAAGGATGTTGCCACGCACAAAAGAACAAACCAAAAAAATGTTTCTTCAGGAACAGGGTTCCCAACATTTTTCATTCAGTGAAATGAAACAGATGCAAATATTTATAGCAAAACAATGTTATATTGTAAACAGTAGTGTTAAAGCATATACATCCAAAGGCAGGTGGTCCAAACTATAGAAGTGTAAAAGAAAACACACAAATGATCAATTGTAACATCTCACTGGCCATCCAGTCTCTTCTCTCTGCTAGGCTACAGATTTTCATCCACATCGCACCTAATGTTGTCCCTCACAATGCAACGAGGGAAAAGCCTTCTTGCCATCCCCAGCAATCTTCTGCTGTGATGTCCTCAAAACCAGCATTCATTGCATCCAGCAAAGACATCTGATCTTGAGACCGGTGATCATAAACCTTCCCCCTCCATGAGGAGAAAAACTCCTCAGTGGGGTTGAGGAGGGGGGGATAGGGTGGGAGGAATTCCATGGTCATGCGTTGGTGGGCAGCAAACCATTCCCTGACTAGAGTGGGGTGCTGAAAGCTGACGTTGTCCCAAACTACTACATAATTTGGCAAGTCAGCCCTCACCAGCTGTCTCTCATCAACAGGCACAAGACAGAAAGAGCCTCCAAGAAAGCAAAAAGACGACCAGTGTTGTAGGGCCCAATGGTGGGGATGTGGGCAATGGCACCATTATCTGGTATGGCAGCGCACATGGTTATTTTACCCCCACGTTGGCCACAATCAGTGTGGCTCTGTGTCCAATAAGGTTCCTGCCACATCTCCGGATTTTGTTCAAGTTGAAAAGAGCCTCATCTGCATACATGTAGTATATATATGTGGTGACTCATTGGCCTCTAGCTGCATTACTCTCTGCAAAACCATTCAATGTACTGTAATCACACAATTAGAGTAAAATCTTTCCCACATATTGTTATCTATTCCAAAAGCAGGTCTTAGCCAGGCAATATTACTGTAAAAGGAAAGACAGTACTGTACTCTGATGAGGCCTTACCTGTACATATTGATATCGCATCTCCTTCACTCTGTTGCTGTTTCTCTCAAATGGGACCTTGAACAGGTGCTTCATACGGAGCTGGTTTCTTTTTAGCAATCTGTCAGTCGTCGAAAGGCTCACAGAATTGATGTTTTGAAACATGGCTTCTTCCTGTACAATTGCGCTCTGAATCTCCTAGCATTGTTTGTTGCGACCACGTCAACAATTGTCGTCTCCTGTTAGGGGGTGAAAACTTTCCCTCTGCCTCCAGAATGGGGTAGCTGTTCAATTCTATAAATGAATACAGTAAGCACTGATGGACAAAGTCAATATGTAAATTGCAAAACTGCATGCTTTGACAGAGATTGTACTGCAATACTGAAGGAATTTGTTGTATGATCACATACCTGGTTTCATTCCTGAAAGTCCCTATAATTGATACAACAGAGGATCGGCTGAGACTAGGCTGCACCCTCTGCCCAGCTTCTGTCATTGTCAGGCCATGATTTATGACATGGTCTACAACTGTGGCCCGTATTTCATTCAAAATATTTGGACGCTTTCCCCTTCCCCTTCGGTCTTCCATCTTCCCCTTCCCCCAACTCTACCACCACGCGTATGGATCCCCCTTCTTAAGAGATTTAAGATTTAGTAAAATATTTAGCTAAATGTTAAATCTTGTAACTAGATTTATAAATTATATTTGAATGTACACATTTAAATATATATATATATATATATATATATATATATATATATATATATATATGTGTGTGTGTGTGTGTGTGTGTGTGTGTGTGTGTGTGTGTATGTATGTATATATATGTGTATATATATATATATATATATATATATATATATATATATATATATATATATATATATATTCACAGCATTTATAAATCTGGGGAAAAAAATACAAGATTTAAGTTAAATCTGGAAAAAAAAACTATAAAAAATATTAACTCTTTTTTTTACCCATGGCACCCCATAGTTTCAATGCAGGTTCTGGAAATGTACCATCCAAGTGACCCACATTTTGTGGGCCAAAACCGCAAATTGACATTCAAACATGCAGACATGCGACAGTCATTGTACAACCAGCAAAATAAAACGTCTATGTAAGATCGTAGAAAAACTGAAGTGCAAAAGCTTATCTTCTGTCCATTTGGGCCTTTTTTCAAGTGCTGGTCATGTCTTTTTAATGTGAACATATGTGGTTAATCACTAAGGTGGTGCTTTGCCTTCAAATTTGCACTAATTACAACAGCCTACCTCTGTTTTAGAGTGTCACCGTAATGATTTCAGATTGCTGTACAAACAAAAAATTAATGATTTATAATTAACTCTGAGTCATAAGGTAACGCTACCAGCAAATACAGCACAATTCAGGATTATTTTAGAAGGAAATAAATTGAATTCTTTAAACTTCATTTGAGATTTGATGAGAGTATGGAAAGCGTTACCTAGTCATGTTGTTGCTATTGAATCATTGAGTTTCTTTAAGACCCAACTTGATAACATTTTTGGATCAATTAGCTAGGAAAAAGCACTGATGGGCTGAATGGCCAGTGAGTGTGTGTGCCTGTCTGTGAGTGCTTGCATGCATGTGTGTGTGCGAGTGTGCGTGTATAGCGGAGTTTGAATTCAGGACAAGAGAGTCTGTGAAATGTCGAAATTCCAAAAAAAAGAAAGTAATATTTGTGTTGCTCTGCCTCGGAGCTCGCCATGCTGTCAGGATGACCTGCTTTAAATGCATGTCTCTAATGGAGCAGCCCAGCTCTTCTCATAAATCTCTCCTCTGTAATCTGATTTTTAGCAGCCTGCCGGGAGCTATGAGAGATTTCAATTCATCTTCCAGCTTTGTATTACTCCTAATAAAATAGTCCCTTCTTTTTTCACAAGCATTTTAATGTGTTAACCATTTACCACCTGACCTGAACATGTTGTAAGAAATTTGCAGAATATATTAATAGAATAAGGTCACAGATCACAGATATAAACAACAACATTGGTTAATTTGCAACTTGAATGAAGGACCTATCCATGAAAGGCGTGTACATACAATCAAATGCTGATAATGACAAACTTCAATTTTTTTACATCACCCAAACAGTTTAATCCACGTTCTACATTAACATGCTTATTCAAACTCTAGTCTTAAAAGTAAAATAAATGTGTATTGTAACCAGTGAGCATGGCTAATAGGTCACATGGTTTCTTTATTTAGACATTAAAGAAGTCTTCTAGTCGGAAAACATGGAATAATTGTATTGTTTTGGTATAACTATCCCTGGGAATGTGCAATATGTTAAACACTGAGGATGGACGCTTGAGATTGAAACAGGCTCAGTTTTGCGATACACCCATCTGAGATTGTATCAGGCGGAGAGGATGTCACATTGAACTTAACTATACTGTTTAGTTAATCTTATGTATTAGCTTGCTCCTTTCCAGCATTTATTTTCACAGCTCATAAAATACTGTAATGCATCCCTTTTCAGACTTTCGGTTGGACTGGGGTTCTTCACTGCAACAATTATACATCTTGCACTTTGAGTTTATGAGTCAGACCAGCTGAATTGATGTCATTCCGTGATTGAGAGAAGCGGAGATACTCGTATCCAAATTCAACAATAGGACAGTGTCCGTGATGATTGTCACCCATCAATTGCTTTCCTATTGTAACAGATGTTCTTGAGGGTGTAATAGTTGAGGGTGCTATTGGTGTAGAGTGGATGACAAGATGAGGGAAGCTTTTATTTGAGATCAGAGTGGAGGCTGTTGCTTTAGGCTATGTGGCTAAGTTTCCCCTTGAAAGAAATAAGAAAGAAGGCTTGATATTAAGAAAAGCAAGCAAGAAAAACAGTCACGCTAAAGCAGTCAGGAGTGCAATATCACAGCCTCTTCGCTACTGTCTGTCTCTAATGTGGTTTTGCTGCACAGGTTTTTATTGGTTTTTCTTTCTAGATTTCCTTTATTTCATTAAGCTATTTATCTCCCGGATACCCTACTCATGGCTCTGTAACTAGATTTCACTCTGCTGCAGTGCGCTTGGGTAGCAGGCAGCACTAAAAACACATCTCTCTGAATTATTATTGCAAACCAGACTTTATATAGTCTCCCATACAGAAAAGGTCACAAAATACAGTAGTGTGCAAATTTATGAGAACACCTCAAGATTTGTCATTCTACCTGCATGATTTGTCATTTGTCATTTACATCCAACCTGCAGTAATCAGTGATATAGAAACAACAGCCATTCATGTGTCAAAGTGTTAGACCACTTTGTGTTTTAATTAGGCATCTTCAACAACGTCTAAAAAGTATCTTGTATGTTACCATGTGTGGAGATGTGTTCCTTTTCACTTACTTTTTTAAATTAACTGCATGTGTCATCAATTAAATTATGCAATCACTGATTTAACTATTTTGACCATTTTTCAAGATTCGCAGTTCCAATGGTTTGATTTCATATGCACAACAAATGAAAACTACAGAAGCAGTGGGGTGTTCTAATAAAAGGGGGTTATGAGGGGGTTGTATAATGTACTGGCGAGACTGCATTTAGGGTACATGTGTCCATTTCTGCTCATGACCCAAAGAGACAATCCAGAACCTGCCTCTCCCCCTGGAAAGCTCTCAGTCCAGAGCCTGCCTCTCCTCCCTGGGAAGCTCTCAGTCCAGAGCCTGCCTCTCCTCCCTGGGAAGCTCTCAGCCCAGTCCAGCCTGCTTGCCTCTCCTCGCTGCCTCCCTAATGAGGAGTGATGACCAGTAGACAGGGAGGCAATCGCCCGCGTCACATAACCAGGTGTGCTTTGTTAGCCAGCCGGTGTGGGCTTGTTAAACTGTTGTCTTTCATTATTTTTCACCCCTGCTAGGGGATAGAGATCTTGTTTTCTGCCTCAGTGGTCAGGGATCCCCACTGTTTGCCTAAGAGGCTACTGGGAATGGGAGCTGTTGCTGCTGCTGAGGGATAATTATTATGGATTGGAAACTGCTGGGGCAGGTGTGGGGGCCAGGAACAGAGAAAGGGAGAGGAGTGTTTGAGAGATCCCAGTGTATCTCCCTAAATAAACAACATAAGATTCCAGTGTACAGTGCAGTGTTGATACCGTCGGTCTGTGGTAGTACAATGGCACAGCAAGGGGTAACTAGCAAGCAGAGTGTATAGGTTTGTACTAACCACAGCATTGTAACTGTAGTGCC
Source organism: Polyodon spathula (assembly GCF_017654505.1). Lineage (NCBI taxonomy): Eukaryota > Metazoa > Chordata > Actinopteri > Acipenseriformes > Polyodontidae > Polyodon > Polyodon spathula. Next base: position 19,143,316 of record NC_054556.1, read on the forward strand.
ACTGACTGTCTCTTTGTGTGCATTGATACTGAACTTCAAGGGCTGCTCCATTATGTGTTGTGATGTGGGGGGCATTGTGTGTTTAGGGAAATCTAAGACATGCTGATTAACATTATTTTTCGGAATCATTCATTGTGTGTATTGAAAACATTTGTCAGATGAGAATGTCTATTTGAATAATAGCAATGCCCCCGGTTCTATTATATGAATCACCTGCACCCTTCTGTAGATGTAGTAGCAGATATCAATCAGATTGAAAAGAAACCGTTAATACAAGCAGGCTGTCCGTTCACCCAGTGCAAAGGGTTCTGGGAACATTCCATCTCCAGGAGTTTCAGCACACGAACTTCACATCACAAAGGTCTTACTCTGAGCTTTAGACTGCTGTTTCATTTTTCCCCCTCACTGCAACGATTCCCCCCACAGCTCAGTAGAACTGAAGGTTCAGTGGACACCCTCCAATCCCACGCCGAGCCAGCTTCCTCTTGAACTCAAAGCAGATATCAGCCAGCTACTGGCCTCTGGAGGCCAAAGGTCAGTCCTGCAGGTGCCTGACTGAGCTCAATTGGCGTCTGGCCAGTAGGGTTCGCTGTTGACAGGGTTTGTAAATGTTGATCCTATTCATATGAATTACTCTGGTGTTTGAATGTAGATCATTTAAAATGTAAACTGGAACTTACATACATGCCCATATATGACAATGCATTTATATTTATACATGACTTTAATAATATACACCTATAGGATCAATTACAAACACGCGTATTACTTTGAAAGGTCATGTAAGTTCTTTTCCTGTGGGGTTTCCAAATGTCATAAAAGATCAATACATCATCAATACATCAATAACTATGAATACACTATGTAACATAATTTTTGTTCCTGGGTAGTAAGTGTTATTTCCTAATTGCTTATGCCTCAAAAGTATAGAATATGGCTATTATTCCCCACAAACTTTGCTTTTGTGACCAGGCCAGGTAAATTTCAAAATATCACTATTTCCAATGAGAAAACAGGCGAATTTGTATCTTTTTGTTCACATAAAGTCAGAAAAAAACAACATATGAATCCAAATTAACATGTATTTATACTAAAGTAATACAAAAATGACTACAAAAGATTTAGAAGTGAGTAGTTTTTCGAGATTTACGATTATACTGTAAATCTGTAAAAAGTGGAAGGTGTATGGCACCACCAAGACCCTGCCTAGATCAGGTGTCCCTCCAAACTGGATGATCGAGCAAGAAGGAGACTGATCAGATAGGCTACCAAGAGGCCAATGGCAACTTTGCAAGAGATACAGTCTTTTATGGCCAAGACTGGTCAAAGTGTGTATGCGACAACAATATCCCAAGCACTCCACAAATCTGGTCTGTATGGTAGGATGGCAAGAAGGAAGTCATTACTCAAGAAAGCCCAGCTTGAATCCAGTTTGAAGTATGCAAAAAAAAAAAAAAACACTCAGGAGATTCTGTAGCCATGTGGTAAAAAGTTTTGTGGTTTGACAAAACTAAAATGGAAGTTTTTAGCCTAACTGCAAAGCGTTATGTTTGACGCAAACCCAACACAGCACATCACTCATCCCTACTGTGAAGCATGGTGGTGGCAGCTTCATGTTATGGGGATGTTTCTCATTGGCAAGAAAGCTGAAACTGGGATGGAAGTTTACCTTTCAGCATGACAATGACCCAGAGCACACAGCCAAAGCTACACTGGAGTGGCTAAGGAACAAAAAGGTAAATGTCCTTGAGTGGTCCAGTCAGAGCCCCGACCTAAATCCAATCGAAAATTTGTGGCATGACTTGAAGATTGCTATCCATCAATGCTCCCCAAGTAACTTGACAGAGCTTGAACAGTTTTGTAAAGAAGAACGGTCAAATATTGCCAAATCTTGGTGTGCAAAGTTGGTAGAGACCTATCCCAACAGATTCACAGCTGTAATTGCTGACAAAGGTGCTTCCACCAAGTATTAACTCAGGGGGGGTGGAAACTTATTCAATTATGATCTTTCAGTTTTGTATTTTCTCAATAAAAACTTGTTTTCCCCTAAACAGTGTGGTGTAGGGTGTGCAGATAAGTTGAAAAAAATCAAATGAAAAAAAAATGAAATACATGAATCTCTGAGGCACTGACACAACAAAATGTGAAAAAGTTCAAGGGGGTGTAGACTTTCTATAGGCACTGTATATATAGTGTAATGCATTTCATTGTTTACCTGATAATTGCATACAATTGTGAAGTATTTGTCTTTTGAAAATGTATGTTCCTTATTCTGGGTAAATACAAAAACTGAGGCACAAGGGATATGCATTCATAGGAATCTACTGCATGTGCATTCTCATAGGAAATGTGCTTCACTTTTTAAATATATGCAATTATCATGTATGCAATTCATTGGAATGCAGTGTACTTGTATAATTCTTCAACCTTGAACCTCTAGTGATATTGTATTGGCACATCATGGCTACATTGTTAAAAAACAAATCTGGAAATGTAGTTTTTGGTTTTTTTTCATCATTTTCCAGAACATATATTCAGTGATTGGCACAACACACTGCTCTTACAACTAAATGTATTTCCTGTGCAGCAAGTATTAGGCCCCCACCTGTGCCTCTCACTCAAATTCTATGCAGCACAGACCCTATCTAGACCTAGGGGCCCTAATACCTGCTGCACATGAAGTGATCTTATACTGGGAGTCAAAGTTAATCAAACATCTGGAGAAATTCTATAGAAATCAGGGGTCGACGGGCATGATATCACAGGGCATCCATCATCTTAGTAAAGCAGGGACTTGCACATTATGAATGCATCTTAGGAAACAAAATGCTTTCAGACAGAAAAAAATCCTCTAAAATAAAAAATGTACCTTTAAAAAACCTCTGCCCATTTCTTCCCTCCAGATTGCCCTGAGCAGAAACATAAAACCTTCTAGATCTGCAGTGTAAACCTCTGACCTGGCAACTCTGCTGAGAAGAACCAGTCGTGCTGCTTCGCTAATCGGTTGCTAATCGGTTGCGCTCCACCCACACTTTTTTAAGCCAATCATAGCACAGCCTGGCTTCAGCCCATTAAACCGATGGGATGAACGGCATTGCTGTTGTGCCAGTGTCACGTGAGGGAGGGGAACTGAGACGCACCTCATCCAGAAGAAGGGAAGTGCAATTCATAAGAGACTGGGAGTTCAGCAAGCAAGCAAATGCTGTTAACCAGCTGCCCCTGAATATGGTCTTGGGAGACTGGCTAAGGTGAATAATCGCTGCTCACAGAGAAGCAGCGACACATAAATCTGACAGCATCTGTTTGTTTGCTGAAGCTCGATCGGCAATGAAGATTAATAGCTTGCTGATTGTGACCATTCCCTAAATTCATACATCAAACGCTGCCGTTGGGCTGCCTGAAGCATTAATCCAGGAGTCGGCTCAATCAATCCCTGTTGAAAAGCTGACGTGTGAAATTGAAATGGAGAGCAAAGCATTGCCGAAAACATTATGAAACGGAGGGGTTCACTGAGTCCTTAGAACAGAACAGGGTTGATCTTGTCCCGCTCCAGTAGGTGCAGAGGTTGAATAGAAAGTTCAATCTCAGCGAGCTTCACATCCACAAGCCTGTCTGCAGAAGAACTTTTTAACTAGCTTCAGTACAGTTTTCCACAAGAGCTTTTTGCATCCCATTAACATTCATCAAACTCTCAGGGTTCATCATTGCACTGCACACACACACACACACAGCTCCTTATAAAATTAATGAAACTAGCAGGATTCATCATTGCACTGCACACACACACACACACAGCTCCTTATAAAATTAATGAAACTAGCAGGATTCATCATTGCACTGCACACACACACACACACACACAGCTCATAATAACATTCATGAAACTAGCAGGATTCATCATTGCACTGCACACACACACACACACACACAGCTCATAATAACATTCATGAAACTAGCAGGATTCATCATTGCACTGCACACACACACACACAGCTCACATTCATGAAACTAGCAGGATTCATCATTGCATAACATTCATGAAACTAGCAGGATTCATCATTGCACTGCACACACACACACAGCTCATAATAACATTCATCAAACTCTCAGGATTCATCGTTGCACCTGCAGGTGCACAGCACACCTGTCCTGGTTCCAACCCTGGTCTAGCTTGTTTCATTGAAACAATTAAACCTCCAACCAGACCCTGCAGTGGTTAATTATCTCATTTTACCTGTTAAAGCTGGAGTGGACTAGTCCCCCCAGGACCGGGACTGGAGTGAGAGATTCTGGTGTTTTGGGTTTTTTTTGGTTTTTTTAAAAATTGTATTTAAATATTGAACTACATAGGGCAGATTAATATGAACAAATTAATATGAACAATTTGATTTTAAAGAGTGTTCTTTGAGATTCTCTACTATATTAAAGAGTAAGTAGCAGGGTTAAATAAATATAGCGTTACACATCCCCACATGTTGCTGCAATTGTTTAAATAACATACCTGTCATATTTTATTTAATTGTTAACAACCTGACAACTTTTTGCACTTATAACTTTAAAGTCTGTTTCAAAGCTCTTTTCAAAATGGTCACTCTAGTCCACTGGGGTTTGAGATCTGTCCTCTAAATCACTGGAGGATTAAATAAAAAATAAAAAAACATAACAATAAGTGGTCTAGCTTTTCTGTTCTGTATCACATCATGGATCGTTATCGCTGTGTTGCCTGTTTGACAGTTTGGGCAGTAATCCTGACACTAGTAGTGCACTAGAGCGGACATTTTGAAAAGACCTTTGCAACAGAGTTTCAAATTATAAGCGTAAAAAGTTATCAGGATGTTAACATTGAAAATAACAATGACAGGTCTGTTATTTAAACAGTTGTAGCATTACGTGAGGATGTATAACACTTTTCTTTTCCCCAAATAATTAGAAACAAAAATACCAAAAACATACCCTGCTAGTTGAGTTTAATGAGAGATTAATATTACATTTTCTAATAAACTTAATTTTCATAGACAAATAAAATGTGTTTATGCTATCAGAAGAGGTCCTGCACATCAGAGGAGCTTACTGTATATGTTATGTATAGCCTCTGCTCATGTTTACAGCACCCACACCCATAATACAAACACACAAACCCATGTATAATAGAAATATTTAATAAATACATTTTGTTTAGGATTACATATACCTTTTATATTACATTCATTAGAACGTAAAGATTTTGTTTTGTAATATTATTTTCAGTAGTAACCAGAAGTTGTTTGTTTTCCTTGGCAAGGTGCCACATCCTTTCCAGAGACACGGTGGTTCTATTTTCATAATTCAAACAGTGGCAGAATCAAAATGCCTTCCCATTGACGTCACTGTAATTGCACTGTATGTAGCAATCAATGTTATAAAGTGTGTCAACACTATATGTTAGCTCTGGAAGGTCAAATACAGTTCAAGATTGGCGGTATCAAGCTCTGCCATGGTTTGGATCATTAAAATAGATGCAGCCATCATCATCACCTCATATCTAAACTGAATGTGAAGATGGAAAACAGACAACAGCCTTCGTGTGAAGGTGAACGGCACGTAGACGAACATTCACACTACTTGATTCGATTCACGGTTGAAACAATCCTGATCAATGTACTTTACTGAATGTCTGGGCGGTCTGGACAATCCTGTCCTTGTGGAGTGTCTACAGATTTCTCCGTTTGCCGTGCCAGTGCATTTCTAGAAAGGATACCGCAACAAAAGATTTCTATGTTTCTAATACTTTTCAAGACAAACCATGCATTTAGTCCACATTTTTAAGGAACACAGATTCAACAAATAATAATAAAGTGAAATAACGCATTTTTGGGTCCTGTTGTGTTTTTTTTTTTAAATTCCGCATGGGATTAGACCAGGGTACTTGACATCATGGCAATATTATGGACCCCCCAAAGTGTATCTTCACCCCACAGAATGGATCAGGGATGAGGGACTCCAGTGGATTGCATCTCTGACCACATTCAGGGTAACTATGAAGAAACAGGGTTTGTTTTTACAGCAATGAATGTGTTCCATTTTAAGGGGTGGTATCACTGTGGTAACACTTTCATATTTTGACATGACAATGGTATCACAATAGTATGAACAAATAAATACTGCAAACCCATTCCAGGTCATAGCAATACCAGACAGTCCGCTACCATATCAAGACTCTTGTGATGTATTGGTTCCAGATCCATGATGTTGTCCTGCTGGTAATGCTGTGGTCTGCGAACAGTTTGAGATTCAGACTTTGTTATAAAGTTTGTTAGGTCATAGTGGATCACTTTATTCGATAGAATTAACAAAACTAATGAGATGCCACTTGGATCATAGAATACATGGCTCTGCAACATGCTTTTTATTAACGTGCTGCAAACAGAAGTTAACAGTAACTTTCTTGTAATCATTCTCCATTAACAAAGTGGCAGGTATTGAGATTAGCAAGTGATCTTGATCTCTGCTGCCACTCATAATAATCTCCAGAACAATGCTGCAGCCGCTTTCTTAAACTGCTTTGTGACATCATGCTGCTGGGCTCCTTCTATTCACATCTATGCCTGTGTAACGGGTAGTGTCGTGTTATGCCAGCTGGTATAGGTTTCTGCCCCCTGTCGGGGAGATGAGATTAAAAACTCTATGATCACAAATGCAAACCAGCTTGGTTCTTTTCCATAGCGGCTGAGACGTTCGCTTGCGTTGTGCAAGGTTGTGGGTTTGCTCCCAGGCTCTACCCTCTTATGTTGTGCCTCCAATCTCACAGATCGACAAGATCAAAGGGGAAGTGTTGTGTGCCGCCCTGTCGTTATGGACGTTTACTGGCCAACACCCCTAATGGAACTTGGATAATCAAGTAGTATACTTATTTACACAATGGAAAGCCAGTCTCTCACAGCTTTTTCATTTGGTATTTATTTATCCAGATGCCAAAAAGTCACAACAACATGGCAGCCATATTAGGTCTAGAGGCGTAGATTTATCGTTTATTGATGAATCATACTACTTTCTTTATGTGATATATCTTATTGTAATAGAGGTCCGTATCATTTGTATCGCCATACAAGACTAAAAGCACCACACAGCTCATTGTAGTTCACCATGTGGTTCTTGAATGAACAGTAAGTGTTTCACAGGTGGTATGAATGCATACTCTCCCCATCTCACTCCATTGATGTCTTTTAACAAAACTGTCACTGAATTATCATGTGATCTTATTAAAGCATCATGCAAGTAACCCATCAGGACCATCACATGCATCGTGATACTATCATACTGTGATACAGGTCACATCGTGACCTGCATATCGCGATAGGCATCATATCATGACATTAGTATATTCGTACATCTCTAATTAGGTCACAGGTCAAAGAGATGGGTATGGCTTTAAGTTTTCATAACACTGAAAATATGTTGGAGGTCCCTATCTGCAACAACACTTTTGAAATAGCAGTGGCTGATTTACAAAGTGTAAATTCTCCTTAATTAATAAAGCATGGTCTTGTGCAATGGAGACTACAAGACCCAGAATTCCAAGTGTGGAGCATTACAAAAATGTAAAGCTGACATTCTGGTCTTGTTTGGCAGTTAAAGAATGAAGAGTGTGTGATGTCTGAATCTGCTGAAGACTGAAATATTTATTCTTTGCATTTCGAGCTGAACTCTAATTTCCTTTCTGTCAAACATATTATTAAGCCTCTAATGCCAGTGGCATTGTGTAGAATGATGTTGGAAGTGCGAGTACTTGACAAGTAACACTTTTTAAATATAAAAAAAACTCATAAGACTGGCCTCCATAAATACATCTACTCTCACAGAGGTCACTTCTACCAATAGTGATCATGTTTAGCAAAGCGTTTTTTTTTTGTTTTTTTTTATCATGGTCATACACCAACAAGGAGTGCATTCCAGACCAAAAGGCAACTTGCTTTTCCTAAATAAAAAAATAAATAATTATGCTCTGGCAACTTAGAATGTTAATGTAAATATAACAATTATTTCCACAGCAATACGTTTATAAATAAATATACAGACATTTTTTTCCATCCTAAACTACTAATCAGAGCCATTCCACGACAGGCAAAGGGTTAATCTCACTCTCTCATTAAGAACACCATCTCATGCAGGCTCATGCCACTTGGGAATGACTAAATGACCCCCCCCCCCCCTTCCCTAAACCAAAGTCCCCAACAGTTTAAACAAAATACTAGAGTATGCTACAGCAATGGCAAACATCTACAGAATGCATATTTATCTTTGTAATGAGTGGGGCTATAGTATTTACCAATCCTATAGTATACAATAGTATTTTCTCAAAAGGACACTGATTGTCTGGGAGTGAACCTGTTTACAGCGGAATGAATCAGAATGACCCCTCCCGGGCTGTGTTGAGTGAGCTGTGCTACCCAGCTCCTATGGGGGAAAGGAAGATTCCACTTTGAATCTGGGGGTGTTCTTCCATTCTCAAGGCCATGTCTGTATGGGCTGGCTGCTGCAGTCTCTATAGAGACAGCCAGGTGATTGCAGTGGGGAGGAGCACCAGCAGCAGGAGGGACAGGTAGTTTGTTAGTGGTCCCAGTCGTGGAGCCCCGTTCGGGCTGCACAGGTCGAAGAGGCTGCCTTGGAAGCGGATCTTCTTGGACTCTTCCTTCAAGGTCTCCCAGATATGCCCTGCCTCCTCCTGGCACTCTGACAGGGCTGTGGTGGCACATACGTGGAACGCCTCCCAGTGGCTGAAAAGAGAACAGCAACAATTGGCATCAACATGACTTTCTTTTATGTAAATTATACACTGGCGCTTCAAATTATGATATCACCATCCCTGAAACAGAATGATATTAATGAGAGAATCATAAAATACAGCTGTGGACCAATTATAAAGACACTATGTCAAAAAGTGTGATCTGTATATCAATAATGAGGTCATGTCGCAGAGAAAGGGTTTCTGAAAATGGTAACTGTTGCTCGGGCAGCTTTATAAAATAATCAGCATGAAGGGGTTCATGTTTCTTATACGAAACACAGGATTGAACTTGACTGTGAGCTGTGTGCTGAGTATGAAGCCAGTATCTTAAAGAGTTAGGTTTTTATCATCCGCAAACCAAAAAGTCACATGGCTTCATCCTGGGTCAGAGCTCAAAGTAGAAGGGGCCGTTTGTCTGCAGGAGTTTGAAATAGTTTGAGATATTAGCAGTTATAGGTGTGGCCAACACACATCTTTTAATGCCAAACTTTCCAACATGTGGGAATGCTGTGACTATCGAAAACTAGTTATAGGGAAAGCAGCGACTGGTTACTGACAGACCAATCAGAGATGCTTCTGGGGGTTGTAGAAAGCGGAAAAACCATTTAGAATGTTTTTTTTTTTAATTACTATTACAAAAATTAAATACACATTTAGTATATCTGTGAAACCCATGCCATGGCAATACTATTAGATGAGATTTAGTGGAATGTGTTTGAGAGCTCCTAATTTAACAGGAGCTAGCAGCACGCAGGTTTCCACATGAGACTGTCTGGATGCACTGTGCCTCTTGTGAAGTTACTTTGCAGTCATCCGACTCACTCTATTCACACACACACATGCTAAACCAGCCTCCATTCAATCTGTGATTAAATTACAGGTACAAGCTATTCTCCAGCACTCCAGGGAAATATTCCACTGCAATGAACAACAAGCACACACATATGAATGCTATGAATTTCATTATGTTCTGCAGCGAGAAACACATCAATTATTCTGCCATGCCTGTGTTCCTGCCCTTAGGAGTTACAGTAGCTCTTTGGATTTCCGCATAATCTGCTTCCCCTGCTCTCCCCTTACACAAATACCCTATTTAGTATTCCTACTCACTGTAATTACCTATTAAATAGCCAGGCTATTGCTCACTACACTGCCAGAGGCTGGCTTCAAGCCACTCACACCCTGACTTGGTACAGCCCTGTGAACTGTATTAATCCTTCTTGTGCAGGTTTTCACTTATTATATTGAACAGACACAGCTGCTCAGCTTTACTGCTTCCTCTCCCCAATCTGCATGAGATGACATCTCTGATAACAAGAGAACAAAGATTATACTCATGAAATACCAAGAAGCAGAAAGAGTGCTTGTTCAGCTTTAGAACTATGTTGCATGTTGGGATCTGCACATAAGATAAGATGCACTTGAATTTTGACAGATGGTTTCTCACAGAGATTAATAGTATTGAAAGTGCCCGCAGTCTCTACCTTGACTGTGGCCTGGATTAGCCTGGAGTCACAGCCCACCTCTCCCCCTCCCCTCCTCACCTGCACACCGCCTGCAACCCCTGCTCTGGCTCCTGCTCCTCTTGGTAGGCCGCCATGTTCTCCCCCAGTTTCAGAACGCAGTCCGAGAAGCCCTTGTAAATATTCCCGCATTTCACCTCCGCCGACACGGCCGCTGAGAGGAACACTGCAGGCAGAAAGCAGTGAATCAGTAAACTATGACAGGAACAACTGCAACTCCAACCCCGACATTGCATTTCAAAGCTTTTTAATCCAAATCTAGCCCCGCCTCTCTCCCCAGCCCTACCTCCTCTCTAGCTCCGCCTCTCTCCCCGGTCCCGCCTCTTCTCTAGCCCTGCCTCCCTCACCTGGCTCCCAACTCTATCTGTGCGCATGACTCTAAGCTGCAGTCGCTTGTACTGGTCATGATTAATATCCACCGAATAATAACCTGCATTTCATCTCTCACTCTCTGTCTTGTAGCCTCTGGGCTCGTGCAGCTCAATTAAACCACACTAATTAAGGAAATGCTGACAAATGAATTATTGTCACCCATTCTGCCCACTAAAATGAATTTAACTGAAGCAGTTTAGTACTGGGAAATACCTACCGAGTCTTATTGTTACTTGTGGAATATTTTGTGCCCTCACTGTTGAAGTGTACTGATACAGAGTGGTTAAAATGAAATGGTGGGCACCCCTAGACTTTTGTAGTCGTTCTTGATAGGGTTCTTCCTGGGTAATTCCCTGCTCAATACTGCTGCATTTTAAATGTCCTCTGCAGCCATTGCCTTCCACTATGTCAGTTTGTCGACGTTTGCTATTGGATAAGCATGTCATGTCTTTTTCAATGTCTCACATGCTGAAATGTTTGTCTGCTAGACAAAGACCTGTCTTTAGGTCTATAACATATCAGCACTGACAGTGAGAGCTATTTTAATAATCCACACAGTAATGGATCTTAATAGCGCCACTCTATAACTCTGTATTAATCCAGGCAGTGTTGTCCCCCAGCGATTTTACAGACCCACTAACAATACGCAACATCATCAAAATACAGTGAAATGAGCCATAAAAAAGCACACAAACCACAGTTCACATTTCATTAAAGGAGTGCTAACCAGTTCTTTATCACTGGGCCCCCCTTTCTTGCGCTGAAGATGTTTTGGTTCATTGCTTGGTTATGTATCATTTAAATTTGGGAATTTTGGACAACTATAATGCCTCTGATTAAAACTGCTGCCGATTCCTCTTCAATCCTGTGATCCAGCTGCAGTTCAACCACCAGGAAGTCATTAGGAATCAGGAAGCAGCTGTGCCATTATTTTTGTGGTACAGTACTTGATAAATCATGACGATTTATTTTAGAATGTTTTTTTTTTTTTTTTTTTTTTTTTTAATAATTAAGGTTTTTATTGGTTAATCACCCTTCCATGCAAACACACTTCCAAATGTACTATATAGTTTATCGAGACAATGTGTTCTGTGTTAATATAATTGGTATAACACAGCCACCTATCTTACCAATTAGCGATATGAAGATTTATCTAGCTGACATATTTCTGATGGAGGCTCTTCTGTCTGTCTGATATGAATAAATCATCCTGTGATTTGTGCCTTGGCTGTCAGCGTGAACACAGAGAGGCTTAATCAGTCCTGTACTATAGCAGCTGGTACCAGCGCAGGCGTGACCCTGCGCTCCCCTGAGACCGCACACGAGCCGAGCTCACAACCCCAGCGCCGAGCCGCGGACTCAAACGAGCCCGCAGAGTGAGACCCAGTGCCGGAGAACACTGCGCTTAAAAAACACACGGCCGGCTACGAGCTACTGCACCCAACGTGAGATAAACGTGCCTCGCTATTCTACACGCTTTCGTGTGCTTTTCATTAAAGGTCGATCCTCTGTAGCATTTAAACCCATATTACAATTGGTGCCGTGTACATCTGACACACACCCATACACCACGTGCCAACTGTTCTCGCTTTTAATGGGAATATTTGAATTTAATTTAAAATCTTACTTTGCAATATGCACCAAATATCTATGTTCAAAATGATCGGCCATTTAGCCGAGTACAAGAGATTATTTATTTATTTTTATTGCCAACCAAACTTTAACACAATGTAACATTTAATAAATATTATTATTATATTATTATTATTATTATTATTATTATTATTATTATTATTATTATTATTATTTAAACCGGTGTTTATCGTAAATGTTTATAAACATGACAGAGATTGACAAGTGTGTTTCATAAGTCAGCGTCTTTTTTGTTAACTTACAATCTAAAGCCTTGCAGTATATCCCTTCAACATATGTATCTTCTTTTTTTGTTGTTGTTCTTCAGTATGTAATCTCAGACAATATAAAAAAAAATAAGAATACACATTTAACTGAATGGATTTGTGTTATAAATGTTGCGTTTAATGTTCTGAGCTGTAAAACAAATAAATCGACAAATAGAAGAGCGAGAAGTAAAGAACAAACATCTAATAATATGAAAAAAAAGACTTTTGTTTTGATTCCAAATAATAAATACATTTATTCTGCTCTATTACTACTAAACAATAATTATATTGTGATATTAAATAATAAGATAGTATACATAATATAAACATACTCGACTTATTCAATAATTACTATTTAAAAAAAATACAATTTCATTTTGATAGATTATTATTATTATTATTATTATTATTATTATTATTATTATTAT